>NC_142147.1:37390000-37765000 GCF_024610735.1 Ursus americanus
AGACCCACATGGGTTGACCTTGTCTTTCTTGGCAATGACGTTCCCTGACATTGGTCACCACCTAAACTAGCCTCCTGGATATGCAAGAGAGATTGCAGCCGGGGACAAAGTCACCACATTCCTCACTTGTTCTAGCCCCAGGCAAGGCCATTTCCTGGGCAGTGCAAGCCCCATGCCCACTCTCACCTCACCCACCAACATCCAGTCCTCGTACCCGCCGCCCTGCACAGAGCAGAATCGGGGCTCATCCAGTGAGAGCAAGGAAGGGCAAGAAAAGCACGTTCTTCTTCCTCTCCCTGCAATGCCCACCAGCCAGGCCCGACAGCGCCATCAAGGACACCTTGGCCCACTGATGCAGATCATGGCCACTCACAATGGGTTGCTCTTGAAGCCTCCTGCATGGGCCCGTCCGACTCTGGACCTGCTCCTGCCTATCCCAAACTTGTGGTCTCCTTCTGCACGACTTACTACCCCACTGGTGCCCAGGTCTAGTGCCTGGAGAGTCGTTCTCAGCCCTGAGATCTGAGTCAGAGGCTCCCTGGGCCCCTCTGGCATGACAGCTGGATTTGAGTAGACTTTGCCTTCCAAAGCCTTGGTCCCACCTGTGACTCTGGACTTCCCCAGGTGGTCCAGGCACCTGCTGGTCTTCACTGGAGTTCTAGCCTAGAACATAGAACACTGGGGTACTTGTGATGGTCCCTGGTGGAGAGATAGGCGGTAGAGCAGCCATGTGCTCCATTTGGGAGCATGGCCAGCTCCAGCCTGGGCCTCTCCGTGTCCTGTTCTCCCCAGCGTCCGCCTCCTCAGTGCCCCCTGCTGGCCCACGTGCACACTGCATGTGGCTTTGAGCTCCATGGACCTCTCTTAACAGGCCTGCAGGTGCCCCATCAGAGCACAAGATCGCTTCTCTCCAGGGAAAAGGTCTCTTCCGGTCTCTCACCAAGGACGAATTAAGCACCTATTGCATACCTTTGTGAGGTGAAGAGCCGGAGATACAGCAGACAAAACAAAGCCCCTACAGATGACCCGGAAACACGCAAGTAAAGATCATTTGAGATAGTGAGAAGGGGCACAAACAAAACAAAAGAGGGAGGGGGCTATAGGTGTCACGTGAGATGTTGCAGTCGGGGACAGTCTCCCTGAGGAGGTGACCCTTCCAAAGTGGCAGCCAAGTGATGGAGGCGTGGGCACGCAGGGGCAGGGAGGGGTCCTGCGGGCAGAGGAAAGTGCTTGCACTGGACACAGAGGGCCGGGGAGCACCTGCCAGGAGAGGTCCGGAGGTCGGCAGGGGCCACACCTCGGACCATGGGGAGGGGTCTGGACGTCATCTGACATGGGGGAGACGCTCCAGGAGGGCTGAGGAGCAGTACCCCACTCTGGACTGCCTCAAACCCCATCACGACGCAGAACACACACATTTGGCCCCGGCCTGCGCCAACCGGGAGCTGGGGAACACTGTTTTCCAGGAAGAATAAGTTTTTAATTAACAAGTTTTATTCGCTACAGCCAAGTTCCCTCTTCCCCTATTTAAGAGAATTTTAAATTATCAGCTTTTATTTATCGCCAGGCAGTCTCCCTCGCAGGAGCCCTTCCCTGTCGTCCCCCCTCCCAGCCCCAGGGGTGTGAGCAGGGAGGAGGGAAGCCAAGCCTGTCCCCAGCAGGCCTGCCCCCAGGTCCAGGGAGGGACTCAGCCTGAAGCTGGGCTTCCCTTGCCTGCCGAGAGGACACTCTGTCTTCTCCCCTCCTCTTTCCCGGCTGCAGACAATGGGGCAGGAGACGGTCCCCTTTTCGGATGTGGTTTGCCAAAGCAGTGTCTTAATTAAATCTCGCCGGCTAAATCCTACCAGGGTGCCTCTAGTCCAGAGCAGTCGGTGGGTGGAACAGAGACCGTTGCGGGCTTTTGGGCCCTCACTAATTCCATTGTGTGGCTTTCAATGTCACTCTATTTAAATCCCTGTCAGAGAGCCCTTAAGGACAGCCAGTTTTATTTACCGTCAATATAACCGCTCCTTGGTTAATACCGGCCTAAACACCATCAGGGAAGGAAGGACCGTGTCCCATAAACTGGACATCTATCCTGCTAAAGGAACAAAGAACTCTCCTCCCGCCTCTCCTTGGCATATGTGCATATTAAAAAATTTATTGGGCCCATTTTAATATCCTTTCGACTGATGGGAGGATTTTAAGACTTTTCTAAGTATAGCAGCAATACATCCCACTTGTATTTCACCCAAATATACAAAATTCAGATACTTTTTGATTGAGAGAGGAGAATCACCTGGCCCACACCTTGGGTTTTGGTGGCTCAGTTCCCGACAGCATCAACAACAACAAAAAAACCGCATTGTAGCAATCAGCCTTCTAATGAGCCTCTAACATGGTTTCTACCTTATCCCAAAGGTATAGAGAATAGCACTGCTTTTTTTAAAATATCAAGAAAACATCATTTGCTCTAAAATGTCCCTAAAAGCAGGTCTAAATTGCCAATAAAGGCGAGGTAATTGTATCAGCATGGATCAGAAAGCATTTCTCAGGCCCGATGAAAGAGTTTGCAGGGCTGAGGAAGTGTGCACTTGGTCCTTGGGAAACTGCCCGCCCCGGTCGGGCCAAGGAAGGGCCTCTCAGCAGAATGCAATTTCCCTCTGAAAGCCGCATGCCTTCTTCTCCCCCTCATTTCGGTCTCATTCGTTAAACTTAATTTCTCCTGAGCTGTCTGTAAACTCAGGTTAGATCAGAGAAACTTTCTGGCTGTTTGGTTTTGAAGAGCACACCTTCCTCACGGCCCCTTGTAATCCCCCGGTTCTGAATTAATTATTTCTCTCCCCATCCAGGTCAATGGCTTCTGGCCCGAAAAGGCAAAACACATGGGAGGCTTGTCTTCTTAACGGCATGACCAGTCTTGCCCTCCACCTTGGAATTCTATAATCACTTGACTAGCAAACACATATACAGTATAAATATTTAAGAAAAAGTAAATTCCATTAAGCTTCTGTATGATAGATGCAGTGGTAGGTACTTATCTTTGAAATATTAAACTCTAGACATTTATATCCATACAAAAAAGAGTTTCCTGCCATTTGATGAGAATTATGTGCCTGGCACTAATAAAATATTAAACTCCAATTTAAAAGATAAGTATCTTATCCACTTTTTTCATAATAAAACACTTTACAGTGCTCAGGAAAGCCAATATGCATCAGAATTTCCATACAATACTGTATTTACAAACTTTCATAAAAGTTTTGTGTCTGCATTTATCAGTGACTGGTTTTACACCAGCATCCTGATTATTCTCCCTAATGACATGGTGCATTTCAATAATGCATGATGGAAGGTATACAAACAGCCTTTGTTTTTGTGTATGGTAATCCCGTGTTTTTGGTTAGGGCTCTCGCTGTCAGTTAATTAAATGGAGGTGGTCACTAAGATTGCATTATCCTTTTCAGTCCCCATTATATAAATTAATGTCAAACTGATGCAATGTTTCATGTTTAAAATAACAGATACAAGTGTTAGAAATTATAGCCTGCAGTTTTCCTATTTGACAATGCATTATTTTCAGCTGCAAATGTCAGTTTCTAACCCCTGCCAAGAATATTGTGGAGAGGGCAATGAGTAATAAGTGTGAGTTATCAAATTTAGTGTCTTTTGAAATTTTCCCAGTGTTGCTAGGGTGGGGGTGGGGGAGCAGGCAGTAAGTTCATGTGAATTAAGGGAGGAGGCTTTCTCTCCGGAGCCCTGTGGGACGAGGAAAGGAGTCAGAGCATCAGCCTTTCCCCTACGAGAGCTGCCTGGGAGCACAGCGCATGGGTCCTGGCACGGACCTGGGGTGGGGGGCAGCCCCAGGTGGGGTCGCAGGCTCCTCGGCTAAGGACAGCTCAGAGACGAGAGCAGTTAGAACTTTGTGACATTTTCGAACGTCCTCACCGAATGGGACCTGGACTTCCTAAGCCCCAGTCTTTTCTTTCTAACATAAATCTCACCTTTGGCTTAGATGCGGTTGCGCTGGACTTGGCCACTGACGGAATGTTCCTGGCGCCCCAGACCGTTCGGTCTCCCACAGCAGAAGTCGCGTGTGGAAGCCTCCAGGTCCCTGCAGAGATTGGCTTCGAGAAAGGATTTCTATTAGCAGCCTTCTCCTCTTCCTTCTTTGTTTTGATAGATGTCAAAAGACAGCCCTGCCTTAAGAAATGTAATTACTCAAGAGGATGATTGGAGGTAGAAAGAAAGGACAGGTAAATAGCGTGATGTTTGTAAATCAACAAAAATCACTGCAGGGGCAAAAACCCCAATCCCTTCACGGGCAGGTTCCAGACCGAGAAGCGGCATGTACCTCCCTGAGCTGTGTCCCCGGGCTCACGAGCAAGCCAATGCTCTTAGCTTGGGTGATGGTGCATCCGAGGACCAGCTAAGCTTCCAATAGCCACAGGTCCCGGAGCGACATTGGATGCTCTGAAGCTGCGATCCCCGGAAGACACCTTGATTCCTAGTGAACTTCAGGCTTCCAGCAGGAAGTATCACCCTTCAGAGGAGGGGGTGGTGATGCTTGCCCCCTCCGCAGCCCAGCTGAGACTCGGCCAGGGGTGGCCAGCATCTCCTGGGAATGTCACCAATTCAACAACTCAGAGAAAAACCCTGTCCAGTTCTAGCAGAGAGAGCAGAGGTGGCTAGCCACAGAAATTTTAAAATAATAAACATCTCTGTAGCCAAAAGGACAGCGGGTTTGCGTGTTGTCTATCCATTGGATATGTGTCCTGGCAAAGTGGACAAAAATATGTTTTCTTTTCTCCTGAGGCTATTCGTGTATGTGGTCATTTTTGCAGATGTGAGGGACCGTTGGTAAAAGTGACAAGTGACTCTTGCATTGCTTGGGTGCAGACATCAGCTAATTCCTGAACAAGAGCTCTTTCCCCTCCCCTTCCAGGAGAGGAGCAGTGGAAGAGCTCCTTATTTCTGTAAATTACTGTAGAAACAATGGGCTGCAATTATCATCACGTTTGAAAAGCATCCACTCATTACACTCAGGATAAACTGCACTTAATACCTATGATATCTATTATGAGCAAATCAGTCTGATGGCCTAGCAGGCACTGATCCCTTTATCTTCCAATATTTGGAAGAAATAATTGCTCTGTAAAGAGTTCCTTAAAAGCCTGGCCTGCTGGGATTCCCTTCGGCAGCTGTTCCAAGGGCTGCGGTCTGAGGCGACAACCTGGCCCAGACTCTTATATTTTGGGGGGGATGGTCCTGCCCCAGCTACTCACTACCTGTGTGACCTCCGGTGAGTTTCTTGACCTCTCTGAGCCTCTCTTTCCTTCTTCATGAAATGGGGGAGAGAATAAGACTTTCCTTGTAGGGTTATTATGAGGATTAAATGGGTCAATATGTGTAAAAGCATTTAAATGGTGTATTATTTAGAGGTTCTGGAAGGCTAGGTTACAGCCTCTCACAGGGTTGATAGGGGTTGAAACTGATGATGGTGCCCTCTGGTGGCGGGGGTGGGGTGGGCGGTCGGGGGTCTGGTCAGACCCTCTGCAGCAGAGGTCTGACCTCTCCAGGGTCCTGTGGCATCCTCTGGAGGCTTGGGCAGGTTTTCGCTTCAGCCTGAGTCTTGGAGACCCCAAGTCTCAGTCTCGCTTGGGTTGTTCCCGCTGTACAGATTCCTGGGGTCCGTGAAATTGGACTCACACAAGAGTGCTACCCTCCTAGCCTCACCGGGAGGCTCGGATGAAGCAGATCACATAAAAGGGGGCTTTGAAAAGTAAACTGCGTGCAAAAGGAGGCATTGACGGCAACAACACTTCATTATTAAAAACATGGTTCTCATTTATGGGTTCCTTGGCACCCCCTCCCCTTGCAGCCCACTGCCTCTGCCTTAGAGGAGACCAACCCCTCTCCCGTACCCCCCTCTCATCTCCCAGTTAGAAGGATCCCCTAAAACAACAGGCCCTGTGGCCCTTTGGATGAAAGCTGGCTTCCTCATCACCCCAGGCTCAAGTTCAAGCTCTGGGGCCTGACTCCTTTCTCCAGCCTCACCTCTCCTCACTCACCTTTCTCCTCATGCTCCAGCCAGCTGGAACCTTGTGGCATTCATTCCTGGAAAATGCCGCATCGTTCCTCCTCTCTTGTTTTTGCAGGGCACTGAGCAGTCACGGACAAGGACTCTAGAGCTAGACTTCTTGGATTTAAATCCCTGCTCATCGTGGAGAAGCTGTGTGACCTTGGGCAAGTTGTTTGGCTACTCTGAGCGTTAGTTTTCCCACCAATAACCCTGTGTTGATCTCACAGGGTTGTAATGGGGATTAATCAGTTAAAATATAAACAATACTAGAGGTCTTGGGTAAGCTTTTTTTTTTTTTTTCTTGTGAGATGGGCCTGAAGAACGAGTGCCTCCTGGGAGATTTGAAGTTGAGTCCTCTGAGATGGGAGAGGCTGTTTGCTCTTTTCTGTCTGTGGTCCTTCGATGACTTAGGTTTCAGCTTCCTTTCCCCGGGAAGCCTCTTCCATTCCATGTTCTAGCTGCGTGTGATTCATTATTCGGTCTCCCAGACGTGGTTCTAGTAGAACCTTCAAGAACCAGAGAAGCCCAAGACCAAATGGGGACTTTTAATGTCCAGATCCAGCCTTTGAAATTACTGATACACCATCATTGTTTTTATTCCTATAACCTGGTATGTGATTCTAGAATTGCCTTGAGGACCATTCTAGTCTTGCTCTAATGCTCTTTTTGTCTGGGGAAAAAAATGCAAAGCAGAGAGAAGGAGAGAAATTTTCTATAATACGACTCTTAATTGAGAAAAGTTACCTGGAAAAAAACACTGAAGAAGAATAAGAAGGAGATGACAGAGGAGGAGGAGAAAAAGAAGGGGAGTGAGGGAGAGGGAGTTGGAAAAGGAGGCAAACAGGAGGAGGAGGATGGAGGGAGGGGGAGAGAGAGAGGGAGAGAAACAGGGAGGGAAGGAGGGAAGGGACGGAAAGAGAGAGAAAGTTGAGAACCCCTGTCTCGCTTCCCTGGACCCAGCTCACTTTCTACCATAGAACCTGAAGCTGATCTCACGGAAAATGTGATGCCTGAAATCTGAAGCATCTGTCTGTGTGACAAGGATGGGGTGGGTGGCTTCTGTCTGCAATTTAAGGTAAAATTAACGCATATGCTTCGTCGGTATTTTCACAGTATAAGACTTCCAGCCAAATGCAAGTGTTTCCACACACTTCCTTCTTGAGAAGACAGATTTGCATATGCATTAAGGCCATTTTATCAGAATGCACACACAGAGGAATGACACATCTCATTGACAGCGCCCGGGTGACGGATAACTCCACACAAAACATACATTTGAGAGGAAAATAGGAGGAGGAATAGAATTAAGGGCCGGTGTGCGCGTGGCATCATGTTTTGTGCAAGGAACCACAGATTGTCTTGCCTGACTCACTTCCAGGCTCTGGTGCTGCAGGAGTCGTGAGTCAGGTGGTGACAGGTGCTCAAGACCTACCTGAGCTTCCTGGGGGGGGAGGGAAGGGGGGTGCTGTTGGGCCCCGCGTCTTTGAGGCTCGCTGAGGCAGGGAGCCCTACCCTGCCCTGTGGTACCTGCCGTCCGACCCCTGACCACCTCGCCTTCCCACCTCTCCCCCGTCACCTGGCTCAGGTGTCCTGGCCACCAGGGCGGGGCCTCTGATTGTGCGGGTCCCACTGCTCTTACGCAGACTGTCACGTGGGGGGTCCAGAGGGGAGTTTACAGGGAAGCTCATGCCACTTGAGTTTTGGGGCCCATCACTCTCTAGTTCTGTTCCATTCATTCGGTTCTCAGCACAAATTTCACCTTCGCAGAGAGGCCTTTGGTCACGTTGCCCCCAACCTTGAGAGTCCCTGTACACTTCATCCTGGTCTTATGGAACTTCACGACTCGCAGAAATCATCCAATCCGTTCATTCATTCATTCACTCACTCACGGCTAGCTTGTTTGTCTGTTCCCCATCTGAGTCTCCGAGAGCCCAGGGCTCTGGTCTGGCCACCCCCCGCCCCTTCTTCACATATCCACAGCCCCTTACGGCAGCTGTGTGGCCAATGGGAGCTGGACGAATGAGTGGCTGCCCTAGACCACCCGTGACTTTCTCTACCCCCCAAACATGTCATTTGCTTCCCTGGAATTATGAGACTTCGTAGGAAGTGTGGAGGGGTTGGCTCAGTGCATCAAGTGTTTCCATCCATGCCTTTTATGCTCCAGGAACTGTGTTAGGGCCAAGGTCCAGCAAAGAGCAAGGTAGGCGCCATCTCTGTCTTGATGGAGACGACAGTGCATAGAAGACACAGACATTTAACAGAAAATCACAGCACCATGTAATGAGGACGGTGGCGAGTAATTAAGAGGCTCATGTGAGTGCAGCCTCGGTGCTCTGCTGAGGAGCCCCTGGATGATCGCCAAGGCCCTGCCCACACCCAGCATGCCTTCCTGCGACTTTGACCGCCTGACTGCCAGGAGGTCCTGCCTTGGTGCCTCGGAGAGTGGGCACGCTCAAAGGGGGGCACCATGCCCTTTGGCCTCCCTGAGGACCTCAGCCTCTCTCTTCCTAGGAGCTGGCATGAGGAGGAAGCGATCTCCTGCCTTCCCCTCACCTCCCCCCACCACACATATCTTCAAGTCCAAGGGTGCCGGGGAGCCTCCCACTCAGGCAGCCATGTTACCACTTGGAATGCCTTCTTCTCTCCTTCGCCAGCTGAGCGATTGCCTCCAGCGATGAGGGGGAATGGGGGTGCAAAGGCAAGTGGATGGCCTAGTGCCCAAGGTGTCAGATGTGGGGCTCACTGCGCCAGCTCGGATAGGGTCTTCACATTCTAATCATCTGGGAAATCCAAGTTGAAAAATTAAACACAGGCAAACCCAAACCTTCTCTTTTTATGAAATGTCTCCGTAACAAATGCAGATGACAAATGGGTATTCGGTTTTTCAAAAGGCTTGGGTGAGCCATGATGGCTGTCTTTTCCCTTTTATGAGTGTGTGGACCTGGCTTCCTTGGGGAAACTTCTTGCATAGATTCACCTCTTTCCCCTGAGAGCCCCTCGTGGCTGAAGAGTCGGGGGGCAGCTCAGCCACCTGGTCTGGTCAGCGTGCTAAAGAAGGTGGTGTCCGAAACCTTGTGCCCGCGATAGACACCCAGCCGACCTTTGTTGGAAGTTAAAATTCTGCCGTGGGCATGCCCACATATGTACCTTCTCTAGGTCCCCTTCTGTGGGAGCAAACGATGCAACTGGGGGAGGGAAGCACCTTAGCAAATTATAGACAATTGTCCAAATTGGTCTGATATTTAATCATATTAATCGGCGTTGCTGATGCAAAAGCTGGAAACCTCACTTACCCCCTTTAGCTGTTTCTCCCTAGAGAGATGCAGCCAGAGTCCGGAGCAAAGATCCAGGTCCCTAGGACTGTTTGAAACTCTGCCCCTATCCTGTTCTTCCAGCCAGCGTTCAGCTGAGGCATGTGGCTAACGGTGGGAGGACAGGAGCCATCACAGATCACCAAGGATAATTTGTGAGAGGGCAACATAGCTGAATGCAATTAACCCTATTGTCAGTGGTTAAGATTCTTGCAATGACAGGTGAATCCGAAGTGCAAGATATCAGAACTGTTTGTTGTTAAATTCCCACCTAGAACTCTATTATTTGGCTAAGAAATTGCAGCAGACTCAAAAAAAAAATGTTTTTTTTTATCAAGTGTCTCCCTGGGTGCTAAGTCTATACTACATTGTTGCAATCTATTAATTTTTTTCTGTTGCAGACATTGATGATGGCTGCTGTCTTTGCTCCCTCTCTAACCTGGAAGCTTTCCTCTGTCTTTAGGAGAGAATTTGTAATTGTTGGAATATTCTTGGCCATCCTTCATTTGGAATTTATGTGGTAATTTCAGCAAAACCGAGACCTTGTACAGCAGTTTTCATCTTTTTCAAGGCTGCCTCTATTTCTTGAGATGCTGGAGGGTTTCCAATTATTCCTTCTGGTCTCTTTGGATGTGACTTGTAACAGATCAGCTGAGAGTTGCAGTTCAACATTGTTAAGCTTATCAATATAAATATAATGTTAAACCCCTTTTAGATAATTGGAGCTATGTGTGAAAATGTGACCAATTTGCGCATAAATTGGTCCTACAC
Organism: Ursus americanus; assembly: GCF_024610735.1. Taxonomy (NCBI): domain Eukaryota; kingdom Metazoa; phylum Chordata; class Mammalia; order Carnivora; family Ursidae; genus Ursus; species Ursus americanus. Next base: position 37,400,144 of record NC_142147.1, read on the forward strand.
TTCTTCCTGGCAGAGACAGAGAGAGAGGGGAAGAGAGACCAACCATATGGGAGGCTGGTTCGCTTCTTCTCAAGGACTTTTCTACACCTTGAGTCCTTGATCTGGTTTTGTGGCTCTGACAGTCGGAAACCTGCAGAGGTTATGCAAAACCATAAGGTCCTTTGCCCTTTTGAACCAAATTCTTCCATACTAGAGGCTAGAGAGTGAATATCAACAAGGCACTCACATATCACACCAATGGGGAGCTGCAGACAGTCGTGAGATTTAACTGTCTCTGCTTGGACAGCTACCAAATTCAAACAACCAAATGGAGAGACTGACGCCCATGGAGAGGGGGAAGAGAGGGTGCTGAGGGAAATCCTGGAACTGACTCCTCCTGCTTGGAAACCTTGCTGAAACCTCGGGATCCTGGAAAGCTCACATTCTTTTTGCTGTGTGAGAGTTTGCACGGGGTGGGGGCGGGGGCGCATCCATCTCTCCAGCCCTGGGTCCTCTGGAGCGGGTCCGGAGGGATGTGGTGGTGATTCTCGGACTGCCCACAGCGTTTTATGGCGTCAGAAGCGTGTTTATCAGAACCCATCCCCTCAACAACATTGAGCTACGTATTACCATTCAGACGCCAGAAATAAAGAAATCGAGGTTCTCAGAACATTAGGACTAAAAACAAAACAAAACAAAACAGAAACAGCTGCTCAAGGATACGCAGAACAACTTCTGAAGTCCATTCTGTGGTCTGTAAATTTTAAGAAGTGTGCTTCTTTGCCTGAGACAGAGCCAAGCGCGATGGGAGTGGGATTAAGGAAGCAGTCTTTGGGGTCACCTGCAGGTTTCTGGTGGCCTGAAGGGGGAGGGGATACCTGTCTCCATGAGCCAACTACAGAGGTGTCCCTGGAGCTGTGTGGTCTTCAGGAATGTTCTGGAACAGACTTCCCCAGACACTACGGAGGTCTGGGGGGAATGCAGAGCCTTCCGCCACCCACTCCCAGACACTGAGGCCATCCACTCTGCCATGGCTGCTGGGCAGAGCTGAGCCTGGCCGGGAACAGACTTCTCTTTCCCGCTGTTACAGCTCACTCAGGAAACACAGCGGATCCCCCATCAAGCCCCACACAGGTTGACCTCTGACTTTAGGGGTGCTCAGAGTGGGAAGACATAGAATGGCTTCCCCGAACCAAAAAGGGTCCCAGAGACCCTTTGCCCTGGGAAGAGTTGTTTTCTGAGAAAATCAAGGATGACCGTTTAAACTTGCGGTCACAATTCCAAACGGACGGCAAGATTTCATGGTCGTGAGCGTTTCTGTGACTCCTCGCCTTTGCCCTCCGATCTGGGGGAGAGGGGGGGCATAAAGAGCTTTCTTGGACATCAAATGCTCTGTTAAAGCAGGAAGATGAGTGAAGCAGACATGAATCAGAAAACATATGGATCCAATTTTGGTTTAAAAATTAATGGGAAAACACATTCTCATCAAACTCAAAACAATGAAAAATATTTTTTAAGCAGGCAAAAAATCCAAAATACAGCTGGGTTTGCCCGGCTCGGCACAGATTCCTTACCGCCCTGGTCTCCTTCCTTGATTTTCAAAAATAGCAGAGGAACGGAAGGATGCGTGGAATAAATTAGGGCAGCATGAGTTAGGTGTCGGCTTCCAGCAGGGTGGGCCACCAGGAACGGGGCCCTAAAAAGACACGGCGATGGCTTTGCCACCAGCCCCTTTGGTGATGCAAATGGACCGAAAAGAGGTGTCCACCCAGAAGGGAACATCGAAGAGGCCAGAGGCATGTCCATGAAAGGGACATTAGGCTTATACGCTCACCATTAATCTCATAAGAAGGAAAAGGAAACGCAAACCAAAGGGACGTTCATCTTCTGTCACCCACTGGGTGTGATCTCACCGAAGGAGAAAGATCCTATCAGGCGTCGTCCATAGCCAGTCCTTCCCTTGCCAAGCCCCTGCCTTCTTCTTCCCACACTCCTGCAGCCACGGATCGGCAGCATCCCCGGGGTGACTTTTCTGAACCAGCCGTCCCCTGGTGGCCTCTCGAAGAAACAAGGATGAGGGAATTTGTTGATGGAAGTGACAGGCAGTGGGAGGGGAAGTATGAACTGTCACCCTCCGTGGGTATTCCGCCAGCCAGACCGGAGCCTCTAAACTGCCCATGGTCTTCCTCGATTTTGCTGGTCAGCAATCATCTCTGGATTCCGTCCTCCTCAAACCCCTGGACCACCTCCCCGTCTTGCCCTTCCTTCTCAGCAGGCGCTCTTACCTTTTACTTTAAAGGCAGAACACCAGCTACCAGCTGGAGCGCACCTGAACCCATCACCACACCTGCCACTGTATTTGCATCAAAACCCACCCTTTCTTCTTCCTTCTCACGTCAGGGAGGAGAGGCCCTCTGTTCAAGGTAATCCTGTCCGCCATATGCTGGTCCCATCCCTCTGCCTCCCCGGGGGCCCTGAGAATCTCCATTCTCTGCTCCTGGTTAGACAGTTCTCTTCCTTATGGGGTGTTTTCAGCAGTGTTTAAACGCTCCCTCACGGAGCCACAGAGCACCTGGTGTTGTAACCTTGGGGGTGGCACCCAGACTCCCTGTCCCTGGCATCCCCGTCCGTGAAATGGAGACAAATGGTAACTTAATAATGTGCTTATTTTGAAGATGAAAAGAATTAATACGTATAAAACACTTATAAGTGGCTATTACGTCCTATGCATAAAAGAAACGTAGGTGACCCTGCTTCCTTTCTGCCAATATTTAAATTTGCTCAGATCTCTCATATTAAAGAAGAAATTCGTTCTCAATCTCACATCCACCTGCGACCACTGTCCTTTCCAAGTTCACCCTTGCTGTTAGACTTCTTGGGGAGAGGGGTGGGAGAGCTATGAACACCTGTTGTTTCTCCTCCTGAATCCATGGTGATTCCATTTTCTCTGCAGTTTTTTCACTGAAACTGCTTGTGCCACACACTTCCTGCCATTAAACCTGTTTCTTGTGTCATCGTATCTCTGTGCACCCTTGGTCGTGGTGACCCATATGCCCACTTGCCCTCTCCAGCCCGGTCCTCTCCCATGAGCCCTACTGGGAAAGGACCCTCAGCTGCCTCACGGCCATCCAACTCTGACCTTCTCTGTTGTCCCCCAGACTGTTCTGTCCAGCATCCCTATATCCATGGGGTGTGTCAGCGAGCACCCTGTTGTTTAAACCAGTGGCCTACGGGATCATTCTTAAGCCTCTCCTATAACTCACAATGATCTTTCTTTCTTTCTTTCTTTCTTTCTTTCTTTCTTTCTTTTTAAGATTTTATTTATTCATCCGACAGAGAAAGAGACAGCCAGCGAGAGAGGGAACACAAGCAGGGGGAGTGGGAGAGGAAGAAGCAGGCTCCCAGCACAGGAGCCTAACATGGGGCTCGATCCCAGAATGCCAGGATCACGCCCTGAGCCGAAGGCAGACGCCCAACAACTGAGCCACCCAGGTGCCCCCAATGATCTTATTTCTTACCTGTCTATCAGATCCCTCGGCATCTCTCCAGATCCATCACCAATTCTCAAACTCAGACCGCTACTACCCTGCCCCTGGATTACTGCATTTGCCTATCAAGCGTCCCGTGGCCTCCTGCCATTCCCCCCCTCCCATCTGTCCTCCACACTCTGGCAGGGAGCACTCTTCTCGTATCACTGCTACCATCCCCATCCACGTCCCCACTGAACACTCATTAATGGTTTCCCATTGCCTTGAGAATGAGGCCTGAACTCCTTAACCTGCTTTTCAAAGACCTTGACTTGTTGATGTCTACTACAATTGCCTACGGGAGTTCTCTAGTTCTCTTTCCATACTCTATGTTCCAGCCACACAGACTTAGTGGGCATCTGAGTAGTTTACTTTGATTTGGGGAAGTCCCCCAATGAGAACTTGCACCCAAGGGATATAGGTATTTCCTTCCGCTGCTCATTGGCACCTTACATGAGATCACATGACTCAGATTTGGCCAGTCTGGTGCTCAGTGATGGTGACACCAGTGCCAGCATCCTAATGAGCCTTTCCTATGGGGTAGACTTGACTGTATTCTTGGCGGTCCACTTTCCTTTGCTCTCTGCATGATTCCTCAGTCTTCCTTTGCTTTAATAAGCTATTGATATGCTTCCAACAAACTCCTTTTCCTTTGACGTTACTCAGGGTCAGTGCTTAGTGTTCATAATCAAGAACTTTCGATGGTTACTTGGAATTTCTGGTAGACCCTCAGACATACAAGGCATGTGAGGATCTCTCCTGTATGTACTTCACTTGGCCTTTTCCCCCTCATTCTTTGGACCTGGATTTAAAGACCCCTTCTCTGTCCAGCGCCTCACCCCTACCTTCCTCAGCTAGACCAGGTTGGATGCCCCTGTGGAGTGTCTCTGTATCCCTCTGTTTATTTCTCTATCACGGCATTTATTACCCGTATGTGTGAATACCTGCTAAGAGTATGTATTTGTTGATTGACTGAATGTATATTACTTATAGTAAAGCAACATAAAATACATGCAATCATCTTCTTGATAGTTCAAGGATAACAGATTCATAAAATATTCCAGAAAACAATGCAAGATGTTCAAGCACCGCAGCTGTCTCAGTTACCCTTGATTTCCCAGGGCCCAGTGCCCAGCATAGTATCATAGAGAGCAGCTCTCACTAAACGTCGGTGAAATGAATGGCAGCCCCATGCCAGTGCCTGGAGTTGGGTTCTCTAATTCACACGTACTTGGAGGTCCTAAGCTCTTGACATTCTGGCATGAGTGGCTTGCCCATGTCATCTCTAAGCCCCACTTCCTAGACCTCTCTTCACAGTCTTTGTAGAAACCCACAATGATGGCCCCACACACAGACCTGGTTCCTTCTTGGGAGAAGCCAGTCTGTGGAGTGCCATTTTGTGGTACTTGCGTATACTGTGCACAGAAGTACTTGACCAAGAACCAGCTAGAATGAAACATCCTGCCAGAGACCCTGGAAGTAGTGTCCTGCAGGAACGGTACAAGCAAGAAAGTAGAGAAGGAATACAAATGAGGTGTTAGTCTCCTCCAACAGAATATTAGTTCTTGCTTAGTACATGGTGAGTACTGAGTATGTATTTGTTGATTGACTGAATGTATATTACTTAGAGTAAAGCAACATAAAATACATGCAATCATCTTCTTGATAGTTCAAGGATAACAGATTCATAAAATATTCCAGAAAACAAAGCGTGTAAATGGCATAGGATTGCCCAGCACCCATGATTATTGATTGAAGATGAAAAAAAAATGTAATTGCCATGACTTTATGTAGATATCACGAGAGATATTTCATATAAGGACTTTCATGATATCACTTGAACACTTGCTCTTCTAATTCATTTTTCCTTACACTATCTTAATTAATTGCTTATGAATGCTCCTGATTTGGAGTTTATGTTTCAGAAGTATGTTCCCCAGGGGAAGGAAGGCAGTACTGTCCTTATCCACCTCTATCCATGGCTCTTCTTCACAAAAACACCCTCTGCTATTCCTTCTGGTCCATTCTTTTTTTATTGCCTTCCCTGCTGCTCTACCCAACTCCTACCGCAAGGCTTCCTTCAAATCTGACCTCCTCTGAGAAATCTCTCTGGATCGTTCCAGCCCATCTTCTCCTGCCTTTCTCTGAACACCTCCAGGACCCGATTCTATATTGACTGCTTCTGCTGCGTGGTTGTGTCATTTATGAGTTAAGTCCAACAAAGACAAAACTAAGTCTGAGACAAAATTAACCGTCTGTTTATTCATAACCATACAGCAAGGGAACCCATCTGTGTCACTTTCGTGGGCAAGGTTTCAAGGGCGTTAGAAAGGAGTACATTTTATAGAGTAAAAAGGGGAAATATGGAGACGGTCTCTGATTGGCAAACACCCTGTTAAGATGGGGTTTGGGAAGCTGGGGAGACTTTCTAATTGGTCTTTGGATCCAACTGTTGGTTGGCTGCAGTTTGGGGACTTTTCAAGAGTGGAAGGATTGTTCCATGTTGGGATGGAGGGTTTTCTGTGCCCGGCCATTTCCTGGAACTGGTGGGGGCGGGACGGCTGGCTGCCATGGCCGGCAGTCTCTCAAGTCTGATAGCGCAGCTTATGGGCTGCCACGAGGCAGAAATCATGTCTCACACATTCCTTGTATGCGCTTCACTTCTTGGCTTACAGCCAGCATTCAGCCCTACTTCCAGATTTAACGTGAAGACTTGTTGAATTGGCTTTGGGGGAGGAATGGTACTGTATGGTTACATACTCCCTAGTGTATTTGCGTGTGTGTGTGTGTGTGTGTGTGTGTGTGTCTGTGCCTGTGCCTGTGTCTGTGTGTGTTCTCATATCTGGAAAATGTGAAGGTTGACATGAGGGAGGGACATGAATTGATATGTCCTGTACATCATTGTTCTCAGTATCCCCCATCAAAGAAATCTATTGCTGAATATGTGTCCCCAGTGTCTAGCGGGTTTCAGGAGTCTGGCCACGTCCTGAGGCATTGGGAGGGTAACAGTCGGGAGATAGATGATGTCCTACAGAAGACTGTCCCAACAGCACCCTCCCCGAGGTACAACTGAGCTGCATGGGCTGCATTTCTAAGTAAGCCAGCCAATGTTCAACAGGGTGGATTGCCATGCAGCCTTGGGGACCCAGAAAGCACACATAGAGTGGACGTATTGCTACCGGGCTGCCTGTGTGGATGAAACTGAAGACTTTGCAATGGAATCATGGAGACTAATGTGCTACTGCTCCATTGGAAACATGAGCATGAGGCAGAATTCAGTGGTCAAAACCCACAGAGACTAAGACAACTTTTGGAAAAACAGTTCTCAATGAACCCTTGTTGGCTGATGGATTGAATGAAGGCAGGCTCTTGAAGGTGAGGGGTGCCTCCCAGCAGCTCTGTCCACCGTTGATGGTGCCATCATGCATTTTGACCACATTCTGGGTATGCGGAGTGATGACATTCGAGGGGTGACCAGTGAAAAGCAGCATCTGATAGGGAGGGGTGTTTTCTGGACTTGGGCCACGTGACCCAGCCTGGTGAGATGGAAGAGCTTGGGTGCTGAGGAACAATGCAACATCTAACATAGCTGAACTATTCTGCCATTTCATGGCCAGGCACTTGGGGTGGATGAACAGCACCCCTAAGGGTGGATGGCATTGGAACTGGCTGTCTCTGCAAAGAGATTCCATGTCTAGCATAAGTCTTTCCAGTCACCGGCCATGACTTCGCATCTTTCTCTTGAACTTTTTTTTCTTCTCAAAATTAAATGACAGAGTCATTGTGCCCTGGGAGCTTCCATGGGATAAATGCAGTGGTCAGACTTTTGATAAATAGACTTGGAAATGCTCTACATATGCCTACAACAAGGTTTTATCCATTTGGCTAATTTTATTCTTTGTAAGCCACAGAAGACAGGGGAAAATGGCCCGGTGATTAGATCTGGCTCTGAGACTGGGAGAAGGAAGTGGAATGTGAGCCACCCTGCAAGACATGAGCAAAACATCCTTTGTATGAAAGGGGAAATCAGAGCAACAGGGAATTAGGGGCCTTGGGAAGGAGCTTCGAGACCCTGCAGCCCTGATGCTCTCAACACTAACCCTTCAGTCTGGGGCCCAGAATCACCTGGGTCGGAGGTGGCTGGGGCATAGTGTAAGAAAGCAAGCTTGCTTTTACAATATCGGGTTCAAATCTAGGCTCCTCCAGTGCTCTGCGCCTCTTTGCTTTTCCTACAGAAGGAGGAAAAATACTCTATGTCTCATAGGGTTGTCGTGACTGGTACTTGTGGTCACCCTGATAGTGTTTCCAGACTAGGGTTTAGTAATTAATGTTAATCACGTTGAAGTTCAGAGTGAGGAAGGAAGAAGGATAAGGTGACAAACCTCTGAATCAACCCAGCTGCTCTCCTAGCCCCGCATTGCTTTCCTCGGTGTCCCTGGGTGTCACCCTCTCCTTTCCCCCTCTGGACAGCCTGGCTGTTGGAAAGTGTGTCTGATTTTATGCAGCTCTGCCTCTGGCCACTGTGGCCACCTGACCCTGGTCCTGCTCTCACAGCCTTTCAGGCTGGAGCTCTTGACCTGCGGTGCACACGTGCTTTGAGGAACCATGACATGAAAACAAACAGCGATTTCCTTAGATGGGCCGTTGCAGCAGGTAACCAAATGTGAACCTTCTCAGGCCAATTCAACCAGCAGGTAAAGCAGCCTTCCTGAGCACAGGACCCAAAGCTGGGCACCCAGAGGGAGGCAGCAGTGGCAGAGCCAGGAGAGGGGCTAACGCAGGGATCTCCAGGGTGACGGTGATGGGGCAAGGGCTGAAGGGGAGGTTCTTACATCTGGTGGGTGTAAACTGGTGAGATTTAATTTGGGCAAGTTTCATAGGGCTGTCACCTGTGCAGTCTTCCCTGGGCCCCGAGCTCATAAGGGCCCCCCCCCATTTCACTATATTGTCCTGCTGCTACCAACTTGAAATTCTTAATAATCTTTGAACAAAGGGTTCTGTGTTTGCATTTTGCACTGAGATCTGGAAATTATGTCACTGGTCTTGGACTGGACCGTCAATGCACATGGCCTACCAACACCAACATTCTCCTACCCCACTAATTCCTCCAGCTGCTGAAACCGTGGGCCTCCCCTGGCTCTGGGGAGAAGTTAACAAGGACACTTGAGCACCTCCACAACCCCTGCCCTGGACCCTCATTGTCAAAGGAGATGCCATTTTGCTGCATTTGCCCCAAAGCTGCCCAGGAAAGCCCCCCACTACTGTGGGCATGCATGTGCACACACACTCACACACACACACACACACACACACACACACACACACACACACACACATACCCCAATATTAAGGGGTCCCTTGCTGTGGTTCATATCTCAGCCAGGAGAAGATTCCACTTTTTCTGTGTCCTCAGCTGCCCTGAGAGGTTCGGGAAGCTTTGTTCTGCTTCTTTGGAGAAAGAGGAGGATGAGTCAGCTGTTTGCCCCAGGCCCCGCCTCCCCGAAGTCAAGTCCAGCCGGACTACTGAGATGCGGCATCAAGAGATGCCTTCATGACTTTGATCACTGCTCATATGAATTTTCACATTGGTCTTCTCCCTGCTCTTAGGGCGCAGATAAGGCAATTATGTGCATTTCATGGTAGAAGACACTCACACCGAGTGTCTGAAAACAAGGGCTTGTCTGCTCTTCCCAAATGCTCCGCTGAGCTGAAGTTTGCAGGGAAGGAACAGACATCGCACCCACAGTCTATCAAGGTTGTCATTTCAGTGCCATTCTCAGGAAGAGCATGGTGCCAGCACAGCCACCTTTGGAAGCAATATGCCCTGATTTTAAGTAGACATCCGTGCACCGTAAGGTGGTGGGGGCAGGGGGTTGCTGGGAAAGCCTGGAAGGAGTTTGCTCCCTGCCAGGACTCTCCACTGGAACATGAAGGAGAATTGGATTCTTAAAACATGCTCCGGTCTGGACGGCTGGGTTCACCAACCTTTCCTTCGTGCGGCAGCTCCTTCCTGCTGAGCGTAGTCCCTGAGATCCTCAGGTCCTTAGTAGACAAAACCAGCCACCTGTGGGGACCAGAGGCGATGCGCAGAGAGCAGCGGAATTGCATTGTTGTAGAGCTTTAAGGGGATGTCAGAGACGGCACTCCGGCCCCACTCTCTCATTGCACAGAGGAGTAGGGTGCAGCCTAGGGAGCAGGAGGAACGGGCTCCCATAGACTTTTTGGAAACTCCACCACCCCTCAACTGTCCGATCCCTGAGAACTCTTCTGGGGAATCAAGCCCTGGCTTGCAACCCAAGGCCGTGTGGTTTGGACCAGGGGCATGAGCCTAACTCCAGTGGGATAGTCATACTCTTTTTTCCTGGGAGTAAAATCTGGATCTCAGGTTCTGGGTGACTGGCGTTGGCCCTGGAGCTCTGAGACCACCTAATGTGTGGCCAGACTCTCTTCCCACATATGGATGTGGCAGGAAACAAAACCCACTAGTGAGGGAACAGAGAAGCTCAAAGGGCCTTCTCAGACCTAGAGGGACAGACAGTGCTATTGCCTCCAAGGTCCCTTCTGCTTCTGAGTGTCGCCTTCCATGGAATGACGCCCATCGTGGATCACCCCCCAGCTTGCCTGGGCACAGTGTGCTTGGCACAACCCTGGAACTACAGGCTGCTGACCACAGTGAGCCACTGGCTCTGGGCTTTCCCAGCCTCACCTGCAGCTCTTCTGACTGGTCTGTATTGTTTTGACCCAGACATCCAATGCCCACCCCTCCTTTAACTTCCACTGCACAGTACTCACTTAGCCATGCTGTGCACTGAGCTTCCCCAAATTAATTTGGAGAGTCTCTATGAATGCAACACGAAGGACACAACATTTAATATGAACACCCTTGTCCCTTCACAGATGTGGTCACTTCACTGAATACAGGGCTGTCACCATCTCCCTCTGCCAGGGGCCACTCGCCACCCATGACCAATTCACCTGCTTACGTACAGCGCCATGGCGGGGCCCTCTTCCATGCTATCAGGCGTCCCAACACCCCAGCTCCTCACAGTCTCATCTGCCGCACTGAGTTCTATAGAAAACCTTGGAATCCAAAGGCGGTGGCCTTTCAGAGAGGAATCCATCAGGCGGAGGAGGCTCGGGCTGTTGTTCACCTGGCTTCCAGGGTTGTGGTGCAGTCAGCGAAGGAGTTCAAGCATCCTGCCCCTCCAGGCAGAAGTCCGGCACCCCACCATAACAGACCCACTGCCTGGCACGCGGGAGGGAGATACTTTTGTCATGCTCCGATGCTCTTGTTTTGATAGCTTGATTGGGCTATAATGCACCAGAAATTTTATCTCTTTAACATGTCCAGTCCCACGAGTTTTTGTACAGGCAGGCCCCTGCCACAACAATTGAGACCTGCAAAACTTCCATCAGCCCCTTAATTCTCCTGGGCACCTTTGCAGTCAATGCCATGCTTACCCAAGCCCTGCCCAAGCACTGATCCATTTCCCGTTGTGCTAGAACGTCCTATACATGAAACGAGACCGTGTATGCTGTTTTCTGTCTGACTTCTTTCCCTCCGCTCAATGTTTATGGATCCACTCATGTTATAGCGGTTATCAGTACTTCTTTCTCTTGTATTCATTGCTGACTATTACTCCATTGTATGGATATAACATAATGTGTTCATCCACTTACAAGCTGATGGATCAGCGTTCTTTCTAGAGTTTGGCTCTTATGAATAAAGCTACTGAGAACACTCGTGTCCCCATCTTTGCATGGACATACGTTCTCATTTCTTTTGGGTGAGCCAATACCCAGGAGAGGATTGCTGGGTCATAAGGTGCATGCATATTTATTTTATAAGAGAGCTACCAAATTGTATTCCAAGTGACTGAGCCATTTTGCATCCCCACCTTCGATATGTGAGACTTTGAGTTTTCCCATGTTTTTACTAACACGTGATACTGTTGGTCTCTGTTTGTACGGGTGTATATCTCGTTTTAAATTTGTACTACCACATGACCAATGATCTCAAGCACCTTTTCATATGCTTTGTGGCCCGCCCTGAAGTCTCTTGGCTAGTGTGTCTGATGGATTTTTCAGTTGGGCTTTATGTTTTCTTATTCTTCAGCTCTGAGTGTTATTTATATATTCTTTCCTCTTTATTTTCCTGATGGTATTTTTCGATGAGAAAAGTTTTTAATTTTGATGAAGTCCCATGTACTTCTTTTTTTTCTTTTACGGTTTATGTCTTTTGTATCCTAAGAAATTTTTGCCTATCCCAAAGCCACAGATTTTTTTCCTTTTTTTTTGTTTTTTAGAAGCTTTATGGTTTTAGCTCTTACATTGAGCTCTATCGTCCATTTTGAATTGCTTTCTGCGTATGACATATGGTCAAGGTTCATTTTCCCCCCAATAGCTACTGAGTCATGCCAACACTATTTATCGAAGGGACTATTATTCTCCCCCATTGAATTAACCTGCCACCCCTGCCCTAGGAGGTAAACCTTCACTGGTGGTTGGTTGGGGCAGTCGCAAATGATCATTTTCCCCAGTGTAATGGACCTGGAAAGGAGAAAAGAGGCTTCCCTTCTTCAGTGGAGCCAGAGCCTCTTTGACTTGGACCTCAGGGTGCAAATGGTCAGGAGTGCTTTTGCTAAGAATGTTGCTCTCCATGGCATGATACCTTCTTTTAATATGGTATAAATGCTCACCTCCCTCCCTCTTTCCTTCTTTTTCTCTTCCTTCTGAGAGACCCTTGTTGTCATGGTTTGAAAGTAGAGTAGGGACACCTGGATGGTTCAGTTTGGTTAAGTGTCTGACTCTTGGTTTCAGCTCAGGTCATGATCTCAGGGTCAGGAGATCAAGCTCCGTGTTGGGTTCTATGCTCATCATGGAGTCTGCTTGAGATTCTCTTCCTCTGCCCCTGTCCCCACTTGTGCTCTCTCTCTCTCCCCCTCTAAAATAAATAAATAAAATCTTAATGCAATAACTTGTAGGAGACAAATATCAATTATCAAAGCTAGAAGGAACCAGGAATACAACGAAACACAAACCCCTCATTGGTAAAATCAGGGAAGAGAGGCCCAGAAAGGTTAAGCAACCTGTCCCACGTCACACAGCAAGGAAATGGCAGATTCCAGCTTTCCCAGTTGCCTGCAGAGGTCTGATCCTCATCTTCCACCACAGCCTCCCCCCTAGTGACTTCTCTGAATACCAGTGGCTCATGATTTATTGGAACTTTGCAAGGGAATCTGGAGAAGGAGTGTTCTCAAGCAGGGTTTGACGTAGACCTGGCTATGGATGGCAAAGAGGGGGAGGCTTTAGTTAATGGCAACAACCCCTTTCCGTAGAGGTCATGTGAAACTGCTCAGTTGCCTGCTAATTGCTCCCACACTGTCACATATTCCAGGCCTTGGGGGAGTTCTCATCATCCAGACCTCCACCAGCTCTGGACCCTTGCTCCCTCCTATGTGGCTGGTGTTCGGCCACGATCAGTTGTAGACAGAGTGTGTAGCAATTGGGGACATATCACAGCAGCAGTGGGAGTGGACACTGTCCCTACCACATGGATTCAGTGTCTTCTCGATTGGAAAACACAAGTGCAAGCCTGGGCTTGTGCAGCCACTGGGGATGGTGGCTCACAGTATTTGGAACATCAGCTCTGGCCGTGACATCATAGACCATTGTGTCTAACCCCCTTCTTTGCAGATGGGGAAACTAGTCTTCGAGAGGACATGACATGTTCCCAACATCATACAGCAAAGGTGCACAGCATGGGCTTAAAGGTACAGAAATTCGACACTATACACTGTCAAGTCTTTTATGTTGTTCGATGAGACTTGAAATAAAAAATTATATTTTTTATTTGTACTCCATTACGTACTTTGCGATCACGTTGGCATTTACACATAGAAATTACTGAACGGTGTTACCTACAGAAACGTGTGGGCGCTGTGCTTTGTGGGTAGCTTACAGTATAGGCGGCCAAAATAACCCTTGAAACGCGGTTTTCATCTAACCTAGTGTCTTAGAACCCAGCCCGCTGTGAAGGATGTGACACTGCACAACTGTTTAATTTGGGGGGAGGGAAGGGGACCCTGACTCCTAATTAACACTCTTCCCAGCCCCAAGTTGCCTCTGTCTGTCTTCCAGTGAAATGTCCAGTTTTTGTCTGTTTGCCCCTCCCCAAGCTGAAAAAAGGAGCAGGGTGGGGGTGGGCTGCAGGAGGGAGGTTTTGCCAGGAAGTTTGCAGATGGGGGTTCATGTAAGTAGCGAATGTCCATGAAACGGTTTCTCATGGACTCAACAATAGGGTTTAATTTGCAAAGCACCCCGCACCCCTGACTCCCAGCCCACCATACCTGCAGCTCTGCTTCTCGGGGCTGAGAGCAGCCTGTGCCCTCTCCCTTGAATGCTGGGTCTTCATCTGGGTTCTTCCTCTCTCTGGGAAGCGACTGTGTACAGGGAGAGTGTAATTGGCAGGCTGTGACACTCCTGTCTGCAAGTGTCTCTCTAAGTGGAGCGCATTTCAGCCTTTATCTGGTGATGGCTGCTACCTGAGAAAGGCCCTGGGCCATCTCAAAGGGCTTGTAGCAGCTAATTGTGCCTGTTAGGACCAGCAATTAGCCGGGAACTCTGGACTTCCAAGCTCCAACACCCACCAGCTCTCAGCTCGTTCCTTTCTCTTTCACTTAACTAGCCGAGCCTAATAGAGGCGGTGAAGGACAGGCAGGTGAGGTGCAGTCACGGCAAGGGAGGCGGGGGGCTCGCCGGGGCCTCATCACCAGCGCCCCCTCCGAGCCCCGCACACCGCCCCCGCCCGCGAGATCCGGCGGAAAGCAGCAGGCTGCGGATGCTGATCTCACGCCATAAATACTCCCTGTTTATTGCAGGACCAGGGCTGCAGGCTTATTAATCGGTATTGGGAGTCACGCTGCCCCTGTTGGTACAGTTTAAGCGTGAGTTGGAAGATGACAATAAAGAACTAATTAGGCGCAGGTCACAGAGAAGATCACACACGCATGGCGTCTGCTGGTTACTATGGGCGCGCGGTGGTTTCGGGGGAAACGTGAGGCAGAACATCTGAAAATTAAGACAATAAATCAGTTTCATTGAATAAAAGCCATGCATTTCCCCATTAATTAAGGATAATAGTATCCTATAAGCTTCTGTGTACCATAGGTAATTTGTGACACTTTACCATAATCATATACATGGAAGATTAAAAATTCAGCATACCTTCCAGGTTACGGATTAACACACGCTCCTGTATTTCCAGAAAAAAACGAGGGTGTGAGCCCAGGCCAGCATTCGGGCTCCTGTGATCCGTCTTGGTCCAGTGGCTCAGGCCTAATTATTAGGTGTTCCCGCCCGCTGGTCAAGCGAATCTTCGATCCAGGAACAGGGACACAGTCTGGTGTAGTGACATTTGTGTTTTACTCTTTAGCCATGAATCTTCCTATCCCTTTTGTACAAAATAGCTCCCTGATCGTGGGGGAGGCAATTGCTTCTTCACTATCCTTTCCAGCCTTGATGGGCTGTCAGCCAAGGTGCCCAAGGTGGGCACACAAGGGCCCAGCCATGGAGGTTCCCTGTCCCAGCACGCGGGATCAGTGAGCAGAGCAGTGAAGGGACAGAGACAGGACTGTCAGAGAGGTTCTGCCTGGAGACCTCTAAGACTTCCCTCAGTCAGCCTTTGTGGAAGGCAGAATAATGCCCCCCCACCCCCCACAGCCATCGACACCTTAATCTCTAGAACCTATCAATGTGACTTTACACTACAAAGAGGGTTTGTAGCTGTGATGAAGGGTACAGACCCTGAGATGGGGATATTAGCGTGGATTGTCCCGTGGTCTGAAAATAATCACATTTGTCCTTAAAAGAGGAGTACCTTTCCCAGCTGGGTCAGGAAAAGAGGTGACAAAAAATGAGCAGTCAGAAATGGAACATGAGAAGGACTCGGCCTCCATTTTTTACCATTCCTGAAGGAGAAGGAGGGGGCCATGAGCCAAGGAATGTGCACAGCACTAGAAGCTCAATTTGGAATAAAATGTATTGCATGTCCCCATGGAGCCTCCAGAAGGGGATCTGCTCTTGGTGACCCTGTGATTTTAGCCCCGTAAGAACTGAGCCAGATCTATAGAACTGTAAGACCATGAATTTGTTTCATTTAAGCCACTGGATTTGTTGTTCTTTGTTAAAGCAGCAATAGAAAACTAATACACCCTTTGAATCCACGTGCTCAGTCTTAGAGAATATGTTTCTGCTGCTTGTAACTAGCCCTACCTAGAGAACTGGAAAAAGGCCCCAAGCAAATACTGATGATGGGCCATCTGCATAATCCTTAGCTCAAGGAAGGCTTGGTGGTTTAGTAAATGAAACAGCTGGAAATGAAAGACACCACCTACTCTGTCTTCCTGTTTCTGGTGCCAAACCACATCCCAAACCATCCATGGGCACATCGATGACGGACAATGGGGAGACCTCTCCTTCCCTCTTTCGCCTCCTCCTCCTTCTATCTATCCTTACTCTTTAGTTTTCAAATCATGATTGCCCAGATTCCCCAACCATTGGCCCCTCAAAATTTCATTCACTTGTTCTGAGAAGGGGCACAGATGTGATGTTTTCTTAAACACACCTGAGGATTCTGATGCACATGGGATTCTGGTGCTTAGGGAAAAATCACTGGTCTAATTCCAAGCCATCATTCTTTGATAAAGTAATTGAGATTTAATGAATGTAAGCATCCTGCCAGGTGGTCACACAGCTCAGCAGAGACAGAAAACTTTGGAATCCCAACTCCAGGTTCAGCACTTGTCCCATGGCCAGGGGCTGCTGTGAACCAAGGGCGTTGGAGAATTCAGTGGGCCCTCCACAATCTTTTCATCTGGCAATCTTTGTCTTTTCACTGGAGCATCTCACCCATTTACATTTAATGTAATTATGTTCTATTTGGATTCAACTCCTCCAACATACTAGGTGCTTTTGATTTGACTTACCTAGTCTACGCTCCTTTTCCTATCTTTGGGTTGAATATTTTATTAATCCTTCCAGTGTGTCCTCTATTACTTTGGAAGGTATACACTCATTTACTATTCTTTTTTGGTTACCCTAGTGCAGTAGTTTTTAGCTAGGGAGATTCTCCCTGCCACAAGGGATGTTTGGCAAAGTTTGGAGGCAAGTTTGAATGTCACAGTGGTGGCAGCATGGGCTAGGGAGGGCACTGTGTATTAGTAGGATTCTCTAGAGTAGTAGAACTGATAAAGTAGATACAGATGTAGTTGTAGATACAGATATAAATGTAGAAAGGTCTAGATCTAGAGAGATCTAGAAAGATATTTATTATAAGATATTGGCTCACACAATTATGGAGGTTAAGAAGTCTAATGATTAGCCATCTGCAAACTGCAGACCCAGGAAAGCTAATGGTGTAGTTTGAAGGCCTCATTGCCGGAGAGCTGATGGTAAGGATTCCACTGTGGGCCTGAAGACCTGAGAACCAGGAGAGTCACAGGCAGGAGAAGACGGCTGTCCCAGCTCAATCAGTTAGGCAGAGAGCAAGGGAATTCCCCTCCCCCCCAATCTCTACCTTGTAATTATACTCAGGCCCGCAAACAATGGGGACAGTAATTTACTTCAGTCAGTTTACTGAGTCAAATGCTAATCTCTTCTGAAAACACCCTCATGAACATACCCAGAAAGTGTGTTTAACCAGATATCTGGGAATCTCCTGATCCAGACAAGTGGACACATTAAATTAACTATCACAAGCTGCTAACAGTAACTAGTTAGTAGAAGCCAGACGTGCTGCTAAGCATCTTACGTGCACAGAAAATTCCCCCACAATAAAGAACATATGGTCCCAAATGTCAAGACACCAAGATTGAGAAACCCTGCCCTGGAAATGGCAACTTTCATACTTGACTTATTAAAATCTAATGTCAGTTTGGTAACTTTACACACTTTCCAGAAAATGCAATAGAATACCGTAACTTCTTTGCCCCATTTCAACTCATAGGCTATTCTTCATACATTTTTAAATGCCACAAAATATCATTGTTATTGTTTGGTACAGTTAGTTTTTCATTGAGACTTGCCCAGAGCTTCCATTGCTTCCTGCACCCCTGCCCTTCCATCTGGAATCCTTTTCCTTCTACCTAAAGAACTCCCTTTACTATTTCTTATAATGCAAATCCTCTAGTGAGAAGTTCACTCAGCTTGTGTTTGTCTGAAAATGTCTTTTTTGCACTTCGTTTTTGTTTTTCTGGTATTAGTATGTTCATCAATGTCTATCTGTAGAAAACTCTACTCTCTGGGAATAAAACAAGTGTCTTTCTATACAGCCACAATAGCATTATCTCATGTAAGAGAACTAACATGGATTTAGTGATATCTACAATAGAGCTAATATTCAAATTTCCATAGTTACCCCCAAGAAGGCTGGATCATTCGTAAGAATTCGACTGGTTGTTATGTCTCTTTAGCTTTTTTAAAAAAAATCTAGAATACTGTCAATTTACTTCCTAAATTATTGTTATTATTTTTGGACTTTCTTGACAGTGTTGTTTTTGAAGAACCAGGCCAGATGTCTGGTAGAACACCTCACTGCTGGTTTTTTGTGATTATTTCCTCATGGTTTGATTTGGTTCAGTATTTTGACAAGAATATTACATGGGGGATGTACGTACTTATTGCCACATATCAGGAGGAACACAGTGTTCAGGCTGTCCTACTAGTGATAGTCACATGGTGAAGGGGGTGACTGCCAGGCCTTTTTGGGTAAAGATTTTTTTTTTTTTTAAAGATTTATTTATTTATTTATTCGACAGAGATAGAGACAGCCAGCGAGAGAGGGAACACAAGCAGGGGGAGTGGGAGAGGAAGAAGCAGGCTCCTAGCGGAGGAGCCTGATGTGGGGCTTGATCCCATAACGCCGGGATCACGCCCTGAGCCGAAGGCAGACGCTTAACCGCTGTGCCACCCAGACGCCCCATTGGGTAAAGATTTTTGTCTGCTTGTTGGTAGACTATAAAAGACAAATGTACGTTTCCCTTCGTAGTCAGTAAAGTATCTTCCTCTTTGAGACTATGACATATCGTTATCCCTAGCAACATTTCACTCAGGTACTTGCCACCCAATGATAGCTCTTGCCCGTATCAGTGATCGCACTGGGGTTTACCAAATTGTTTTCTAATTTTATAATCCCCTGATTAGTTGGCATTTTATTAAAAAGCGTTTTGAGCACTATCTTCCTTTTCAGAAAAACAGAAAATTCCAAGCCCTCTTTGTACCTTCTCTGTCAGAGATCTGTAATCAGACACTTTGCTAAGGATCCTTGGTTTTCTTCAGTGGGAAATGGTACTTAGAAACCAAGATCTGGGCTGTCAGTGTGCTCCTCGCTAACTGGTTGTTATTGCTTCTGACTCCTTCTAGGGAAAATAATTAGGAAATGCATTTTTTTCCTGAAACTTCTGAGTTCATACTGATAACCCCCAGTTCAATAGGAAATTGGTTTCATATTTACATTTTCCTTCTCCCTCAAAGACACTCTTAGATTGCAGCAACACAAGTACACATTTTTCCTATTCTGTAATGCACAAAATACTTCCAGAATTGGATACTAATACCACTACCATCTACAAACCTCCTAAATAAAGATCAATATTCCTTTGTAAGTTTTAAAACTATGTATATTTAACTTTAGAATATATCCCTGTAGGAATGTGTGATTAGAGTCCTGTGCTCAATAGTTACTTAAATTAACATTTTTTCTCTCCAAGGTTATGTTGCCAATGTTATCAATTAGAAGTGCAAGTTGCTTAATTTGCTCCTGTGTATATACATTTTTACATTTTATTTTTGTCCTTTTGATGTTATTTTATTTTGCATACACAAAATATTTACAAAATTCAAAATTTTGAGATAAAATGAACTTGTGGGACTTCATCAAGATAAAAAGGACACGCCAAGGAAACAGACAAAAAAACTAAGAGGCAGCCCACGGAATGGGAGAATATATTTGCAAATGATACTACAGGTAAAAGACTGGTGTCCAAGATCTACAAAGAACTTCTCAAACTCAATACATGAGAAACATAAACAAATCATAAAATGGGCAGAAGATATAAACAGACACTTTTCCAATGATGACATACAAATGGCTAACAGACACATGAAAAAATGTTCAAAATCATTAGCCATCAGGGAAATTCAAATCAAAACCACACTAAGATACCACCTTATGCCAGTTAGAATGGCAAAAATTGACAAGGCAAGAAACAACAATTGCTGGAGAGGATGTGGAGAAAGGGGATCTCTCCTACATTGTTGGTGGGAATGCAAGTTGGTACAGTCACTCTGGAAAACAGTGTGGAGGTCCCTTAAAAAGTTAAAAATAGAGCTACCCTATGACCCAGCCATTGCACTACTGGGTATTTACCCCAAAGATGCAGATGTAGTGAAGAGAAGGGCCATATGCACCCCAACGTTCATAGCAGCATTGTCCACAATAGCCAAATCGTGGAAGGAACCGAGATGCCCTTCAACAGATGACTGGATTAAGAAGCTGTGGTCCATATATACAATGGAATATTACTCAGCTATCAGAAAGAACGAGTTCTCAACATTTGCTGCAACATGGACGGCACTGGAGGAGATAATGCTAAGTGAAATAAGTCAAGCAGAGAAAGACAATTATCATAAGATTTCTTTCATCTATGGAACATAAGAACTAGGAAGATCATTAGGGGAAGAAAGGGATAAAGAAAGGGGGGGTAATCAGAAGGGGGAATGAAGCATGAGAGACTATGGACTATGAGAAACAAACTGAGGGCCTCAGAGGGGATGGGGGTGGGGGAATGGGACAGACCGGTGATGGGTAGTAAGGAGGGCACGTATTGCATGGTGCACTGGGTGTTATACGCAACTAATGAATCATAGAACTTTACATCAGAAACCAGGGATGTATGGTGACTAACATAATATAATAAAAAACATTAAAATAAAAAAAATTATCCTGCAGAATTGTAGAGCCACTGTTGAACTGCAAAAATAAAAAAAAAATTCAAAATTTTCAAAAGTAAAAACTATGGTTCAAAATGAAAAAGTATGTAAAAAGATATTCTCAAGGACTCTCCCTCACATAAATGTTACCCCATCGCACTCTTAACCATCTTCGGAGGAAAACAGTTTTCCTTAGTTTCTGGTATATCATCCTGTATTTCTTTCTGCAAAAATAGGAATATATGTATATGGTATACCTAAGTATCCTTTATATGTTATAAGAACATATGTTTGTTATTATGTACTCTTATAAAAGGTAGCACATTCTCTGTGTATATCTTGTTCTTTGCAGTTGATAAAACATTCAAGAAGTCTCACAATAGTAGCCTACAGAGATATTCTTTTTTTCTTTTTTGGCTGAGTATTATTCCGTTGTGGACATACCAAGACCAAATAGTCTTCAATGGTTAAGTAGTTTGGTCAATATTAGTTTCTATTACTTCAGGATACATTCCTAATAGTGGGGCTGCACTATTCTTTTTTTAAGGTTTTGTGGGCATTTTTTGTTTTCCTAATTTTATCTTTTTTTTTTTTTTTTTTTTATGTGAATGCTAAAGCCTTGCCCAGATCCAGGAAAAAAAATGTGTTGGTGTTTTTATTATGATCATTATAAATTTATATAATGACTTGGCCAGATTACATCTTTATGATGTTAATTTCTTCTGTCCAAGAACAAAGAATGCACTTCTGTTTGTCTGGATATATTTTTGAGTCTTTTGGAGTATTTCTAAGTTTTCTTCCTGCAGCGTTGGCACATTTATTATTACATTTACTCACAAAAATATCTTTTTTGTTGTTACTTTAAGAGAGGTTTTTATCTGCCATTATATCATCTAACTGGTTATTATTCATAATAATTCATAAACATTCATAAAATTCATAAATTTTATTTATTTTTTCATTCATTCATATTATATTCATTCATTCATCATATTCATTCATTCATATTATAAATATGAATTTATAAAATTCATAAAAATTCATAAACAAGCTATTGAATTTATGCTAATTTTAGATCCTTCTACCTTACTGAATTCCGTGTATTTGTGTGTGTCTCTGTGTGTACATTGCTTTTAAAATCGATTTACTGGTTTCGCAGATGCATTGTCATATCATATACAAATAAAGGAAGTATTATATCTCTTCTAATTCTTATGCCTCTTCAAGTTCTGAAAATATTAGCCAAACAAATCAGATAAGAGAACGTACATAACGGTGTCAGTAGTAGAGATGATGAAATTACTGCCTTTTTCTGGACTTTAGTAGAAACACTTCTATTTGATCCATGAGATCAAATGCTACCTTTCGGACTGAGTAATAAATATTTTATCATTAAGATAGTATCTGTAAAGTCTAATATTGAACTATCTTTGAATTCCTGAAATAAATCTCTCTTGGTATAATGTATTTTTTTTAATTACCATTTTAATAATTTCAAACTTTCAGGACATCTTAAAGTTTTATTATCTTTCATGACCTTGACATTTTGAAAGAGTAATAGGAAAATTGTTTTGAAATATGTGCCTCAATTTGGCAGATGTTTCTCAATGATTAGGCTTTAGGTTATGTGTTTTGGGCTGGCATACTACAGCAGTACCCTTAGGCTCTTTTCAATGTATCAGTTTAGCAGGCACATGGTGTCAATTTGTTATTTTATTGGGTTTTTAGCTCTACCTCTTTGATAGTTTACTATTTGCTCTAGGGATTGAGATATACATCCTTAATTTTTTTTTAATATTAACTTTGTTTGCCATGTTTCTTCACTGTAAAGTTATCATTTTTCCTTTTGTAATTACCAAATACTTTTGGAGCGAATTTTAGTTGAATAATTTAGACTGTTGTCTTAATTTGGGCGGCCACGACAAGAAATACCAAAGCGTGGTGGCTTATGATCAAAAACCATTTGTTGTTTACAGTTCCGGAGGCTGCAAAGTCCAAGATCGGGATGCTATGGTTAATGGGGAGTGCCTGCTTCCTCCCTGATGGCTGTGTTCCCATTATAACTCACATGGTGGAAGGGACAAGTAGGCCTCCAGGGTCTCTTTGAAGAACACTAATCCCATTCATGAGGGCCCCACCATCAGGACCTAAACACCTAATACCTCAACTCCTTCGGATTTAGGATCTCAACATATGAATTTTGGGGAGACTTAAACATTCAATCTCTAGCACTGTGTAAATATTCTGTTCCCATAAAATGTTCACTCATTGTTTTAGCTTTCAAAGACTTTACCAATTATCCTTATCTAAACTATTACGTTCTTTTCTTAATATTGTGCTTTTATAATTTTTACATGTATTCAGTGTTTAATAGTTGACATTCTTCTCCACAGAATAGTATTACTATGAATTGTTATTTCCTTTTAATTACGTGTGTTATAATCCATCTCCAGCATTATTTTTGATATAAGTCCTCGCTGTTTTCGGAGAGTGAGAGCCTTGTAAACTTAGTTTTTTGTTGTTTTGACATTCTCATCCTTCTTTGAGCACGTTCATATTTTATCAGTTTACATGCTGTATAGTTTCCCATCCTTTTACTTTCCATTTCTTTGTGTCTTTATGTTTAAAGTGCATTTGCTATACATGACATATCTTTTGATGTTGCTTTGTAAAAATTCTTTCTGACGATCTCCTTCTTTTAATTGGAGTTTTTAGTCTTTCATACTTAATGTAATTATAACGTTCTTTTAGATGAATTGTGAAACCTAAGTGTCCATTTTACTTCTTTTTTCCTTCTGGTTTTGTTCTGTTGGTCTTCCTTTTTTGTCTCCTTTTGGTTTAGTTAAATAAATTTTATGGTTTTACTTCTTATTTTTATTGAATTTTATTGAATTTGGTATTTTTACTATTTGCTCCAGGAACTGAGATATATATCTTTAATTTTTTACAGTGTTCTTAGAGTGAGGTTCCTTAGCCCCCTCTACCTCCCTGTTTTCCACTCTGTCCTTTATGCCGTATATATATGGTTACATAATCTTGTAAACCCCACAATTTAATGTTATATATTGCTTCAAATAGACTTACATTTTATTCTGGTTTTAATTAAAAATAGAAAGACTTTTACGGCTACATATTTACCATTTATGGTACTCTTCATTTGGCATTATTTACCTTTGACCCAGAGAATTTCTGCTGGCATTCCTCCTATTGGTCTATTAGTAACCAATTCTCTTTGCTTTAAATTATCTGGGAACATCTTCATTCCATCTTCACACCTGAAAGACGTTTTCACTGGATAAAGAATTCTGTATTGACAGCTTGTTTTTTTTTTTTTCTTTCAGTATTTTAGAGATATTATTCTGGCTTCCAGTGTTCCTGACCATAATGCAGCAGTAATTGACAGTGTTGCTCTCCTTTGTGTAATGTGCCATTTTCTCTAGTTGTTTTGAAGATTGTTTTCTTTATTTTCGATTTTCGGTACTTTGACTATGGTGTGCTTACATGGGATTTTCTTTGTATTGCTTTTGCTTGAGGTTTGCTGAGCTTCTCAAAGCAGTGTCTGTCTTTCACCAAATTAAAAAGAAATTGTGTGCATTATTTCTTCAAATATATTTTTGTTACATCTTCTGAATCATCTCATTCTGGGATTCCAATGACTTGTATGTGAGATCTTTTTGCATTGTCCCACAGACCACTCAGCATCTGTTGGT
Organism: Ursus americanus; assembly: GCF_024610735.1. NCBI lineage: Eukaryota > Metazoa > Chordata > Mammalia > Carnivora > Ursidae > Ursus > Ursus americanus. The sequence continues at coordinate 37,424,349 of NC_142147.1, forward strand.
ATTTTTAATTTTTTCCTTGTTTTTAGATTGGCTAATTTTTATTGATATATCTTCCAGTTCAATGATTGCTTCATTTGTCATCACTAACATACTGTTGACCACACTGTGAGTTTTGTGTATTCTTCATTTGTTTATGAGAAAATTGGTGCAATAGAAAAGGCTTCACCATTACTAGAAGCATAATTCTCCTGAAAAAAAAAAAAAGGATGTAGTATTTTGAAAGCAAGTCAATTTCATTCTTGAAAGATATTTTGAGGAACATAGAATTCTTGCTTAACATTCATATTCTTTCAGCACAGAAACCAAATATTATTTGTTTTCTCGTTTCTTTTTTTTTTTTTTCCTCTTCAGAAGTCAGTTGTCAATGTCACTGCTACTCCTTTAAAGATAATCTTTTGTTTCACCTGGATTTTAAAGGATTTCTTCCTTTGGTCTATTCTTCAGTTTATTATTAGATGCATAAACATATTTTTTTAAATTTATATCCTCTTTGGAATTTATAGGCCCTCTTGAATCTACTTGATGCCTTTCATTAGTTCTAGAAAATTCTCAGACATATCTCTTCAAATGCCTCTGCCATATTCTCTCTTGTCCCCTTTTGTAACTCCACTTAGATATATATTAGAATTTTCACTGTATCTTCTATGTCCTTTACTTCCCTTCTATTATTTTGCTTTTCTGTCATTTTATCCTAGCCTATCCTAAAATATCCTATCCTAGATCCATTAGTACATATTTCTGTATATTTCTTTTGATATGTCCTCCTTTTTACTAATTTTCTTTTTAGCTGAATGCAATTTGCTATAAAACTTATCCACTGAGGGGCGCCTGGGTGGCACAGTGGTTAAGCGTCTGCCTTCGGCTCAGGGCGTGATCCCAGCACTCTGGGATTGAGCCCCACATCAGGCTCCTCCTCTATGAGCCTGCTTCTTCCTCTCCCACTCCCCCTGCTTGTGTTCCCTCTCTCGCTGGCTGCCTCTATCTCTGTCGAATAAATAAATAAAAAATCTTTAAAAAAAAAACTTATCCACTGAGTTCTGAATTTCAGTTCTATTTATTCTTCTAGAATGCCCCTTTTATTATGCTTTGTCATATTTATTTATTTATTTATTTATTTATTTATTTATTTATTTATTATGTTACGTTAGTCATCCTACAGTACTTCATTAGTTTTTGATGTGGTGTTCCATGATTCATTGTTTGCGTATAACACCCAGTGCTCATTGCAATACGTGCCCTCCTGAATACAATTTTACTCTCTGTAAAAATTTTAAATCTTGCTTTTTCTCTCTGAACATAGAAAGTATAATTATTAACAAAACTATTTTAAAAGCTGTGTCTTCATTAGTGTTTTTAATTTTTTGGAGCCCCCACGGATCTGGTCTGTTGTCCGGTTTCTGCTAGTTTCCTTTCGTCTTGTTTTGCTATGCAATAAAACACAAACAATTTCTTCTTTTTCCTAGGCCAGGCACACGCTGAGCAACGTTTGTGACCACACTTGACATCAGCCCTATTGTCACTCCCATTTTGCAAATGAGAACACAGATGCTCACACACACAGAGTGACTTCTCAAAGCCATGCAGACACAGGTAGATTTCCTGAAATTCAGAGCCACATCTGCCTGCCTTTTGAGCTAAATGCTCTTTTACCCCATGGCTACTTAGGTGACACTGAGCTGATGAGATCTTATTTTCCCAACTGAAAGCAAACCAAACAAGGTTGGATATAGTGGTCAACTCCAGTGTTACCTCCTTTCTCAAGTTCCCTTTTCACACGGAATACGCAGTAATGCACTGGCAGTGAGCTGTTTTCAGTCTACGACCTGGAGCTGGACAGCTGGCTCCCTTAGTGATGTGCGTGAGATAAGACAAGCAGCAGTTTTATGATCATTTTAGGGAGGCTTCTCTGAGATTGAAAGCTGAGCAGTGGTGAGGTGCCTATCTCCTTCTGCTAAGCAGAAGGCAACTAGGAACAGTGAGCATAACAGACCCGGGGGCTTTCTTTATTGTCACAATCGTCCTTAGGTAAGCTCTTAAAAAATAATAGATAAAATTTATTAAACATTGTGTGCTTATCACTATTCTAGAACTTCACATTTACTAATGCCTTTAGCCAAATAACAATATTATGACGTAAATTGTAGTCTGATTGACATTTTAAAGATGAAGCAACCAAGGCACAGAGAGGTTGTGTATCTTTCCTCAAATGGCTCAGCTATTCAGAGTTAGGCACGAGACTCATTCAAACAGTCCCATCCTGGAGCCCACACTCTTTTTTTAAATTTAATTGAAATTCAATTAGCCAACATATAGCACATCATCAGTTTCATTTTTTTAAATGTTTTTTAATTACGTTATGTTAGTCACCACACAGTACATCCCTGGTTTCTGATGCAAGGTTCGATGATTCATTACTTGTGTATAACACCCAGTGCACCATGCAATACATGCCCTCCTTACTACCCATCACCGGTGTATCCCATTCCCCCACCCCCTCCCCTCTGAAGCCCTCAGTTTGTTTCTCAGAGTCAGAAGGGGAAGTGAAGCATGGGAGACTATGGACAGCATCAGTTTCAGATGTAGAGTTCAATAATCCGTCAGCTGCGTATAACACCCCGTGTAAAGCCCACACTCTTCACCAGTAGTTAACTGCATTGCTAGCTAGCTCCTTTTCTTTTTTTTTTTTAAGATTTTATTTATTTATTTGACACAGAGAGAGAGAGAGAGAAAGAGCACAAGCAGGGGGAGTGGCAGGCAGTGGGAGAGGGAGAAGCAGGCTCCCCGCCAAGCAGAGAGCCCAACATGGGGCTCGTTCCCAGCATCCCGGGATCAGGACCTGAGCTGAAGGCAGACGCTTAACTGACTGAGCCACCCAGGCGCCCCTAAGTAGTTCCTTTTTGTATTGGTGGCCTTGTGGTGAGTAGGGAACTGTATAACTGACATAGAAATAAAATATTGGGTGTTAATGCTGGGTGTGACAGAGGCCAAGTGTTGGCTTAATTGAGATCCAAAAGCCAGGAGCTCAGGAAGGGTCAGTGGTCAGTGGAAAGCCCTAGAAGGTAGATGGAGGGGTGAATTTACAGCCATAGCAGCCCGCACACCAGCAGTAAAGGCCACAGCTGAGATGGTGTGTCCTAGCAGCTGGCTTCACCCAGCGAGGCTGAGCCCAAATTTCTCCTTAGTCACTGCCAACAAAAATGTATATTTCTTCAAAGAGGCCTTTTCCTACAGAGTTTAGTGTTTAATAAAAATTAATGCTTTCACTCAGGATCTCTTATGCATTAGTTCTTCCATATATAGATAAACATGTCAGAAGAGATTCAAGTGTTTTATTTGTAAAGAATCTCAGGGTCTGGACAATTTTTACCCTTATAAAAAATGCCATTTTATTATTTATTCATAATTGTTTCCCCTTAATTTCTCTTTAGCTTTTTTTCTTTGTTTATTTTTGTCATGGGCTTGCTGGCTACCTTGAGTTCCTTTTAGCTGATAATTGTCACTCGGTTATTAATTACGTTGGGTGGTGGTTCTATGACCAATGGGCCCAGTTTGGCTCCTGAATAATGGTAAAAGCGCTCCGTGGGTGAGCTGTGGAGGGTCTTGTCTTAAGCTGAGCGCTCCTGCCTGAGAGTGAAGACTTAGACCGGCTTGGACCAACAATCTAAAGGCTATGGGGACCTGACAGGAGTGTCTTTGTGCGAAGTTAGCAGATGGGATCAACGGCTGGATCTCTCAGAGGGTGTCACTCTACTTGGGACCTCCTGGTCTCCCCGGCTTCGTCATGGAGAAGCTCTGTGGGGCCTTGGCCTAGCTGATAGCTGGTCCTCAGACCCTGGTGACCCTGCATCTGCTAGCTCTAGAAAATAGAAATTAACATAAAAGGGAGATTTGTGCTTGTCTAAGCTCTTAGGCTTCTAACTCTGCCAGGCACACGGATGCCAGGTAACGCCATGATGGGACATCTAGGTTGAATGTCCTACATATTTTGGAGTCTGGTTTATTCCAGACCTCTTGCCTGGCTCTAAGTTAAGCAGACCCTTGTATGGGAGAAGTGTGGATATGGACTGTCCCTGAAGTGAGTGGAGAAGGAAGCAAGGTCCAGGAGAACAGACACTGGTCTGGGAGTCCAGAGATTCAGGTCTTGGCTTGCCCCAGAACCAACTCCAGAACTCCTCAAGTAGTGAACTACTGGAGCTAAGAGGGCATCTCCTATCTTGCCACACGAGGAAGAAGGGCAATGCAGCAAAATGGCCATATGCATTAGTGTCTAACAGACCTGGACTCACCAGACTCTTCCTATTACCCTGTGACTTGGGCCAAATCAGTTCAGTGTCTTCCTGTGCAAAATGGAATTGATAATGCCTGCCCCGTACCCAAGGTACCCAAGGGTGCCTACCAGCGACCCTTAAGACGACACTTCTCTGAGTTTCCGGCATGATCCTGATGCAGACATGGACCCCCATGCATTGTCTCGACGTGGTTCCCCAAAGAATAAAAGCACATCAAAGGACCAAGAGTGGGGACAAATGCCGGACGCACATTTTCTTTCCCTCTTGTGACTCTGTGACATGGACCCCCTATTCTCAGAGGAGAGCCCTGAGACCGTATGAGGCTGTGAGCTCAGTCAGGGCAGGGAGTTATTTAGAAATTCAATTTCTAACACGCAGTAGAGTCTCAATGGGTGTTTGTTGGGTTTCACCCAACAAGGAACGCGATGACCCCATGGAGCCCGCACTTCAGTGAGCCCTCCTGGTGGGCATCGGCTGCTGGTGAGAAGCTTGGCCACCCCATGGCCTTTGTTCTGCAGTTATTTTCCCCCAGGGTGGGGTGTGGGAGGGGGGGTTGCTTTCTGACCTCCCGAAATTTCACAGTCACTGGTATGAAAACCAATCCTTTGCCGCCTCACTCGCTGGCAGGTGGCGACTGATGCCTTTTACCATTTATGAAAAAAAAAATGTAAATGGCGACAAAAGCTATTTTTATAATGTTTTTATCTATTCTGTGACTGACATCAATAACACATAACAGTTTCATTGACATTGTATCGCATCCAATGAGCCCAGTGACCTGATTCAATGTCAGTGGAAAAGCCTCGTACATCATCTCTGTGGCTGAATTGCAACAGATCCATTATTGACGCTTCAACCCCACGAGTGCCCCAGAAGTGATGCCAAGTCCATTTCAAGGGTTTGCCTCCTTTCTGATCTTCGTTTGTCATAACCCTCTTAGCTCTCTGACCATAGACAATCTCCTTTAGCACATCCCCTGAAATCGGTCCACTCCGAATGTGCTTTCAGACTTGACAGTTCTTGAGGGGTGGGACGGGTTCGTGCGTGAGACCCTTCGCATGGCTCACAGTAGGAACTCAACTTAGGAATGAACGAGAGCAGGCGGGAAGGCAGAAAAGAGGAGAGGGCAGAAAATGTGCGTGCCTCTCAGCCACGGGTTTCCTGTGCATGGCCCCAGGGTCCTCAGAGCTCTGATGGCTTAGGTCAGGCCGTTGGAGGAGCAAAAGTTGTTAGTAGGACAAAAGAACAAAGGCTTTAGAACGCTCTGCAAAGCAGGAAAACACGGTGCCTCAGACTTCAGCCTCAGGACCCGGAAGCTGGCCAGTCCCTGACGAAGAGTAGAAGCCACCTGGCCAGGCCCCCGTGCTGGGCCCGCGAGCCCCGACCACCACACCCACCCTTGTTGCCCATCTTCTCGGCTATGCAAAATGAGAATGAACATTGAGTCCACGGTCTTAGATGGGCTTAAGCCAGCCCTTACTAATATTGCAATATATTTGTCATTTGTCTCACTGGTAAGCCTGTTTAGTAGTCAAAACTGTAGAAAATTGAATATACACTTACTGTATAAAAATGATATGCTTGGTTAGTGATAGTTTAGAAGAAATAAGTACATCTATCATAGAAGAGCGGGCTGTCAGCTCTTTATATGTAAGAAAAATATTGAACACAAATGTGATAAATGTTGGGCACCGTTTACAAAAGTTGTCTGACAAAGTTGGTTTGTAATAAGTTCTTCCAAGCAAAGAGGGAGATGAAAGGAAAAGAGAGGGAGTGGGAAGAAGAGAACAGGAGAAAATGGAGAGGAAGAGAGGCACAGGAAGAGCTCTAAAAGGATCGGAGGGAGGGAGACCGGAGGCTGCCCTTGCTCTCGCATCACAGCAGTCCCCGCCTGCCGGTCGACTGCCCGTCCTTTGCCAACAGGAGCTCAGACAGAGAGGGTAAACCTGTTGGGGAGGATTCCACCCCAGGGGAAATCGCTGATGGCCAGCCACCCTCCCGAAGCCACCAGGACGGGAGCTGGGGTGGACTTCACTGTGGCCCAGAGAGGAGCGTGAGTAGGCTGAGAGAAGCAATTTGAACTGATGACTTGGGGAATAAGATCCAGACATAAGAAGGTTCCAGGTGGAGACTGCTGAGTTCTCCAGGTGGGGAATCGGGGCAGCGAGGGGGCTGAGGCAGGGCCCTCAAGAATGAGCAGGCCGGGCTGGTGCCACCTGCAGTGCTGGACCCCGGGACCCAGGTGGGGTCGCTGTCTGGGAAGGGAGGTCACACCTGGGCGTGGGAACCTGAGGAGGCCGTCGGAGCCACCAGTCTCAGCTCCAAGAATCTGGAAGGATGGTGAGTGTGGTGGAAGAGGACAGAACAGGAGAAAGGCCCATTCCTGGAGGAAGTGGAGAGTGGCGGAGCCATGAGGCCTGGGTGGGCAGGGAGCACTTCCAGGGGGCAAGAGCCCACGATGCAGGGCGTCTGTGTCCGTCTGGCTGGGGCAGGGAGACAGTGCACTGGAGAGCAGCGGCCCAGCGATAAGGTGAGTGGGAAGGCTGGTAGGGGCACATCTTGGCACGTGGGTGGGGCTTGAAATCAAGCCCAAACTGGCTCCCCCGGGATTCAGGACAGATTGAGGGTGGACGTGCGACACAGCAGCCAGTGAAAGGCAGGAAGGGACTCTGGCCCCCCGGAGATTCTAACACACCCTCCTCTACCCTATGGGCCCTGTCAGTTGGCTGCTGTCACCCTGTCTGGGGTCTGTACATGCGCAGACTTCCAGGCCACGGCCCAAGGACTGTGGTGAGATTCAGCAGGGCTCAGGAGAGGGCGGTGATGGATAGGAAGGGCCTGGAGTGGGCGAGGGCCAGGGAAGAGGGTGGGGATCTCCTCTGACCTGACGTCTCTCACACTTTGGAGAAAGAGCTGAGAGTGTTCTGGGATTTGCTTTACCTCTTCCTTAGTGTCCTGGTAATTTTTTTTTTAACTTTAGTCACTGCTTAGATGACTAGTACTCACTACCTTTCAGGAATTGTTTGAAGCACTTTATAGATATTATCTCACTTCTGTTGTCAGAATAACCTTAAATTTAATAGGTACTAAAATTGTACAGTTGTCCCCATGTCACAGAGGAGGACACTGAGGAAGAGGAGAGGGTAAGCAATGTGATGATTAAGTCACCCAGCTAGTAAGTGGCAGAGCTGGAATTTGAACCCAGTCTGGACGCTGCTGCTCCGGGTAACACTCCTTAGCCCAAGACCATGCCAGTAATTCTCTGGAGAGGACCCATGTGTTCATGGAGAACATTTGCACTCTCTTGTCTGTTCCGTTCAGCAGCTCACCCTCCCTGGAGCTGGGGCCGGAGGAAAGGAGGGCAGGGGTTGGGTAAAGGAGGGTTTCCCCAGTAGGAGGCGGGAGGTCAGGACTTCACCCAGCTTGGGCAGCTCTACGCTTTATAACTCTGGATTTACATTCACTATTCTCACCTCCACGTTCCTCCATTTTCAGAGAAGCCTTCTTTGTGTGGCAGCAGAGATGGGCCAGCTTGGCCAGTGTCCACTGTCATCGCAAGTACAGAGAGCAGGGCTAAGAGGTCATTTAATGAAAGCCCAGCTTTTACTGAGCAGGTTTGTCCTGAGGACTCCTTTTGAGTCCCTGGATCCAGCTGTGCCTGAAATCCGATAGCCTTGGGCTTTACTGGTTCTATGACCCGACAGGTTTTTTGTTTTTTCACCTTAAAACACAGGCAATTCATACCATACAATACATAGAGAATGAAGTCCCCTCTGACTGGTGTCTCTAGAGGGAGGTCACTGTCACTTGGTGACAAGTGGAGCTTACTGGATTACGGCTGACCCCTTCCCCATCAGATGCCATGGTGATGATATTCACTTTTAAAGTTTGACCATTTACACTCCAATTCTGTGGGGTATTGAAATTCATTCATAAGAAGGTGGCATTTGAGGGTTGATCCTCGGTAAACCTAAGGGGCCAGTGAACTGAGCTCTACGCCCATAGACAGGCAGCTCAAGTTCAAGAGCCCCATTGCTTGGTACTATGAAGGCAAGAGGAAATGATAGCCTACCCTTTTGGCATTTTCAAGGCTCTAACTAATTGGAGGACCTAATGGTGGGATGTGAGGCATGGTATCAAGCAGGAGGAATACATTTAGGGCCGGAGAAAGTTTTGGGGTTTGGGCCCAGCACAGATGATGGGTGGATTTTCGTTAATGCTTTCTTGGCAGCTTTGGAATATAAACGCCTTCTGAGTGCACAATGGGGCATCCAGGGCATAGCCAGTCTGGGCACAGAGTTACAAACATATTCCAGGGCTTGGAGGTTGCAGGACGCTCAGGGAAGGGCAGAGGCGAGGACCAGCCCCAAGGGACATAGAATCCAGTGGTTTAGCCCTCCAGCCAGGCCTCACCTAGGTCTTAGCATCCTGTTCCTATGGCAAGAAATCCCGGCAGGTAAGAGAGCAGGTGCTGGTTGACAAGTTCTTCATATGCTCAGCTTGGGGCTGACCAAGGAGGAGGACCAGTTAACATTGGCTAACTGGGTAAACTGAACCCACTGGGAAGCTTGGAGAGGCCATTCCTTGAGGATGCAAGCATGTGAGTCTTGAAGATACGAGTCTGCTTTGCTTGATATCATGGCCGAGATGCCTCAAAACCATGCCAATTTGGATTTGGGGCTCATTGATCTAAAGATGTGGGATATATGCCAAGGTGAATCATTTCATTTAGTGATGGTTTCCTTCATTCTGTCTGCAAGGTTAGGTTTTGCTGGGTGTGTTGTTCAAAGAAGGACTGACATAGTCATTAGTGAGGTATGATGGGTCCTACCAGGGTGAGGGAACCCTGCGCCAGGACTGCAGGAAAAAAGGCGAGAACGGAGAGAAGAGGGGGAGGGGGGAGGACAAGAAGAGAAGGACACATAGGGAGGGTAGCCATCCACAAGCCAGGAAGAATGCCTTCCCCAGAACCCGACCATACTGGCACCCTGACTTCTAGGCTCCAGAACAATGTCTGTTGTTTAAGCCACCCAGTCTGTGGTATTTGGTTATGGCAGCCTGAGCTAAGACAGGTGGGGATTTAATATATAGAGAGAAATGTCTACTGTGTTTCACAGGCCGTCCTGTCTCTACTCTTTATTAAGATCGGGTATGTGCACAGGTCTGTTTCTGGATTCACTCTTCTGTTCCACTGCTCTATTTGTCTATTCTAGTGCCAATATGACTCCCTTTTCATCAAAGTGAGATTTAAACACATTTTGGACAAATTCTCCTCTCCTCCCTTTTATTTTTAAACATTTGCATTCTCTTGGCTCTTCTTGCGCATGGACTCTTCTATGTAAATATTAGAACCAGCTTGTCAATTTCCATGAAGTCTCTTATATGTCTTTTGATAAATTCCAGGCTAAATTCATAGATTTATTTTGGGAAAATTGATAGATTTTCAATGCTGAGTCCCGCCTTTCCTGCACTCAGTATATGTCTCCGCTACTCTAGTCTTCATCTCACATTCTCAGGACTTTCCTGGGGCAGATCCACTTTCTACAGATGCTTCTATTTCTGAATCTCTGATTTCTTGTCATATCTTATATACATATCTGTACTCTTTTATCTCCAGCTATTATTACTCCCATATGACTGGGGAGGATATAGGCACCCAGAGGAATTTAATGGCCTATTTATAGTTACGAAACAAATGACCAACCAAGACCGGAACTCAGGTCATTGGACATTTCACCCCCCTCCTATCTAGGCCACAATTGCTGAACTATCAGGTTGTTGTGGCTAACTTCTTCACCCGACGGTGTATCTCCACCCCCCCATACCAATCCTTTGCCTAACCCTACAAGCTACAACATGGCTACTTTATATTCAGATGACTTCCCAGGAGGTCAAGACATTCATTCATAGGTTTGCTGAGTGCTTACTGAATGTCAAGTTCAATACTATACACTAGATACACCAAAACAGACGAAACAAGGTCCCTGGCCTAAGGGTATTCACCACAGTCAGATGTGTGCCCCCAAGTTGTCACAGATGTCATAGGGGAGAGAGGGTGTGTCTGAGTATGTCTGTACATTGATTTGTAATGTATTTTTTGGGAAGGAGCTGGGAAGGAAGCACAGTGCAATCTCAGATATGGACCAGTCTGGCCCAGCCCCTTCCCATGGGCTAAACTGAGTCTATAGGAGGTGTTGTAGATGCTGCCATCCCGAGTCCTCTGAGTCATGTGGACCCAGGAACACTGCCCTGTGACTAGGTGATAAACATGAACTAGAGTATGTTGCTTAACAGCCATGCCCTCTACCCTGGGCAGCAGCACCCATATTCTCCAGTAGCTATGAGCATCTCACAATACTATGAGCATCTAGCTCCCCCCATCAGGGACTTCGTGCTAATGTAGACACATGTGAAGAAAACCCTCCTTGATTTTCATGGAATGGAAACATCAAGCCATAACTCAGTGGACTGTTGACTCTTGGACCCACATGCTTGAAGTGGAGTGTCCAGCAGCCTCAGGGACAGATTATTTGCCACTTTTCATGTGATCTATTGCCCACAGGCAGTACTGCCTGGGGATGTCTATGCCACTCGATTTGAAATCATCGATTTACAATGAACCTCAAGTAAAATTCATCACACAAGTTGTATCTCTGTACCTTCCTTACTTTCACTTACTGGGTGTTTTTTCTTTAAATCAACCCACATTTGTAATTAACTTTTTGAAAGAAGAAACTAGTGGGAAACATAAGATAAAAGCAGGGCTAAAGAGTACAATAGGCACATGACCTCAGACAGAGTTAGAGGACAGGGACCTGGAAGAGCTGGAAGGACAGAATGGGTCCCCAAGAAAAGGGCTCAAAACAAGAGAAGGGGTTGGGGAGAGGTGGCAGGCCTCAGAAAGCAGGAGGGAAGGTAGATTCAGCCTTGGAATATAACAGAATACAATCTGGAAGTGAGGCCTCAGGCTGAGCCCAATGCAGAAGTGAGGGGAAGGGGTAGTAGGTAGGGACAGACTGTAGTGAAAGAGCCTTGGAAGGCCAAGGGATGGGAGACTGCCGGGGTATGGAACTGGGCCCTCAGATAAAGCAGTGACAAATGGACGATGGGAGGACATGGGCACCAAATTGGTGTTGACACTTATGGTAGAGATCTAGGAGGATTAAGGGAAGGAAGGCTGAGTGGTGAATAGCGGTTGATGAGAGACATCAACAGACAAGTAGGGTGGTCGGGAAAAGGTCCCCTATCTCCTCAGACAGATATCCCTGGAGAAAAGTGACCATGCTGAAATCTACAGGTCCTTTCATTGAACCCAGACCAAGGCAAGGGACCCATTGTCTCAGAGAGAATGAGAGTTCCTATGAGCAGTCAAAGCCAGTAGTGGTTTTTATTCAATTTACACATACCAGGATGACAGACACTGATGAAAAGTTATTGGTAGCAAGTGGAGAACCGATAAAACTGATTATGCCAAGCAAATCACTGTGAGGATTCCTTTCCATTCCACACACAGTACACTGAGGGTGTGTGTATGTGTGGAGCGGAGAGGGGATGGGGTTGCAGACACATTGGGCTTTCAGGACAATGGAGACAGGAAATGTCTGCTGGTGGCTGTGGACTAAAAATGCAAGGATGGGTTATTCCAACCACGTCTTAAGAGCATGAGTGCCCTAATGGCCTGATGTTCAGCTTTTTCTTTTGGTGAAGAGATCACTCCAAAACACAGTTTATTCAAACACTATTTACTGGCTCCCTACTCTGCTGCCAGGAGCTGTGCAGGAAGATGGAGACACCCCATTGAACCAGACAGACAGAACTGTTGTGCCAAAGAGTGGCCATTCCCGTGCAGGAGAACTGAATAGTAAACATGTAAAGAAAACGTTAAAAAGAAGAAATCAAAAGAGAATGTTGTAGAGAGTGCTTGCAAAGAAGGGAAGTAGAATACATAGGACAGAGCACTTGGGGAAGGTGAGCATGTTGGCATTTGAGCTGAGACCTGGGCATGTGCTCAGTTTACGCAAAGGCCTGGAAGTAGGAATGGCATGAAGAGCACAGTGAAAGATGGGAAGAAGGTTAATCCCCCAAATTCCAGTTTAGACCTGTAAAGTTTGAGGTGTTTTTTAAAATCCAAGAGACAGGTCCAGGGTGGCTCAGTTGGTTAAGCATCTGCCTTCGGCTCATGTCATGATCTCAGAGTCCTGGGATCCAGCCCTACCTGGGACTGACTGCTCAGCGGGGAGTCTGCTTCTCCCTCTCACTCTTCCTCCATGCTCTCCCCCCTCCTCTCGAATAAATAAATAAATAAAATCTTTAAAAAATCATAAAAATAATAAAATCCAAGAGGCGATATAAGATGAAATAGCACCATTGCTTCTAGTTCTTCCTCTCTCAACTAAAAACCCTAGACGTGATATAACAAGTAAACGTGGGAAAGCTGTGAAAGATGGAAAACAGAAGGCGGACCGGCCCAGGGACCTCAAGCTTTGAGAAACAACCCAGAGGTATTGGAAAGAATAAAACAGACTCCAGAAGCTGAGTGAACCCTAAACGGGATAAATCCAAAGAAATCCATGCCAAGTTCATAAGCAACTCTCTGAAAACTAAATACAAAGACAAAAATGGAAAGGTACTAGGAAGAGCAACAGTAGCAGAATACGCATTCTTTTTAAGTGACCTTGAACATGCACCAAGACAGACCATAACCTGGGCCATAGAATAAACCTCAACAAATTCAAAATAATTGAATATAGATAGATGATTGATAGATAGATAGATAGATAGATAGATAGATAGATAGATGATAGATAGATAGATGATAGATAGATAGATAGATAGATAGATAGATAGATAGATGATAGATGATAGATAGATAGATAGATAGATAGATAGATAGATAGATAGATAGATAATAGATAGATAGATGATAGATAGATAGATAGATAGATGATAGATAGATAATAGATAGATAGATAGATAGATAGATGATAGATAGATAGATGATAGATAGATAGATGATAGATAGATAGATAGATAGATAGATGATAGATAGATGATAGATAGATAGATAGATAGATAATAGATAGATAGATAGATAGATAGATAGATAGATAGATAATAGATAGATAGATAGATAGATAGATAGATAGATAGATAGATGATAGATAGATGATAGATAGATAGATAGATAGATAATAGATAGATAGATAGATAGATAGATAGATAGATAGATAGATAGATAATAGATAGATAGATAGATAGATAGATGATAGATAGATGATAGATAGATGATAGATAGATGATAGATAGATGATAGATGATAGATAGATAGATAGATAGATAGATGATAGATAGATGATAGATAGATAGATAGATAGATGATAGATAGATGATAGATAAATAGATAGATAGATAGATAGATAGATAGATAGATAGATAGATAGATATAATGGAATATTATTCAGCCATAGAAGAGAATGAAATCTTTCCACTTGCAACAACATGGATGAAGCTAGACAGTATAATACTAGGCAAAATAAGTCAGTCAGAGAAAGGCAAATACCATATTATTTCACTCATATGGAATTTAAGAAACCAAACAAATAAGCAAAGGCAAAAAAAAAAAAAAAAAGAGAGAGAGAGAGAGAGAGAAGCCAAGAAACAGACTCTTAACAATAGGGAACAAATGGATAGTTACTAGAGGGGAGGTGGGTTGGGGATGTGGGGGAAATAGGTGAAGGGGATTAGGGAGTGCTTTTGTGATGAGCATGGGGTGATGTATAAAATTATTGAATCACCATATTTTATACCTGAATCTAATGTAGCACTATATATTAACCATATTTAATTAAAATAAAAACAATAAAGGGGTGATTGGGTGGTTCAGTTGGTAAAGCATATGCCTTTGGCTCAGGTCAGGATCCCAGGGTCCTGGGATTGAACCCTGCATCAGGCTCCCTGCTTGGTGGGGAAACCACTTCTCTCTCTCCCTCTGCCCCTCCCCCTTCTCTCTCTCTGTCCAATAAATAAATAAAATCTTTAAAAACACTAAAAACAATAAAAATGAAATTAAAAATTAAAAAGAAACTGATAAGAGAAGTATAACAGGAAAATCTCCAAGCACTTGGATATTAAACAGCACACTTTTAAATAATCAATGGGTTAAAAAGGGAGTCTCTAGAGAAGTGTTTTAAATACACTGCAGTGAATGAAAATGAAAACACACTGTATCAAATTTTGTGAAATGTAACTAAAGCAGTGCTGAAATGGGAATTTAGAGCACTAAGTATTAATATTAGAAAATAGTACATAGTTCCTACTTTCAGAAACTAGAATAAGAAGAGAAAATAAACCCAAAGCAAGAAGAAAGAAAATAGAGATCAATGAAATTGAAAACAGCAAAACAATAGAGAAAAATCAATGAAACAGGAGGCTATTTTAAAAAAATCAACAAAATTGGTAAACTTCTAGTAAGACTGACAAAGTTAAAGAAAGAGCAGACACAAATTACTGACAGAAATAAAACAGAGACTGCCACTACACGCTTCACGGTAATAACGTTACATCATAAATAACTTGACACCCTAAACAAAATCTAATGAAACTCAACCAAGATGAAATAGATATTCTGAATAACCATTAAATAGATTAAATTTTCAATTAAATATCTCCCCAAAAAAGGAAGCTTCAGTCTCCGATGATTTCACTGGAGAATTCTATGAAATCTTACAGAAAAATTGGTGCCGATTACACACGATTTCTTCCAGAGAACAAAGGGGACAGAGCACCTCACAACTTATTTTATGAGACCAGTATTACTCTGACACTAAAACCAGACAGGAAAGTACAAAAGACAAAGGAAGGATGAGAAAAGAAAGAGGAAAACTACAGGAACCAGCAGTTCCTGCAAATGTATGCACAGAAGTTTAGTGGCTTATACAACAGAAGTTCATTTTCTCACAATTTGGAAGGCTAGACGTGCATGATCATGGTGTCAGCAGCTTTGGAGACCTCCTCTGAGGTCTCCTTCCTTGGCTTGCAGATGGCCACCCTTTCATTTGCTCTCACCTGGTCATCCCTTCGTATATATATTGCCTGTGTTCCAGTCTCCACTTCTTATAAGGACACCAACCACACTGGATTAGAGTTCACCCTAACAGCCCCGTTTTAACTTAATTGCCTCTTTAAAGACTCTATCTCCAAATACAGTCACATTCTAAGGTACTGGGAGTTAGGGCTTCAACATATAAAGTTTGAAGGGATAATTCAGCCCATAACAAGGATTTAGCCCAGGTATGCAAACATGGTTTGATGCATGAAAGTCAATTAATGTAATATACCATATTGACAGGCTAAAGAAGGAAAAACATATGATCATATCAATTGTTGCAAGAAAAGCATTTGTCAAACTCTTATGCCCATTTATTATAAAATGTTTTTGGGAACTAGTAGTAAAGAAAAACTTCCTCAACTTGATAAACCTATAGCTAATATCATACTAATGGTGAAAACCTGAATGTCTCCTCTACAAGAAATGGACAAGACAAGAATATCCACTTACATAGCTCCTATTCAACATTGTACTCGAAGACCTAGCTAGTGAAATAGGCAAGAAAAATGAATAAAAACTTACAAATTGGAAGGGAAGAAATAAATTTTTTCATATTCACAGGCAATATGACTGTCTATATAGAAAATCTAAGAACCCTTCCCTACCAAAAAAAAAAAAAATCATCCTTAGGGGTGAAAAGTTAACCACATTTTCAAGATACAAGGCCAATACACAAAAATAAATTGTATATCTATTTACTATCAATGTACAACTGGAAACCAGAATTTAAAAAACAAAGTTATTTACAGTTGCTAGAAAGAAAAGTAAATACTTAGATATAAATCTGGCAAAGTATGTTCAGGATCTGCCTGTTGAAAAAAAAAATACTGAATATGCCCAAATTATTTTCAAAAAAGGTGTAAAGGCAATTCAGTGGAGGAAGGATAGCATTTTCAAAGAATGATGATTGAGCAATTACCCATCCATGGGGAAAACAATGCTCAAGCAAGTTTCACTCTATACAAAAATTAGATTAAAATGGATCAAGACTATAATTTTTTAGGAAAAAAATAGAGCATCTTCAGGACCTCTGGCTAGGCAAAAAGCTTTTAAACTCAACACCAAAAGCATCATTTGTGAAAGGAAAAAATGAGGAATCACATATCATCAGATTAAAAGAACTTTGGTTCTGTGAAAGACCTTGTTAAGAAAAGACAAGCTACAGATTGAAAGAAAGCATTAGCAAATCACATATTCAACAAAGGTATGTATTCAGAATGTATAAGGAACTCTTAAAAGTCAGCAAGAAAACCCAAACGACAATATGCAAATGGGCAAAACATATGAACAGTCATTTCACCAAGGAGTGTATACAGATGACAGAGAGAGAGAGAGATTCAATATTATTAGCTATCAGAGTAATTAAAATTAAAACCACAGTCAGATCTCAAAATACACCTATCAGAAGGGCTAAAATAAAAAATAAGGATACCATTATATGCTGGTAAAGATGCAGAGAAACTAGAACATTTATCCATTACTGGTGAGAATGTAAAAGCATGTAATCTATTCCGGAAAATAGTTTGGCAGTTTCTTATAAAAGTAAACATGCACTTATCACACTACCCAGCAATTACACTCTTGGGCATTTATCCAAGAGAAATGAAAACCTGCATTCATAGTAAAACCTAACCACTGATATGAATAGCAGCTTTATTCATAATAGGAAAAAAGCTGGAAAAAAAAACCCCAAACTCACATGTCCTTTAATAAGAGTGCTTAAACAAATTGTGGTATGTACACACAATGAATTACTATACACCAGTTAAAATGAGAAAAATGACACACACAACGTGGGTGGATCCTAAGGGAATTATAATGAATGAAAAAAGTCCATCTCTGAAGGATACACACCACAGGCTTTCCTTTCTATAGCATTCTTGAATAGCAAACGTATAGAGATGGGGAAGACGTGGTGGTTAGCCGCAGTTAAGGAGGCAGGAAGGAGTGGTTTAAACTACAAGAGGATAGTGCAAGGGGGCCCAAGGGTCATGCACCAGCTCTGTATCTAAAGATTTTATTTATTTATTTGACTGAGAGAGAGAGAGAGCCAGAGAGCACAAGTGGGGGGAACAGCAGAGGGAGAGGGAGAAGCAGGCTCCCCCTTGAGCAGGGAGCCTGATGGGGGCTTGATTCCAGGATCCCGGGATCATGACCTGAGCTGAAGGCAGACGCTTAACTGACTGAGCCACCCAGGCGCCCCAGTGCAGCTCTGTATCTAGACTCCACGGTGGTGGTTACAAGAACCCACACGTGACAGAATTGCATAGACGCACACTCACATGCACAAATGAGTGCATGTAACATGGATGAAATCTGAATAAAGTCTATGGGTTATCCCAATGGCAATTTCCTGATTTTCAGTTTGTATTGTATTGATACGTTACCATTGGGGGAAACTGAGTGAAGAGTACACACAAACAATGAATCATGGAATGTTACATCAAAAACTAATGATGTACTGTATGGTGAATAATATAACATTACATATATATATTATATATACATATATTTTAGTATATATACATAAAATACTATACATGTATATATAATATATTATAACATATACATATATAATATATGTATATATTATATTATATATGTAGTTTGTAGTATATACATATATTATACATATATACACAATATATAATATATGTTGTATATTATATTTACATATGTGGATATATAATATATACATATATTACATACATATATACATATATTGCATTATATATACATACATAATGTATGTATATTATATAATATACATATATACATACATATACAATTATGTATACATATATTATATATATATAAAAAGAATACATGGGATCTCCCTGTATGGTGTTTTTTGTGTGTTTGTTTATTTCAATTTCATGTGAATCTATAATTCAAAATGAAAAGTTTTTAAAAATCCAAGACTTAGGGACGCCTGGGTAGCGCAGTCGTTAGGCGTCTGCCTTCGGCTCAGGGTGTGATCCCGGCGTTCCGGGATCGAGCCCCACATCAGGCTCCTCTGCTGGGAGCCTGCTTCTTCCTCTCCCACTCCCCCTGCTTGTGTTCCCTCTCTTGCTGGCTGTCTCTCTGTGTCAAATAAATAAATAAAAAATCTTTAAAAAAATAATAAAAGAATAAAATAAAATAAAAATAAAAATCCAAGACTTAGAGAAGGCCTTTGTGTTGGCGGGAGAGGCTCCAGATTGGAAAGTTATTAGCTTGCTTATATTTTAAACCAAGGGCCTGGATAAGATCACTCCATGTGTGAGTAAAGGAGGTTTCTGCCTCAACATTTAAACATCCGGCAGTGGGCAGCCTTGACTAAGGGGTAGACAGTGACCAAAGGGAAAAATCCAAACAAGGTAGGGTCTTGGCTTATTTCTCAAGGATGAAGGGGTGTGGGCCATTTGGAGGTTCACAAGATGTCCAGGAAGTTGCAGAGACATGACTGCGGTGCTCAGGAGAATGGAAGCTGACAAGGCTGACCAGCTGTGTCAGGGGAGTGGAATCGATGTCAATCCAGATAAACCAGTTGAAAAAATAATGGGAGTAAGCACAGATGTGGAAAACAATTCTAGATTCTCTAGAAATTGAAGCCTTGAAAGCCCGAGGGGGAAAGTCTTGGCCAACTGAGTTATATTTTAGGTTTGGAGACCTGAGTATATCCTTGGGAAGGAGCTCTCTAAAGAAAATATTTGGATACCCCAGATTTTTCTGATGTATTATGCACCACTGAAGTTGTGGTAACGTGGTTGGTATGTGATCCAAGGCCCAGGTCCTCCAATGGCTCGCCATGTGATCTTGAGCAAGTTGCTTCCCCTGTCTGGGCCCGGATGGGAGGTGTGTCGTTCTGTTGTTGTTCTTTTCAGCATCTGTTCCCCCCTAACTCATAGTACAGTCTGCCCTTAGGCATGACCAAGAAGAGTCCAGCCCTTGCACCCCTGTTTCAGAGGTCCCCATTATTTCTCCTGCATCTATGCCTCTCTCCACAAGATAAGGGGATGTGGCTGGAGCCCGTGCCCCCTTTTCTGGACCACACCAGCTATGTGAACCCCCTGCAGGAATGGTCCTGAATCCACTGTTAGGCCTATATTTACCTCTTTCTGGTTCAACCTCCCAGGTATAGACCTGGGTTGGAGTGTAGCCAAGAATCTGCTCTTTGCAAGCAGTGTGGACAGAGGGTGGACATGCAAGCTTGGTGCTCACATGTATGAATGAGAGGCTCTTCAGGATACAGGAGAGAGTGGAGATGGGGAGGAAGTAGTCTGTATGTGGGTGAGGGAAGGAGCTGGGTACGTTCTCCTTATGTAGCCAGAATTCCAAAGCATTTGGGAATTCTAAACTCAAACCTGACCTTACAGGCTGTTATGAAACTATATTTATCCAGGTAGGAGGATATAACATGTTTTATTTAACAGTTTATGACTTGATTTGTAACATTTAAAAATATCTGTACTCATATGGGGAGCCCCATAAATGTTACGATTGAGCCTGTGACAGTACCCTTGGAAAGAATGTCCTCTCTCTGATTATATGCAGTTTTAGGGGGGATAAAGAACCCAGATCCATCCCTCTCCTCATATAGAAAAAGCAGAAGTCCCTTGAGCCCTGTCCAACAGTCTTCATTGCCTTGTCCTTCAAGTGCCAATGGCCAATCATATTCTTTCTTCCCGCACCTGGGACTTGGGTGGACTAATTCTGGATGAATAGATTTAGGTGATGTTCATTCTAGCAGGAGTGGATCCTGGTGTTCATGGCATCTGTTCTAGTTTCAGTCTTGGCACTTAGCCTCATACCCCAGGCTTCTTGCTCCATAGGTTCTGGAAGCTCTTCCATATTCTCTTTTGTGTTTTATTTGGCCAGTTGATTTCTACTGCTTCTTCTCAGCTCTGCTGCTCAGTCGCTCGTGTCGCAAGACTGCAGAGCTACTCAGCATCCTCCTAGTGATGAGTTCTTATTTGTATATGGGAAGTTTCTCAGCTAGTGCTACCCGCACAGCATGAGTTGTGTAGATCTGGTGGACAAGACAATGGATGAGATATGGCATTGGGCCCAGGGGTGGAGGAGGGAAGCAGATGTGTCTAGGGCACTGAAGTGGGCCACCACTGAGGAGTTTCTGGATTTGACCTTTGTACCAAAGGTAACTCTATGTCCGACTTTCCTTAATTGATTCTGAGTGGCCCTAAGCCATTCTGCCTGTAGGTGAGGAGAATCCAACGTCGGCTGCATCCTTTCATTTAACGATTCAGGTCAGCCCAATCTAGAAAGTTCAGATAGGCACCAGTTTAATGCTCTGGAGGTCACTGGAATCTTCAAGGTGAACATGAATTAGCATCTTCCCTCAAGGAACTTGTAGGTCATCCACTGCTTTGCTGGGCCTTCTCAAAGCACCTTTCTCTTGCTCTTACTCCTTCTAGCATTTGAACTAACCCATACAGTCTGAGATTTACAACACATTTTAAGAATTCCAAAAATGATATTTATTTTTACAAAATTTATATAACAACAAAAACCCCCCACAATACCTTTTGACCCATCCTCCACCTCCTCCTTTGACTCACCCCAAGTGCAAATAGAGAGAGAGGGTGATGCAGTATAGAGCCATTTGGCCAAGGTTAAAGTTGTGAATAAAACACTTTTCTGAATTGATGGTAGATGAAACCTCCTCACTCTCCAGCTCTGAGACTGTGTTACTGGATCGCAAAGTGGTGGTGGTTGTGTTGTCCTCCCAGTTCTTAACATTGGAGGTTCTGGCAGTAGGTGAGGGTGGGATGACTCGTAGTGTTGGGGGGGAGGGGCATTTGGGGTTTTGATGAGTTTGTTATTTCATACACAGCTCACTCTGTTCCGAGCCCCCTTTGCAGATGACAGAAGGTGCTAGACGGTGGAAAGTAAGATGTGTGGTGCTGCAGGCAGAAACTTGATATGGTGTAATTACTGTACATTAAAATAGATGGAATTTGGATATGAAAGCAAAGCAGACCATATCTTACGTGATGCTGAGAAGGGAGACATCACTCCACTCAGCATGCGTGTGTGTCTGAAAGAGCATTCCAGTCTCTAAAAGTGGCACTTGGGCCAAAAAGTCCAAATAAACATCGCATCACTGGGAGTGGGAGGGGAGGAGGCTCTCACCAAGGCAGATGACAGTAGATGTGAATCAGAAACCACACTCATATGAACCATCTTTTGGTTTGAACTTTTATTCAAAAATGAGGAACTGCTTTCTCTTTTCAGAACCAAACCAAAGTCATGCCGATTCCTTTTTTGGGGTGAAGAAAAGCAATTCAATCCCCCAAGACTTCACTGAACATCTGTGCCAGACTAGGTCAAGGGGCAATAGAAGGAAGATACCACATGCCTCAAGTAGCTTACTAGTTCATTTGGGAATTTGAAGACCAGTGAAAATAATTTTTGAAAATACGATTTGTAATTGAGTATTATTATTCATACTTCAACTCAACTAGGGATGTCAGAAAACAGAAGGATCACTAATTTGTCAAAAGAAAATGCATTGAGAGACTATGGACTATGAGAAACAAACGAAGGGCCTCAGAGGGGAGGGGGGTGGGGGACTGGGATGGACCGGTGATGGGTAGTAAGGAGGGCACGTATTGCATGGTGCCCTGGGTGTTATACGCAACTAATGAATCATCGAACTTTACATCGGAAACCAGGGATGTACTGTATGGTGACTAACATAATATAATAAAAAAACATTAAGAAAAATGTCAAATACCACAAACAGAAAAAAAAAAAGAAAGAAAATGCATTGAGAAGGTTCAATTTGAAGTACGCCTTGAAGAACGAAGTGAGTTCAAATAGACAAAGGAAGGGAACACATCATGTGGTTGAGTGTGGGCAACAGCATGAGAAATAGCTCCAAGTGAGTCCTGAGATGGCATACTCATGCATAGATGGTGGAAGAAAAGAGGGAGGACTCTTTGGTATAAAGGAAAGGGAATTCAAACGCTGTATAAGGACTTGACTACAGTCTACTGATTCCTCACTGCTCTTATCAACCCTAAGAGTCTCTGATCATAAAATACCAGGATGAAATAGATATAGATACAAGCTTCAGAGAGTTAGAGGGATCCATGGAAGTAACACATGGTGGAATTTATTGGAGAGAGTGACGTAAGAGTAATACTGATCCTCAGATTTGACTGCATTTTGCATTTCCTTTCTGTTAGTCTGTTGATCATAGCCCTTTGGCCAGTGGAAAGACAGAATACAGCAGCCTTAATATCTCTTTGTAGCATAATGAATTTTTAGAAAAGAAGATATCAGTCTGGGTGTCCTGCTCACCAGATGGCTAGCTTCCTGAGGGTCTGACACTAAATTTCATGACCTCTTTCTCAAGTGACAGAGCACACACAGATGCCACCAATGAGGTGCACCTGTTAGGGTGATTTTCTAAAACTGCTCTTAACATGCATTTAAATATATGAAAGCCATTCCTGGAGGTGAGGCCATCTTGAATGCAAAGTGATGCTCGTGTCCCTTGTAATCATAGAGCCAGAGAAATATAGGCCAACTAGTTCAGAAGGAACTGGACATGAAGCCTGGGCAGCTGATGTCATCACCAGCATTCATGAGTTGAGATAATAATAGATCATGTATTTATACTTGTGTTCCACCTCCCAGGTCAGCTCTCACCTTTCTTCACTCCACATCATTGAGGCCTTCACCATGTCTGACTTATGGGGAAATGAAGAATGGAGAGTAAGCAGGCTCGTGGAAAATCACTTGGCAGACTCCCTGTTCAAAAGGGCACCTGGCTAGGACACCTTTATTTAGCTCCACCACCAGCCCCATCACACACACACAGACACACACACACAGACACACACACACACACACACACACACCACGGTTCTGCCTGAGTGCTAATGAAGAAGAACAGGGAAAAAAAGGAAGCTCACACCATCGCTCAAAACAGAAGCTGATGGTCAGACAAATGGGTAAAACACAACTATAATGACATCTTTTTTTATTATAATAATATTTTTTATTATATTATGTTAGTCGCCATACAGCACATCCCTGGTTTTTGATGTAAAGTTCCATGATTCATTAGTTGCGTATAACACCCAGTGCACCATGCAATAATGACATCTTTAACTGGCTTTGTCTTTGACAGCTAAAATAGGAAGAAAACCAAACAAACAAATAAACAACAACCCACATTCCCTTGGCGATTCGGGGTCTTTTCTGGTTCCACACAAATTTTAGGATTATTTGTTCCAGCTCTTTGAAAAATGCCAATAGTATTTTAATAGGGATGACATTGAAAGTGTAAATTGCTCTGGGCAAGATAGACATTTTAACAATGTTCATTCTTCTAATCCATGAGCATGGAATATTCTTCCATCTTTTTGTGTCTTAATTTCTTTCATAAGTGTTCTGTAGTTTCTAAAGTATACATCCTTTATCTCTTTAGTTAGGTTTATTTCTAGATATCTTATGGTTTTTTTGTTGCTATTGGGAATGTTGAAAAAGAAAAACAAAGCTTGGGGAATTATGTTACCTGAATTCAAGCTATACTACAAAGCTATGATCACCAAGACAGCATGGTACTGGCACAAAAACAGAGACATAAACCAATGGAACAGAATAGAGACTCCAGAAATGGACTCTCAACTTTATGATCAACAAATCTTTGACAAAGCAGGAAAAAATATCCAATGGAATAAAGACAGTCTCTTCAATAAGTGGTGCTGGGAAAATTGAACAGCTACATATAGAAGAATGAAACTGGACCATTCCCTTACACCATACACAAAGATAAACTTAACGTGAGACAGGAATCCATCAAAATCCTAGAGGAGAACATAAGCAGCAACCTCTTCATCGGCCACAGTAACTTCTTTCAAAACACGTCTCAAAAGGCAAGTGAAACAAAAGCAAAAATGAACTCTTGGGACTTCCTCAAGATAAAAAGCTCTGCACAGCAAAGGAAACAGTCAACAAAACTAAGAGGCAGCCCACGGAATGGGAGAAGATATTTGCGAATGACATTACAGATAAAGGGCTGATATCCAAGATCTATAAAGATCTTCTCAAACTCAACACTCAAAAAACTCAAACTCAACCAGTCAAAAAATGGGCAGAAGACATGAACAGACACTTCTCCAAAAAAGACATACAAATGGCTAACAGACACATGAAAAAAATGCTCAACATCACTATCAGGGAAATACAAATCAAAACCACAATGAGATACCACCTTACACCAGTTAGAATGGCAAAAATTAACAAAACAGGAAACAACGAATATTGGTGAGGATGTGGAGAAAGGGGGACTCTCTTACACTGTTGGTGGGAATGCAAGCTGGTACAGCCACTCTGGAAAATAGTATGGAGATTCCTCAAGATGTTAAGAATAAAGCTATCCTACAACCCAGCAATTGCACTACTAGGTATTTACCCCAAATTTACAAATGTAGTGAAAAAAAGGAGCACGAGCATCCCAATGTTTATAGCAGCAATGTCCACAATAGCCAAACAGTGGAAGGAGCTGAGATGCCTTTCAATAAAGGAATGGATAAAGAAGATGTGGTCCATATACACTATGGGATATTACTCAGCCATCAGAATGGATGAATATCCACCATTTGTGTCAACATGGATGGAACTGGAGGGCATTATGCTAAGTGAAATAAATCAAGCAGAGAAAGACAATTATTATATGTTTTCACTCACATGTGGAACATAAGGAATAGCATGGAGGACATTAAGAGAAGGAAGGGAAAAATGAACAGGGGAAAATCAGAGAAGGAGATGAACCATGAGAGACTATGGACTCCAGGAAACAAACTGAGGGTGTCAGAGGGGAGGGGGGTAGGGGATTGGGATAGGCCGGTGATGGGTATTAAGGAGGGCATGTGTTGTGATGAGCACTGGGTGTTATACACAAACCATGAATCATGGAACACTACATAAAAAACTAATGATGTACTGTATGGTGACTAACATAATAAAAAAGATAAAAATAAAAAATAGGCAAAAAAGTGAGAAAATCTGAATCATATAACATTTTACCTTCTAGTAAATATGGCTTATTTCCCTCTGTGCTCTCCCTCCCTCCCTCTCTCTCTCAAAAAGTAAATAAAATCTTAAAAATATTTAGAAAATAATAACTGTTAGAAGTTTAAATAATACTCACTTAAGTATCTGTCAAATAAAAATTCAACATTTTAATTATATATTTAGATTATGTTTATATAAAAA
This sequence comes from Ursus americanus, assembly GCF_024610735.1. Taxonomy (NCBI): domain Eukaryota; kingdom Metazoa; phylum Chordata; class Mammalia; order Carnivora; family Ursidae; genus Ursus; species Ursus americanus. The sequence continues at coordinate 37,449,975 of NC_142147.1, forward strand.
TTACAATGAAAAATCTCAATCTTATATATCAAATCTCAAGAACGGTCAGTGTTTTTCAGAGAAAAATTTAAATATTACATATTTTCATTTTTAACCCAAATTATAATAAGCTAAATATGAATTCAAGGACTTAGAAATATAAAAAAAAATTCATAGAAAAAATAGAACCAAATAGTTGAGACCAGGTTATAAATGAATTAGAAAAAGTAAAGGAGTACGATATATTGTGTATATGCAAATATTGTGTGTATACACACCCACATACACACACACTCACGCATATATATACACACACATACACACATATATACATACACACCTATACATATGTATACACACAATAGTTTTAATTTTTTTTCCTGAAAGTTCTAGACATTGTAAAAAAAAATTTAAGTACATGATCAGTATAAATATTGGGAAAAAGAAAACAAAATTATTATGATTTACATGTAATTAGATTATCTTCCCCTAAATGGTAAGACAACTCAGCAATGATTAAAACTATTATAAAGGGCAATTAGGACAAATTACAGGATTCTTTTTGGACTCCAACAAGATGACTTTAAGGTATATGGAAGAAAAAAATATATGGAAGAAACAAATAAAATACCCAAGAAAAATTTTATATAGAGTATTCAGGACATCTTGCCCTATGCACATTTTTAAACTACAGTAATAAAATCAATAGTTTGGTTTTCCATGGCAAACCAATGGACTAGAAGAGAAAATTCAGAATCATGCTTCGGTTTATATAATATGGAATTGTAAATCGTGGAAAATGATAGAGGGCTCATTCAATGTGTTGGGACAATGACAACCGTTTCCAAAAGAAATGTAATCAAAGCTTCATACCAATAATCAAAGCAAGTTCCATGTGGATAAAATCTTTAAATGTAATTACTGAAATAATAGAAGTACTAGAAGCAAATGTGGGTGTATGCATCATTGGCAGATGTATGAAGGTGGAGGTTGAGAAAAAAATTATTCCAAAATATCTAATATTTTACCCAGTTTGACATTTTTGTCTTAATTATAGCAAATTTGATGCTAATGAAATCAAAATAGTATTTATTGTATCAAATCTACACATTAACTCCTTAATGGTGTCTGCCTTTGGTGTCTTGCTTGGAATAGTGTGTGTGTGTGTGTGTGTGTGTGTGTGTGTGTGTGTGTGTGTGTATTCTAAAACAAACAAAACCAAACAAATAAATGAAAAAACACCCCATGAAGATCAGGCTAATCACATTTAAGAGTGCAGATTCTGCTGCAGACACACTTAAATCCCAACTCTTCGTGACCTTGGACAATTTAATCCTTTAAGCCCCAAATTCCTTATCTGTAAAATGGAATAATATTATCTAAGTTATTGGGGTATCCTGAAGATTAAAGTAATGAACACAGGTGAAGTACTTAGAACAGTAGTTGGCAAATTTAAGTGTGGTAATGTGAGTATTAAAATAATATTAATGGACATGAGGTTATTTAGAACTGAATACAGACATAGAGCCATACACACTAAAATGACTAAAAATTATGTTACATTTACTTTGGTCAAGGAAATGCAGTTTCAGCATTAATGAGTTCATGTATTTCACCTATAAAAATGGCAAAGACAGAAAATATCAATTCAGAGTTAGTAAGTTTGTAGAAAAATAAACACCTGATAAGTTGGTATCGAACTTCTTAAAGCTGATTGACAATATCTGCTAAAATAGTATCAATGTGTGCCCCTTTAACACAGCAATTAATTTAATTTCTTAAAGAAATCATGGAATGTGGACAAATATTCAGCTACAAGGACAAGTTTTCTTAGTGTTTAGAGAATTAATATAATTTCTTTCTTAAATATATGATTAAAATTCACTAGTAAACTGGTGTTTTCTTTTTTGGAAAGGGTATTAATTATAGATCCAATTTCTTTAATGGATGTAGGCCTATTTCAAATCGTCTATTATCCTTGTGTGAATTTTGGTAGATTTTATCTTTCAAGAAAGTGGTCCATTTCACGTGGGGTATCAAATTTGTGGACATAGAGTTGTTCATAGTATTTCTTAATTATCCTTTTAATATCTATGAGATCAATCATGATGATCCCTTTTTCAAATCTTTGTTCTCTCTTTTTTCATTTGTTGGCTTGGCTAGAGGTTTATCAATTTTATTGATCTTTTCAAAAGACAAGTTCTTTTTTTCTATTGATTTCATCTTTTAAATTTCATTTATTTCTGCTCTGATTTTTATTATGTTTTTTATTCTACTTACTTTGGCTTTAATTTCCTCTTCTTTTTCCAGTTTCCTCAGGTGGTGGTTTGGATTATTGACTTTAAATCTTTTTTTCTTTACTAATATATACATTTATTGCTACAAATCTCCCTCTACATACTGCTTTTACTGCATCCCATGAATGTAGAAAAGCTGTATTTTCAGTTTTACTTAGCTCAAACTATTTTTTCAATTTCTTTTAATATTTCTTTGACCCATGTATTACTTAGAAATGTATTGTTTAATTTTTACATATTTTGGAATTTTCCAGGTATCTCTAGGTGCATTATACGTTCCAGAGTGTGGTATATCTTGGCACATGTGCCATGGGAACTTGAGAAGACTGTGTATTCTGCTGTTGTTGGATGAACTGTTCCATAAATGTCAGTTAGACCCAGTTGATTGATGGTTCTGTTCAGTTCAACTATATCCTTGCTGAGTTTCTGCCTGCTGGATCTATCAATTACTGGTAGAGGGATGTTGAAGTCTACAACTGTAATAGGGGGTTAGTCTATCCGTTTTTTATCTCTTGTATTTTGACTCTCTGTTGTTAGTCACACACACACTTTAAGTATTGCTAGGTCTTCTAGGGAAGTACATATTTTTAAATTTTACCTTCATTTATTCTTTCTGTGACACTCTTCCCTTCTTTACGTAGATCCAAACTCCTGACCTGTATTATTTTCTTTTTCTCTAGCTTGGTGTTGTTTTCAACAGTAAACATTTGCAAACAAAATAAATGTTCAACAGTAGGATAAGACTCTGTCAAATCCATGTAGTGGAAAGCTGTGAAGTCATTGAAAAGTGGTGTGTCTCCATTCCTCCCCTGTTCACCATGTGGTGGTACAGTAATTAATCACAGCTGCCAACAGTTCATTGGGGATAAATTCCAGGTACCCTGTGAACATTATCACAAGGAAAACTCACCATTTCTTGTTCCTCTTGTACTTCTGAGAGCATTTCCCACCGTTGGTGGAGAGGGGGAAGCTGGAGAGAACAGGCAGGTTACAGCAGACACACAATGCAGATTCCTGGGATCTGAGAGCAGGGATTCCTTGTTACCTGGCAAGTTCAGCTCTCACATCATGAGATCAGAGGGCTAGAGAGGGAGATTTTCCTTTGACCTAGTGATTCCCGGGACTGTTACTAAAATACGATTGCTTTTCCCCACTACGCATTACCTTTGTTTTCCCCTCCTTCAGAAAATTCTGTTTGTTTGTTTGTTTGTTGTTTTATTCTGCTGGGCTGAAGAAAGGGAAGAGACAGAGAGGAAAGGGTGGAAAGTCATCTTTCTTCCTTCAGAATTTTAACAGCCCAGGCCCTGGAAGGAACTCAGGACTCGAGGTATGGACAACACTTTAAAATAAAACATCGGGATGCAGAGTCTCCTCCCAAGTCTAGGGAAAGATTTCAGTGAAGAGGGAGCGAGGCAAAGAAGTCTGTCTTCCCTGCAGGGGTCCCTGTGGCCTGTATACTTGGCTGAGCCCTAGAGAATGTGGAAACAACCCAGAAATGTTTGCAGGAACCTACAGTAGTGGTGGCCTGCACAATTTCCTGGGAAGAGACCAGGGGAGGCAAGAAGCCCAGTGAAGGCAGACGAGGCTTTGCCAATCTGGTGGAATTTCCAGATAGCAGCAAAGTGCAAGGGAAGCATGCATCTCAATCCCCATGTGCTCAAGGGCAGAGTGGAAGCTGGTGGATGAGGAGTCTTCAGCTGGGGGTGTAAGATACCTCATAGAGGGTGGAATAGACCAATGACTCAGACTAGATATGGGGATGGGCATTCTGGTGTACTGCAGTGTAGACAGATGACATTGAAGGTCAAAGCACTAGGAGTGTGGGTACTATCTAAGCCTTAGAACCTACTGGCACCTGGTGGGGAAGGGGTTTTAAAGGAGCCCCTACCTTCATTGAAGTTAAATCCTACAAGAACCCTAGCAAAATGATTGCTCAGGAAGAATATTAATGAGTTATAAGAAACGAAGTTATATTTGCTAAACATTTTTGTTTGTGGACCAAGATCCTTATTTGATCATGTTTATGGTAATTTTATCCCAGACTTCAATAGGAAGATAATGTGAGGAGAAGGAAGATCGAAGGCAAATATTACCAGTTGTTGGGTCTGAAAATTCCCTCCCATGAAGGGTTAAGGCAAGCCATTTCTTACCCACACTGAGGAAGCCAGCAGCTCTGATTGTAAATAAGAAATTAATGAGTGCATCAAAGACAATGTCGAGATTGCATTAAAAATGAGCAGTTCACACCTTTTTTTTTAAAGTTAACTTTTTTTCAGCTTAAAAACCTGATAAATGATTTCAATTAACAGTTACAGAAAAAGAAAATTATATTGCAAATTCATGCAAAATCTTCCTACAAAATCACTTGCTTAATTACACAAATCAATTCTTCAGACTGAGAATTTAGCTCCAAAATAGAAAGTATGGATGTTTCTGCGGCAGTTGCACAGGTAAGGTGGGAACCTCAGGGAGGCCTTCTGTGACCTCTATCTATTTCATAAGGATAAAATAAGCTCAAGATCATAGAAACCTAGTCTTTCAGGACCCAGTGTGGCTTTGCGGAAAACTGCACTATGCCTAGGATATCAAATGCCTAAGGAAGTATTCTAGTTCTTTCCCTGCTTCAGGCAAAAGGAATAATAAACTGCTTTACCCAAGAGAGAGTTGTAAAATATGTTAGTTCTAGAGCAATTGAGAGTTGTCAAGCTGTATTAAATAGATATATGGAAACTCTCGGTTATATGACAGTCCTAATAAGTCATCACCATTATCATCATCTAAGCACCATGCATCCATTTGGATGGACCATGATGTGGAAGAAAAGGAATCAGAGTTGGAAGACCAGGGTGCTAGACTGACTCAGACTTTAGCTGCTTGTTTAATTTCGGCAGGTTGCCTGTGCCTTTAGCCGTGTCCCAAAGATTTTTGTTCCTTGTGTTTTCATTTTCATTTGTTTCCATGTATATTTTTATTTCTGCTTTGATTTCTTCCTGATCTGTTTTCCATCACTGTATTTTCTTTTAAATAATACCATGTAAATAGAACTAAATAGTAAGTTTTTGTTTGTTTGTTTGTTTGTTTTTTGTTTTTTTTTAATGATTTTTTATTATATTATGTTAGTCACCATACAGTACATCCCTGGTTTCTGATGCAAAGTTCGATGATTCATTAGTTGCGTATAACACCCAGTGCACCATGCCATACGTGCCCTCCTTACTACCCATCACCAGCCTATCCCATTCCCCCACCCCCATCCCCTCTGAAGCCCTCAGTTTGTTTCCCAGAGTCCAAATAGTAAGTTTTTGAAACTCTACTTACTCAGGCTAATAACTTTGAGTTATCATTTGTTATCAATCATAAATTCACTTTTTACTGCTAAGTAGGATTCCAGTGTATAAATGTATTACACTTTCTATAATAATTTACTAACTGAAAGATATTTGGGTTGTTTACAGTTTGGGGTATTTAGGGTTAGAAATTCTCTAAATATCTGTGCATAGGTCTTCATGTGGACATAACTTTTTAAAAATTTTTCTGTAATAAATAACTATGAATGAGATTGCTGGGTCATAGGGTATGTTTTCCTTTGTAAGATGCTGAACACTGTTTTACTTGCTTATCCCATTTTGCATTCTTACCAATGATGTATGAAAGTTCTAACTGTTTTTCATCTTCACCAAAACCTGATATTGTTAGTATATTTTATTTTCACCAATTTAACACATGTGCAGTGGTATTCATTTTAGCTTTATCTTGCATTTCTTTGAGGGTTAGCATTGAACATATTTTTCTGTGGCTTATTTGCCATGTGTATATCTTCTTCAGTGAAATGCCTATATCTTTTAATTATTTTCTAATTGAATTGTTTTTTTAATGTTGAATTTAGAGAGTTTTTTAATATATATTACACATGAATCCTTTATTAAATATGTGTTTTGTGACAGAATGGATAAAAAACCAAGACCCAGCTATATGCTGCCTACAAAAGACCCATTTTAGACCTAAAGATACTTGCAGATTGAAAGTGAGAGGATGGAAAAACATCTATCATGCAAATGGATGTCAAAAGAATCCTGAAAGCAATACATATGTTGGAGAAAATAGACTTTAAAAGAAAGCCCTTAACAAGAGACAAAGAAAGACACTTAATTTTTTTTTTAAGGATTTTATTTATTTATTTGATAGAGAAAGACAGCGAGAGAGGGAGCACAAGCAAGGAGAGTGTGAGAGGAAGAAACAGGCTTCCCGCTGAGCAGGGAGCCCGATGTCGGGGCTTGATCCCAGGACCCTGGTATCATGACCTGAGCCGAAGGCGAATGCTTAATGGCTGAGCCACCCAGGTGCTCCAGAAAGACACTTTATAACAATAAAGGGAACAATCCAATAAGGAGATCTGACAGTTGTAAATATATATGCACCCAACATAGGAGCACCCAAATATATAAAACAGTTAATAGCAAACATAAAGGAACTAATCAGTAATAATACAACAATGGTAGGGGACTTTAACACCCCACCTACATCAATAGACAGATCACTTAAGCAGAAAATCAACAAGGAAACAATGGTTTTGAATGACACACTGGACCAAATAGATTTAACAGATATATTCAGAACATTCCATCATAAAACAGCAGAATCACATTCTTTACAAGTGCACATGGAACATTCTCAGAATAGATCACATATTAGACCACAAAACAAATCTCAACAAATTCAAGAAGATTGAGATCATACTGTGCATATTTTCTGACCACAACACTGTGAAACCAGACATGAACCACAAGAAAAAATGTGGAAAGACCACAAATACATGGAAGTTAAATAATATGCTGCTAAACAATGAAGAGGCCAACAAAGAAATAAAAAAGTACATGGAAGCAAATGAAAATGAAAACACAATGGGCCAGGATGCCTGAGTGGTTCAGGTCATGATCCTAGGGTCCTGAGATCAAGTCCCGCATTGGGCTCCTTGATCAGTGGGGAGCCTGCTTCTCCCTCTCCCTGCTGCTCCCCCTGTTTGTGCTCTCTCTCTCTCTCTCCCTCTGGCAAATAAATAAATAAAATCTTTAAAATAAGAAAAAAAGAAAGAAAACACAATGGGCCAAAATGTCTGTGATGCAGCAAAAGCAGTTCTAAGAGGAAAGTTGATAGCAATACAGGCCTACATCAAGAAGCAAGATAAATCTCAAATATAGAATCTAACCTCACACCTAAAGGAGCTGGAAAAAGAACAGCAAACACAACCTAAAACTAGCAGAAGGAAGGAAATAATAAATATAAGAGCAGAAATAAAATGATACAGAAACTAAAAAACAATAGATGACTGAAACCAGGAATTTGTTCTTTGAAAAAATCAATAAAATTGATAAATTTTAGCCAGACTTATCAAGAAAACAGAGAAAGGACACAAATAAATAAAACAGAGGAGAAATAACCAACACCACAGAAATACAAACAATCACAAGAGAATATTATGAAAAATTATATACCAACAAATTAGACAACTTAGAAGAAATAGCTAAATTCCCAGAAACATAAACTACCAAGACTGAAAAAGGAAGAAATAGGAAATTTGAACAGACTGATAATTAGCAAATAAATTGAATCAGTAACCGAAAGAATCCCAAGCAAACAAAAGTCCAGTACCAGATGGCTTTACAGGTGAATTCTACCAAACATTTAAAGAAGAATTAATTCCAAAAAATAGAAAAGGAAGGAAAACTTCCAAATTCATTCTATGAGGCCAGGAATACCCTGATACCATAACCAGATAAGACATCACTAAATAAGAGAACTATAGGCCAATATCCCTGATGAACATATAGGCAAAACACTAGCAACAAAATACTAGTAAACTGAATTTAGCAATACATTAAAAAAAGTATTCACCATGATCCAATGGGATTTATTCCTGAGTTGCAAGGGTGCTTCAATATTCACAAATCAATCAATGTGATACATCATATCAATAAGGGAAAGGATAAGAACCAAAGGATCATTTCAATATATGCAGGAAAAGCATTTGATAAAATACAACATCCATGCATGATAAAAGCCCTCAACAAAGTAGGTTTAGAGGGAACATACCTCAATATAATAAAGGCCATCTATAAAAAACAACAACAACAACCCACAGTTAACATCATTATTAATGGGCAAGAACAGAGCTTTTCTCCTAAGGTGAGGAATAAGACAAGGACGTCTACTCCCCCCCAATAAATTATGTTCTTTAACATAATACTGGAAATCCTAGCCACAGAATTCAGACAACAAAAAGAAATAAAAGAAAGCAAATCAGTAAGGAAGAAGTAAAACTTTCACTATTTGCAGATGACATGATACTGTATAAAGAAAACCCAAAAGACTCCACCAAAAAACTGATAAACGAATAAATAACAAATGAATTTGGTAAAGTCACAGAAAACAAAATCAAGGTACAGAAATCTGTGGCATTTCTATACAACAATAATGAAGCAGCAGAAAGAGAAATTAAGAAAATCCCACTTACAATTGCACCAAAAATAATAAGATACCTAGAAATAAACCTAACCAAAGAGGTGAATGACCTGTTCTCTGAAAACTATAAAATACTGATGACAGAAATTGAAGACAACACAAAGAAATGGAAAGACATTTCATGCACATGGATTAGAGAACAAATATTGTTAAAATGCCTATTCTACCCAAAATAATTTATACATTTAAGGGATGAAAGACCTAAATGCGAGACCCCAAACCATAAAAATCCTAGAAAAGAGCACAGGCAGTAACTTCTTTGATATTGACTGTAGCGACTTCTTTCTAGATATGTCTCCTGAGGCAAGTGAAACAAAAGCAAAAATAACTATTGGGACAATATCAAAATAAAAAGCTACTGCTCAGTGAAGCAAGCAATCAAAAAAACTAAAAGGCAAACTATGGGAATGGGAAAAGACATTTGTGAATGACCTAAGATTAGGGGTTAGTATCCAAAGTATATAAAGAACTTACACAATTCAACACCCAAAAACCAAATATCCAGTTAAAAAAATGGGCAGTAGACATGAACAGACATTTCTCCAAAGAAGAGTTACAGATGGACAACAGACCTATAGAAAGATGTTCATCATCACTTATTGTCAGGCAATCGCAGATCAAAACTACAATGAGATTATCACCACACACCTGTCACAATGGCTAAAATCAACAACGCAGGGTTGGTGAGGCTGTGGAGAAAAAGGAACACTCGTCCACTGTTGGTAGGAATGCAAACTGGTAGAGCCATTGTGAAAACAGTATGGAGGCTCCTCAAAAAGTTAAAATAAAACTACCTTATGATCCAGTAATCACACTACTGGATATTTACCCAAAGATGCAAGAACACTCGTCCAAAAGAATGCATGCACCTCCATGTTTCTAGCAGCTGCATTCACAATATCCAAAATATGAAAGCAACCCAAGTGTCCACCATTGATGACTGAATAAAGAAGATGTGGCACACACACACACACACGCACACACACGCGTGCACACACACACACACTGGAGTATCATTTAGCCATAAATAAAGAATGAAACCCTGCCATTTGCAATGGCATGGATGGAGTTAGAGTATAATGCTAAGGAAAGTCCAAGAAATACAATATCAGAAAATACGATTTCGCTCATATATGGAATCTAAGAAACAAACAAGCAAAGGGAAAAAAAATAAGAGAGAGAGAAACAAATCAAGAAACAGACTCTTAATCATAAAGAACAAACTGATGATTACCAGAGGGGAAGCGGGTGGGGGAATGGATGAAATAGGTGATGGGGATTAAGGGGTGCACCTCTCGTGAGGAGCACAGGGTGATGTATGGAAGTGTTAGATTGCTGTATTATTCTCTTGAAACTTTTATGACACTGTATGTTCACTAGAATTAAAATACCTTTTAAAAAGATTTATTTATTTATTTAAGAGAGAGAGAGCACGAGTGGGGGGAGGAGCAGAGGGAGAGGGAGGGAGAATTTCAAACAGACTGCACACTGAGCACGGATTCTGACATGGGGCTGGATCTCACAGCTCTGAGATCACGATCTGAGCTGAAATCAAAGAGTCAGACACTTAACGAACTGAGCCAATAATTTTTTAAAAGAATAAAGTAAATAAAAACTACCCACAAAAAATATATGTGGTCACAAATAAACTACAGGATGTAGATTTTGTCCCCCATCCTCTTAACAGGATCTTTCATAAAGAAAACATTTTAAATGCTGATGAAATCCAATGTATTGAAGCTGCTTTTTTCTTCTTCTTTTCTTTCTCTTTCTTTCTTTTTTTTTTTTTATGAATCATGCTTTAGATGTCATGTCTAAGAACTATTCATCAAGCCTGTGGTCCTGAAGATGTCTTTATTATTTTTGCCAAATACTTTATAATTTTATATTTAAATCTATTATTCTGAGTCCATTTTTGTACAACACGTGTGGTTTAGATCAGGACTTTTTGTTTCTTTTGTTTTGTTTTTGCTCCACCAGTAGTTGTTGGAAGGACTACACTTATCCATTTGATTGTGTTTGCACCTTTGTCAAATCCGGTGGTTAAACTTGTAAGTGGCTATTTCTGTGTTCTCAATTCTGTTCCACTGATTGGTCTCCCTTCACCACACAGTCTTGATTATTGTAGTGACATAATAAGTCTGTAAAGAAGATAAAGTGATTCTTCCCATTTTATTCTTTTTTTAAAAAGATTTTATTTATTTATTTGACACAGAGACAGAGACAGCAAGAGAGGGAACACAAGCAGGGGGGGTGGGAGAAGAAGAAGTAGGCTTCCTGCCGAGCAGGGAGCCTGATGCGGGGCTCTATCCCAGAACCCCGGGATCATGACCTGAGCCAAAGGCAGACACTTAATGGCTGAGCCACCTAGGTGCCTTCCATTGCATTCTTCTTTATCGGAATTATTTTGGCTATTCTTTTGCCTGCATATATCAAGAAAAAAATCTTTCTGGGATTTTGATAAGAATTGTGTTAAATCTGTATCTTAATTTAGGGGGAATTGCTACCTTTCTCGTCTACAGTCTTACAATCCATGAAAATGAAATCTCTCTTCATTAATATACATCTTCTTTAGTTTCTTTTAGTTCTGTAGTTTTTTTACACATATTTTTAGATTCACTCCTAAATATTTTATTTTTTGAGTGATTTTAAATGATATTGTATTTCTTATTTATTTTCACTTATCCAAAAATAATCGATTTTTGAAATTTGACTCAGCATCCTGTAAATTTGCAGAACTCTTTAAAATTTCTAAGATTATTTATGTGGATTCTTTATTTTTTTCTAAACCAAAAGAATTTAAAATCTGAAAATACAAAGTGAGGGCTTCAGAGGGGCGGGGGGTGGGGGAATGGGATAGGCCGGTGACGGGTATTAAGGAGGGCACGTATTGCATGGTGCACTGGGTGTTAAGTAATGAATCATGGAACTTTACATCAAAAACGAGGGATGTACTGTATGGTGACTAACATAACATAATAAAAAATTATTATTAAAAAAATAAATAAAATCTGAAAATATACAATGCACTTATTTTAATTATTAAATTAACTAAGTGTAATTTTACAAATGACAATATGTATATTGTCAACTTTAGAGAGAAAAAATGACCTGAAAGCCTTGACGGTCTGGGGTTAACAAAGTGCTAAATATGAAGGTAAACAATATGGTTACTTTCCCTCAGATTCTTTATTATTTTTCATGTAGACAACTGTGTCAACTATAAATAGTTACTTTTATTTCTTCCTTTCTAATTGTAGAGCTATTATTTCCATATCTTGCCTTATTGCTCTGTCTAGATCTGTAAGTAGTAAGTTTAATGGAGATGGTGATTGTGGAATCTTTGCTCTACTTCTAATCTTAGAGGGGAAACATTCAGTATTTTATTATAAAGCATGATGTTAACTGTAAGTTTTTAAAGTAGGTGCTCTTTATTAATTTGAGTAAGTTCCTCATTATTTCTAGTTGGCTGAGAGTTTTTATCATGAATGGGTATTGAATTTTATGAAGTTATTTTTGCATCAAGTGATATTTATTCTTTAGCATGTTAACATGGTAGATTACATTGACCTTCAAATATTAAACTAACCTGGCATCTCTGGGTAAAGTACATTTGGGCAAGATATATAATTATTATTATATGTTGTATATTGTTTGTTTGAAGTCTCTGTTGTTTTGTGTTTATTTTTATATTTAACATATAATTCTTGATGAATTGACCCTTTTATCATTATAAAATGTCCTTTTATATCTCTAGGAACAATTTTTGTTTTAAAGACTATTTTTCTGATACTAGTATACCTATTTTTGGCTCTTTTTTTAAAGATATTATTTATTTATTTATTTATTTGAGAGGAAGATGGAGAGAAAGAAAGTGTTAGCAAGAGTGTAAGAGCAGGAGGAGGGAGAAGGAAACTCGCCCCTGAGCTGGGAGCCCGACGTGAGGCTCAATCCCAGGACTTTGGGATCATGAACTGAGCTGAAGGCAGATGCTTAACCACCTGAGCCACACAGGCACCCCTCAGCTCTTTTCTGATTACTGTTTTTGTGGTATATCTTTTTCTGTTCTTTTAAACTATTTTGTCTTTGGATATAATCAGAGTCTTAAAGATAGCATGTAGTTTAGTTATGTTGTTAAAAATTCATTCTTCCAATCTCTTCCTTACAATTAGAAAGTTTAATCCATTTACATCTAATGTAATAACTGGTATAGTTATTATGCCATTTTGCTCTTTGTTTTCTATGTCTTATCTTTTTTGCTCCTTAATTTCTTCCTTATTGTTTAATTTTGTGTGAAATAGGTATTTTCTTATGTACCATTTTAATATCCTTGTCATTTTTTGACTATGTATTTTTTCAATTATTTTTAGTAGTTTCTTTAGGGGGTTGCCATTAAAACCTTTATTTATAGCACTATACTTTGGATTAATTCCAACTTGACTTCACTAGTGTGCAAAATGTTGCTCCCAATATAATGTTATTCCTGTCCTCTTTTTAAATTACAAACCAAAGTGTTCATATTATCTTATTTATTTATTAATTATATTTTTAATTTATGTTTGTAATTACCTTTACCAGAGCTCTTTAATTTTTTTTTTAAATAATTTGGCTCCAGCCGATTCACACACTCCAGAACTGTTTTGTCTCAGCCCTGCTCTAGATGCCCAGGCCTCTCCTCCTTGTTGCACTGACTGCCTAGGACTCAGCCAGGAACTCATTTCTGTTCTCTATAAAGGTCCAGCTTCTCAGCCCATGCTAAATGCCTGTTGCTAGGGGTTGCCTCAGTGGAGACAGAGCTCATCACTCAGATCCGGGTTGAGGTGTCAGGTAGCTGTCACCTGGAGTGGCATATGAGAGTGTGTCCCCCTGCAACTCCTACCAGGGCTCTTTAATTCTTTACATATATTCAATTTACTGTCTAATGTTCTCCTTTTAGCATTTCTTGTACAGCAGGTCTGCTAGTGATGAACTCTTTCACTTATTATTTATCTCTCAATATCTTAATTTCTCCTTTTTGGAGGGTAGTTTTTGTATTGTATAGTATGGGATGGAATGGCATGGTATGCTATGGTATGGTATGGGTTGTACATATATAAAATTCGTGGTTGACAGTTTCTTTATTTTTCAGCACTTTGAATCTGCCATCCCAATACTGTCTTGCCTTTGTGGTTTTTGATAAGAAATGTCCTGTTTACTTTTCCTTGTACATAATGAGTTGTTTCTCTCTGCTGCTTTCAAGATTGTCTTTGGTCTACAATATTTTGATTATACTCTGTTAGGTGTGCAGATCTGAGTTTATTCTATTTGGAGTTTGTTGAGCTTCTTGAATGTGTAGATTATTTTTTTGCAATTATTTCTTCAAATATTTGTTATTCTCCTAACTCTTTTCCTTTTCTCTTATTTTGAACTCCTCTTATGCATATATTGGTATGCTGATGTTGTCCCACAACTCTCTGATGCTCTATTCATTTTTTATTCATTCTTTTTTCTTTCTGTTCCTCAGACTGGATCATCTAATTGACCTATCTTCAAGTGTGTTGGGTCACTTTTCTGCCTGCCTGCTGAAATATGCTGTTTAGTTTTCCAGTGATTTTTTTTTTTCCCATTCACTGTACTTTTCAACTACAGCAATCCTGTTTGGCTATTTTTTGAAATAATTTATATCTCTTTATTGATATGTTATATTTGTTGGGTTATCTTGTTATACTTTCCTTTAGTTCCTTAGACTAGGTTTGCTTTAGCTAATGAAAAATATTTAGAATAGATAATTTAAAGTATTTGCTAGCAAGTTTGATGTCTAGGTTTCCTGAATGTGTTCTTATTGAATAATTTTTTATGTTATATTGTCCATATTTTCTTGCCTCTTCACATGTCTTCCAAGTCATGTTAAAAATTATCTTAAATATTATAATGTGGAAACTCTGAAAATCAGATGCTTCAGTCCTTCCCAGGGTTTGTGTTTTTGCTGCTTATTGTAGTTGTTGCTGTTTGTTATTTCTAAATTATTTGTAAAGCCTACATTTTTAATGTATGTGGCAACTGAAGTTTCTTCTCAGTTATCTTAGTCGTCAGCTAATAATTAGAGATTTCCTAAACATCTTGAATAAATCATCTCCCCACTTTTGCTGAGAGGCATGCATGAATTTTGAGGCATGCCTTCCGACTCAGCCAGAAAATTGACAATTCTGCCTTAGCTTTCACTTTCTGCTTGTGCAGAGGCTTGAAGACAACCAGAAATTAGTTTGGAGCCTTCTCCAGCCTTTCTTAAGCATGTACACAGTGGTATACATGTGCTCGCCTTTCTAGATTTCCAGGAATATGTTGCAGCTTTTCAAAGTCCCTATGGATATCTCATTTCTCAACCTTTCCCTTAATGCTTTTCCTTTTAAGTGAGTCTATTTTTTGCCTCAAATATTATCCATTGCCTCAGATGACCACAATATTAAAACACTAGCCCGTACATGTTCTTGGTTTAGTTTTTTTGTTTGTTTTGTTTTGTTTTTTAACAAATCCCCCCTGGGAAAAGTCTTAACCATTCTGAGCTCCAAGTCTGGTTAAATAAAGACAAGACTTGGAAGTAGGACCTTATAGGGGACCACCAGATTAAGTCAAATGACAATTCTTTATCATTTGCTCTCTCTGGTACCAGAAATGTGGGCTTTTATTTTTCAAGGCAACTGCTGAACTGGAGAGTAAAGGGATGGAACCAGGGTAAATTTAAACACCACAAAGTTTGCTGTTCTTCTTAGGATTTAACCACTTTAAAAAAAATGCCCTGGATTGTTGTAGGTCTCTGGTTAATTTTCAAAGTTCTAAAAAAGTTAATTCTGACCATTTTTTTTGCCAGTTTTATTTTTTCATTCGGTTTACATAGGGCCTAATTTTTAGAGGTCTTACTCTACATTTTTTTCTGTCATTACCTAGTTTTATTAATTTTTGCTTCAGTTATTTTGCAGTTCTTTCGTTTGTTATCTACGTATTTAGTATTGTCATGAATTTTTGGTAGAGTGACTCTTGTCGTGTCCCTTTCTGTCTCTGGAAATTTTCTTCATTTTGAAACCCATTTTATCTGATATGAATATAGCCACAGTAGTTTTTAAAAATAATGTTTGCATAGTACAACTTTTCCCCTTCATTTTACTTTCAACCTACATTTATCATTATATGTCAACTGAGTTTATTGTAGACAGCATATAATTGGGTCATGAAATTTTATCCTTTCTGCTGATCTCTTTTAACTGTTATCTTTAGACCATTTAGACCATTTACATATAATGTAAGTATTGACCTGTCATGTTTAAATCTGCCTTTTTATTTAGTTTTTCTGCTTATTCCGTTTTTTCTTTGTTTTCTCTTCCTGTCTTCCTGTGGGGGTACTTAGACATATTTGAGAATTTCATTTTGACCTATAGAGTTGTTGAGTGTACTTTTGATTAATCCTTTTAGTAGCTGTGCTCGGTTACATACTTATTCAAGTTTGCTGTTTTCTATATTTTAGTCCTTTTGAATGAAGTGTAGAAATTTTACCTCCTTTTACATTTATTTACCCTTTTCATTTATATTACAGTTGTCTTAAATTATATTATAATTATCTTAAATTTATAATTATCAAATTATCCTCTCTATACATTGATAGTCACATTAGACTATGTAAATATTTTTGGCTTAAGTCATAAACCATTATTTAGAGAACTCAAGAAGAGAAATAAATTTTATTGTGTTGACCTATATTTTTGCCTTACCATGTTCTTTCTTCTTTCTTGATGTTCCACGATTTCTTCTTTTATTATCTCTTTACTGTTTGAAGAATTTCCTTTAACCATTCTTTTATGTAGGTCTGATGGCAACAACTTCTTATTTCTTTATTTGAGAATGTTCATTTCTTTTTTATTCCTAAGTATTTTTTTTACTGGATATAGAATTCTGGGTTAGCAATGATTTTATTTCAGCATGTGAAATATATTGTGACATTTCCTTCTGACCTTCATCATTTCTGATAAGAAATCGGCTATCAGTTGAGGTGGTTTCCCCCCTTTCTGTAAGTAATGCATCGTTTCTCTCTGGCTGCTTTCAAAATTTGTGCTGTCTTTAGTTTTCAGGTAGTTAATTATAATACGTCTTGGCATGGATTTCTTTGGGTTTGTCCTATTTGGGATTATCTTTCTGAGCATGTAGGTTTATGTTTGTTGTCAAATTTGGGAATTTTTCAGCCATTATTTCTCCTGATATTTCTTCAGCACTTTCCTCTTTCTTCTCTCTTTTAGAGACTCTGGTGAAACAGAAGTTGATCCTTCTGTTCATGGAACTTTACATTAAAAACCAGGGATGTACTGTATGGTGATTAACATAATAAAAAAATATTATTATAAAAGAATAAAATAAAAATAAAAAAGCTTGAACTTCTTCAAAAAAAATTAAGAAGTTGATCCTTCTGTTACAGCCGCACTCACCAGTTGATGGTATGTTGAACTCTAGTCTTATTTCCCTTTATACCTAATACATTTGCTTTTAGAGTTGTGAAAGCTCTGCTTTGAGCACTTTGTGTACATTTTACACACATAGTCAGTGGAAAAAGCAAGTTGGGTGTGTTTACTTCATTTTACCCAGAATGAGAACCTCCTCATTTTATTTTGAAAATCTTTTTTTCAGCCATGAAGTCTGGAGAGCAAAAACAATTTTATTTTCTAATTCAGGAAGTTCTTGACACTCTATGTTCTATCTTAATTATGATTATACCTAGGCCAGGATTTCTTGATCTTATCATATACAGCTAGGTGTAATCAGCTAGCACTTTCAGAACTCTCACTGGAAATCATCTTTCCAATGCCAGCAAGTCAATTGTTATCTTTCATGTTACTACGGAAATCCATTTTTAATCATTGTTTGGCTATTTCATAACACAAGTTGCCATTTCCTATCTCCTAAATTATTTCCTCACTACTTCCCTGCTTCTGTTAAGGGTTTCACATCTGCTTTTCAATCCCCAATCTCTACCCAGTCCTGAAGCTGATGCTAGGATTTCAGGGTTTTGTTACAGCAGCACCCCACTTCTAGATACTGATTTCTGTATCCATTTGCTTTGGAGGCATAACCATTCCAAAATTAAATGGCTTACAACAATAATCATTTATGGTTTCTTTTGAGTTTAGGGTTTGGCTGGGTGGTTTTGCTTAGTGGATCTTAGTTGGGTCTACTAATGTGTCTGCAGTCAACTACTGAGTCAACCAGAGGTGATGTGAAGAGGACATTATTGGGTTTGGAAGGCAACAAAGGGTCTCTTTATTGGAGAATACACCAGAAGGGCATAGATGTTATGTCTCCTGGCCCCAGAAAGTCCCAAAATCTTAGAGACCTTCTTACTTGTTATGGAAAACCATTCCAGATTCTTTGAGACTTCTGTTGGTGACAAAATATTCATTCATATGTTCTGATCCATTTTGGATTAGAACCCATTTATTTAGTCTTCCGTGACCCTTGATAGTTCCCTGGAGACGATCTGGAAACCCCATGAAGCTGAACATGACAGCTGGAATGCTCTTATTCTAATGAGTTCCCCAGTTTCTGTGCCACTGTCTTGAGTTATGAAGCTTTATGCAGTGGCTCTAGACACCTGGGTTAGAAACCCAGAGATAATAGAAACACATAGGAATGGTAGCAGACACATTCAAGATGTTCAAGATCTTGGAGCAGGAAAGTCATCTCCAGGCAGTCGGATTAGTGAGCCTGTGTCCTACAAGTGAAACACTTTTTTTTTTTTTACTTTAATTTGCCTGTTTTGTTTTGTTTTTCTTTTTCTTTTCTTTTCTTTTTTTTTTTTTTTGGTTTTTTGTTTTTGTTTTTTTTTTTTTTTTTTTTTTTTTAGAGAGATTGGGTCATCGCCTCTGCACTACTTTCTTGGGAACTGACATATCCAGTGCAAATGAAACTAATGATGAGAGACAATATTTGAATGTTAATTAGATAGTCCATGTGTCTTAGTTCATCAGAAAACTATTGCTCTTTTATGTACCAGATGAAAGCACAGCTCTTGCTTGGAGGAAAACAGAATACATGGCAAATAAAGTATTTCCAGTTTTGTAATTATTCAAATTATTGTTGCTTTTTAGAAAAATTCAGAAGACTTTGAGAGGGCAGGAGGATACTTAACGATAACACAACTGCATGGCAGGAAGCCACTGCAGAGTCTCTAGGACCCTCTTCTTTCTCTTTCAGCAAACATTGTTAAAAACTATAATCTCCAATTAGGGAACGGCCACCCTGAGAGTTACACAGTGGCCTCGTTAGACAAACAGGAGGTGGTAGGACCAAGCTTCTTTCTGAATGAATCAACCCAAGAGGAAAGAGCCAAATGCACACCAAAAGCTCCCTGGTGTCCTTTGGTCCCATAGCATGCCAACACCCAGGTCAGAAGAAAGACACTGGCATACACATAATGATGAAATTCTACTATAAGGCCATTTAAAATAGTGATTGGAAAAAAGAATGAAGACAATTTCATTTTCTCTGTGAGCTTCCATTTTCTTATCTATAAAATGGACATATTGGGTTAGCCCCAGAATTCTACATGAAGGCTGTAGTCCCCTCTTTTCTGACCCTTAAGATGTATATCAGAGCTACAGGGTCAGCGTGGGACTGCTTTCCAGTTACATATGTCCTGATGAGCCCCTTCTACCAAATGGAATATGTTGCATTTTTCTGGTAGGTTGAGGCATAAAAAGGTTGAAAGCAAGTGTACTGGGCTATCTACTTGTTCTGTAAACTCTATAATTCCTTTTTTAAAAAGATTTTTATTTATTTATTTGACAGAGAGAGACAGCCAGCGAGAGAGGGAACACAAGCAGGGGGAGTGGGAGAGGAAGAAGCAGGCTCCCAGCAGAGGAGCCTGATGTGGGGCTCGATCCCAGGACCCTGGGATCACACCCTGAGCCGAAAGCAGACGCTTAACGACTGAGCCACCCAGGCGCCCCAGAACTCTATAATTCCTTAATTTGGGAATTAGCTGACCTCACTTGATAGGTGAATAAATGGATAAATGTCTGACATTTATGCATAAAACATTTATCTATTTATTATTTTTATTTATTTATTTATTTATTTTTACTTTGAAGTTTTCTTCAGAAATCTTGGAATAAGTTTACGTTTATAGAAAAGTTGGAAAAAGAGTCCCAAATCCCTTTCGTTCTGTTCCCTTAATGTTTATATCTTACATAACTATGATGTATTTTTGAAAATATTGGTTCATTGTTATTAACTAATCCAAATTTTATTTGGATTTCACCAGTTTTCCCTGGTGGGCTAATGTCCTTTTACTGTCCTTGTATCCAATCCAGGATGCTACGTTGCATTCAGAAAATACTTACTTTTGTGTGCAAATTTCTATGCCAGGTATTGGTTGGGTGTGATTACGAGTCACAGAATAATTCACGGCCTTCTCTCTCTAGAAACACGTGAGTTTGGGAGACAAGACTTTGATGTGCATACAAGTTCATGTGTCCCTGTCCTGAGAGCTTCTAAACACGATGTATGAGATCTGGGGGCAGGTCAGTTGGCCTATCCAGCTAAGCCCCACGTGCTGACTGCCTCAAGATATGGCGGGTAGTAGGCTTCTTTCCTTAGGGTGCTCTGACAAGGACAAGTAAGTTTATTGGGTGAGTCAGTCAAACAAATTACTGAAAAACAGATTTGAAAAAAAGTAACTTTTCATCAAGTATCTAATACTTTTTTTTCTGTTTCTTTGGCATTATGCGGACTCAACTGGAGGCATAGAGATAATCATTCTTCATCAGAAAAAATAACCCAAATAAAATGGGCAAAACTTTTTAAATGGTTAATATCTGCTGTGATGAGGAAGGGGGGAAATGGGTACTCTGTTGAACTGCTGTTGGGAGAAGGAACTGATGTACCCTTCCAGGTTATCAGGGAATCTGTAGTTCATGTCATCCAAATACACGTACTTACTGACCCAGGTAGCCAAAACGTGCTCAGCACAGTGTTCATGATAGCAACACATTGGAAGCAATGTAGTATGTAGCCAAGATTGTTCCTTAGGCCAATTACAGAACATACATATAAAATTAATACACAGCTTTAAAAATAATATTGTAAAAGAATATTTAATGACACAAATGGTAATATAATACTACTATCAAGAAAGAACTTTACAAACAGTTATGTACCGTATAATTTGGTTTTATTTATGTATATTTAAGTATTGAAAGTTATTTTTTTAAAAGATTTTATTTATTTATATGACAAAGAGACAACCAGCGAGAGAAGGAACACAGCAGGGGAGTGGGAGAGGAAGAAGCCGGCTTCCAGCGGAGGAGCCCGATGGGGGACTCGATCCCGCAACGCCGGGATCACACCCTGAGCCGAAAGCAAACGTTTAACGACTGCGCTACCCAGGCGCCCCTGAAAGTTATTTTTATTAAATATATTGATAGTAGTTACCACTGAGAAGTGGGGATGTTTTTGAAGTTTACTCTTTTATTTGTTGTGTGTTTTAATTTTTTTAGTGTTTCAAGTTTTTATTGATGTTTTAGTTAATTAACATATAGTGTAATATTAGATTCAGGAGTAGGATTTAGTGAGTCATCATTTACGTATCACACCCAGTGCCCATCATACCAAGTGCCCTCTTAAATGCCCATCACCCATTTAGGCCATCCTCCACCCACCTCCCACCATCAACCCACAGTTTGTTCTCTATAGTTAAGAGTCTCTTATGATTTGCTTCCCTCTCTCTCTTTTTTTCCCCTCCCCCTATGTTCATGTTTGTTTCCTAAATTCCACACGAGTGAAATCATACGGTATTTGTCTTTCTGTGACTGACATTTCACTTAGCATAATACTCTCTAGCTCCATCCATACTGCAAGTGGCAAGATTTCACATATATATGAATCCCACATCTTCTTTATCCATTCATTAGTTGATAGACATTTGGGCTCTCTCCATAGTTTGGCTACTGTTGATAATACTGTGGAAAACATCAGAGTTTTTGCGTCCTTTGGGTAAACACCTGGTAGTGCAATTGCTGGGTCATAGGGTAGCTCCATTTTTAACTTTCTGAGGAGCCTCCATACTGTTTTCCAGAGTGGCTACTCCAGTTTGCATTCCTACCAACAGTATAAGATGGTTCCGCTTTTTCCACATCCTCGCCAACATCTGTTATTTCCTGTGGTGTAAATTTTACCCATTCTGACAGGTGTGAGGTGCTATCTCGTCATAGTTTTGATTTGTATTTCTCTGATTATGAGTGATATCAAGCGTCTTCTCATGTATCTGTTGGCCATTTGTATGTCTTCTTTGGAAAATTGTCTATTCATGTCTTCTGCTCATTTTTTAAACTGGATTATTTGGTTCTGGGGTGTTGAGCTTGATAACTTCTTTACAGATTTTGGATACTAGCCCTTTATCGGATATGTCATTTGCAAATATCTTCTCCCAGTCTATAGGTTTGCCTTTGAGTTTTGTTGATAGTTTCCTTTATTGTGCAGAAGGTTTTTATCTTGATGAAGCCCCAAAAGTTCATTTCTGCTTTTGTTCCCCTTGCCTCTGGAGATATGTCTAGTAAGTTGTTACAGTTGAGCTCAAATAGAGTGCTGCCTGTGTTCTCCTCTAGGATTTCAATGGTTTCCTGTCTCACATTTAGGTCTTTCACCCATTTTGAATTTATTTTTTGTATGGTGTAAGAAAGTGGTTCAGTTTCACTCGTCTGCATGTTGCTGTCCAGTTTTCCCAACACCATTTGTTGAAGAGACTGCCTTTTTTTCCCCCACTGGATATTCTTTCCTCCTTCATCAAAGAACAGTTGACCATATAGTTGTGGGTCCATTTCTGGATTTTCTATTCTATTCCATTGATCTATGTGTCTGCTTTTGTGCCAGTACCATACTGTTTTGATGACTGCAGCTTTGTTATACAGCTTGAAGTCTGGAATTGTGATGTCTCCAGCTTTGCTTTTCTTTTTCAGGATTACTTTGACTATTCAGGGTCTTTTGTGGTTCCATACAAATTTTAGGATTGTTTGTTCTAGCTCTGTGAAAAATGCTGGTGGTGTTTTGGTAGAGATTGCTTTAAAAGTGTAGACTGCTTTGAGTAATATAGACATTTTAATAATATTTGTTCTTTCAATCCATGAGCATGAAATGTTTTTCTATTTCTTTGTGTCCTCTTCAATTTCTTTCATGAGGGTTCTATAGTTTTCAGAGTATGGATCTTCTACCTCTTTGGTTTGGTTTATTCCTAGGTATCTCATGGTTTTTGGTGCAATTGTAAATGCGATCAATTCCTCAATTTCTCTGTCTGCTGCTTCATTATTGGTGTATAGAAATGCAACAGATTTCTGTGCATTGATTTTGTATCCTGTAACTTTATGGAATTCATTTATCAGTTCTAGCAACTTTTTGGTGGAATCTCTTGGGTTTTCTGCATAAAGTATCATGTCATCTGTGAATCGTGAAAGTTTGACTTCTTTCTTGCCGATTTTGATATTTCTTTTTGTTGTCTAATTGCTGAGTCTAAAGACTTCCAATACTATGTTAAGTAACAATGGTGAGAGTGGATATCCTTGTCTTGGTCCTGACCATAGAGGCAAAGCTCTTGGTTTTTCCCCATTGAGGATGATATTAGCTTTTGCATATGACCTTTATGATTTTGAGGTATGTTTCCCCTGTCCTTACTTTGTTGAGGGTTTTTATCAAGAATGGGTGCTATATTTGTCAAATGCTCTTTCTGCCTACTGAAAGGATCATATGGTTCTCCTTTTTTTTATTAATGTGGTATATCACATTGACTGATTTGCAAATATTGAGTCACCTTGCAGACAGGAATAAATCCCACTTGGTCGTGGTAAATAATTCTGTTAATGTGCTGCTGGATTCAATTTGCTAGCATCTTGTTGAGACTTTTTGCATCCATGGGGATTTTTTTAAAGGGCTTTATTGAGATATCTTCACATACCAGGCAATTCTCCCAATTAAGGTATATAATTCCATTTTTTGTACATTTACAGAGTTGCACACTTATCACAATCTAATTTGAGAAAACTTTCTTCACCACAAAAGGAAACCCTGAGGCAATCAATATTGCATCCTATTATACCCTTTTTCCAGCTCCTGGCACCCACTAACCTACCTTCCATCCTTATAGCTTTTCTGTTCTGGACATTTCATATAAATGGAATTACACAAGATGTGACCTTTTGCAATTGGCTTCTTTCACTTAGCATAATGTTTCTGAGGTCCATCCATGTTGTAGCATCTATCAAATACTTCATTCTTTTTTTTACCACTGAGTTATAATATTACATTGTCTGAATATGCCACATCTTATTTCTTCATTCATCATTTGATAGACATGTGAATTGTTTCCATTTTGTGGCTATTATGAATAATAATTGTTTGTATACAGGTTTGTGTTGAGTCGTATATTTTCAATTCCTGGATATATACCTAGAAGTGAAATTACGGGATCGTATGATAACTCCTTGTTCAACTTTTTCAGGAACTAGCGCAGTATTTTATAAAAGGACTGCATCATTTTACATTTCCACCTAAAATGGATGAGGGTTTCAATTTCTTCACATTCTCATCAAAACTTGCTATTGTCTTTCTTTTTCAAGATAGCCAAAATATTTGTCGTGTGTGTAAAGTGATATTTTATTTTTTAATTTTTTTAACTTTTTTTTAAGATCTATTTATTTGACAGAGACAGCCAGCGAGAGAGGGAACACAAGCAGCAGGAGTGGGAGGGGAAGAAGCAGGCTCCCAGCAGAGGAGCCCGATGTGGGACTCGATCCCGGAACGCCGGGATCACGCCCTGAGCCGAAGGCAGACGCCTAACGACTGCGCTACCCAGGCGCCCCCATAAAGTGATATTTTAGAGTTTGGGTTTGTATCTCCTTAAAGATTAATGATGTTGAACATCTTTACATGTGCTTGTTGGCCATTTGTATATCTTCTTTAGAAAATCGTCTTTTCAGATTTTGTGTCCGATTTCTTATTGGGTTATTCATTTTTTATTAAGTTGTATGTATTCTTTTTATATTCTTGATATGTCAATAAGATATATGATTTTCAAATATTTTCTCCCACATTCTGCCGGCTGTCTTTTCACTTTCTTGAATTTGTAATTTGCAGAACAAAATTTTAAAATTTTGGTGAAATCTAGTTACCTGCTTCTTTCTTTTGCCCTTTATTCTTTTGATGTTTTATTTTCTAACACAAATCACAAAGATTTCCTCTTATGTTTTCTTCTAAGGATTTTATAGTTTTAGCTCTTATGTTGAATGTATTACCCATGTTAATTTTTGTGTATTATGTGAGGTACAGATCCAACTTCATTCTTCTGCATGTGGGTCTCCAGTTATCTCAGCACTGTTTACTGAAAAGACTTCTTTCCCCATTGAATGGTCTTGGCCCTCTTGCCAAAATTCAGTTGCCCCTGGAATTTCTACATAATGGTTTGTTGATTAGAATCTCAATTGTATTCCTTATACCAGTACCACACTGCTTTGATTACTATAGCTTTGTAGTAAGTTATAAAATATAAAACTATGTAATAAGTTATGAGCAGTGTGAGTTATTTTCTAAGATTGTTCCGGCTATTCTAGGACCTTTCATTCTCATTTGATTTTTTAAAATTATTTCTGATTGTAAATTTCTATAATTTCTACAAAAATGCAGTTGGATTTTAACAGGAAGTACACTTAATTTGAAGGTCAATTTGAACAATATTGCCACATTACTAATCTTCTTATCTATGACCATGGGCTATCTTTTTATTTATTTTGGTCTTCTTTAATTTTTTCTTTGTAGTGTTTCACTGTACAAGTTTTATGCTTTTTTTGTTAAATTTATTCTTACGTATTTTATTCTTTCTGGTGTTATTGCAAATGAAACTTTCTTAATTTTATTTTTAGAGTGTTTATTGCTAGGGTATAGAAATTAAATTGCTTTTCGTATATTGATCTTATATCTGACAACCTTCCTGAACTCACTTATTCATCCTAATAGGCTGTGTGTGTGTGTCTGTTTGTGTGTGTATGCTCCTTAAGAACTTCTATACATAAGATTATATCTATACTCCTTCCTTTACAATCTGGGATTTATTTATTTATTTATTTATTTATACCTAATTGTCCTTTCTAGACTCTGGGTAGAACACGTTATGTAGAAGTGGCAACACGGTGCAACCTTGTCATTTTCTTTTCTCCTTCTGCTTCTGCTTCTTCTGCTTCGCCTTCCCCTCTTCTCGTCCTCCTCCATCTTCTTCTGCTTATCTTATTTTTTTTTAAAGATTTTTTATTTTTTTATTTATTCGACAGACAGAGAGACAGCCAGCGAGAGGGAACGCAAGCAGGGGGAGTGGGAGAGGAAGAAGCAGGCTCATAGCGTAGGACCCTGATGTGGGGCTCGATCCCACAACGCTGGGATCATGCCCTGAGCCAAAGGCAGACGCTTAACCACTGTGCCACCCAGGCGCCCCAATGCTTATCTTATTTTTGATCTTAGCAGAGAAAACATTTCACCTTTCAACATGAAATTTTGATATTGCTGATTTTCTAGTATTTTTTCTTCTTTTGCATATATATATATATATATATATATATATATATATTTGTTAAAAATTTCTATAATGTACAAATCACACTTGCAGTCTACAAGTTAGTAAGGGGAAAGAGTACATGACCCAAACCCGAGCAGCAAACATGAATGGGAGTTGGGGTGGGGCAGACATGAAAGAGGGACTTGAACTACCGCTTTTGTTATAGGGAATTGTGTGCTCAGAGTTTTCACACCTCAGTTTCCCCACTGATCCAAGGCAGCCAGACAACCGGTGAAGTAGAAGGGGAGAGAGGAGCAGGACTTCTTCATGAATTTGAGAATTATCCTTTCCAAGGAACCAAGGAAGAGGTAGTGTCAGGGTAAGGAAATGTACTATTTAAAAAAATGAATGGTCATAGGCAAAGGAAGCTTTTTTTTTTTTTTTTTTTTAGTTTGGGTTCCCCCCAAGCAGACCCTGAAATAAAGATCTGAGTGCAAGTCATTTATTTGGGAGTTGATCCCAGGAACCGCCAGCAGTGGAAAGAGGAAGTGAGACAGGGAAGACAATGTAGAGAGTATCAATGTACAAGATAGAATGTTGGGCATTTCCAACTCCAGGAGACTGTAAAACACACCTCTGTGCTGTCCCATCTGAGGGGCAAGGAAGTGGGGTGTTCATCCTGAACTACCACCCGCCCTTTGTTGAGACGGGCCAGACACACCTTGCCCAGTACATGAAGCTTGTCTTTTGTGGGTCCTACCATGCTCCTGTGGCCAGTGAAAGCCTTCAGGCAGAGTCACAAGGCTGACAGTGGAAAGCCCTATTCATGTCTGGGAACCAGAAGTGCTGAGGGGATATGCCATCTGCTAAAGAGATGATCTACTTTCATTCCGTAGTCCTCTCTGGGTCCCCTTAACCAGCTGGCCTTTCAATGGATTTAAAATATAATGCAGTTTCAAGTGTTCAGATGCACATACTTTGTAACAAACTTTGGTCCTCTAGGGAAAGGAACCATTTCTTATCAAGGTCCCCCTCCCAACCCCTCTGCATTTTGTCTGGGGCCAGGAATAGCATGGAGGATCCATATAATTTTGTCGGATTGACCAAGGGAATACAGATATGTTCATGTCACTTTTCTGTCGTTGGCAACTGTTGGTCTGGGGTTATATTTAGGAATAGAGAGGAAAAGACCGTAACTGAAACAGGCCCAAGTACTGTGTCTCTAGCACTGGGGTGGGGATGGAGACACGCGGAGGCACAGCCCTTTTTAGTCTCTTAATAAAAGAGTCCTGCTGGGGAGCTACCCCTGGTATTCATCTGGGCTCTTTTATCAACAGAGCCTTAACCGAAGCTCACCTAAAATAAAAAGGAATCTAATGGTGTCTTCCATTGGAAAGTTCCAGGAATGCTCTGTGCAGACTCATGACCAAAGTCACTGGCACCCAGCCTCTCTTCCTTTCTCAGTTCTGTTTCTTAGGTATGGGCTTCATTCATAGACAGGACTTCCTCCTATGGTGTTCCCTGGCAAGTCTAGAACTAGACACTACCAGCCCACAAGCCTTTTTCATTAATTCCAACCAAAGGCACGGGTTAAGTCACCTCGGCCTGGCTCAGGTCACGTACCTTTCCTGCGCCGACCACCATGGTCAAGGAGGCTGTGGTCTGGTTGCACAGGGCTGGGTTCGTGTCCATTCCTACGGGGAGGAGATGGAGTCAGCCACACTCAAACCATATGGATCGAGGATAAGAGAAGAGATGTCTCCAGAGGAAATGGAATGCTGCTGCCAGATGTACAAGTAACATGGTACAAGCAAAGATGACTGAGATCTATGTAACAACCAAACCAGTGTTCTCACTGCCTGTGGACATGCCCTTCTGCCTTAAGACTCATTTAATTCACTTATTCTTCATTCTCTCTGCCCCCCATGCCTAGAGAGAGAGATATGCAGATATAGATACAGAGGTACAGTTATAGGTAGAAATGAACGTGTAGGTGTAAGTAGAGAGAGAGATAGAGGCAGAAATTTCAACCCATGATGTGCCAGGTATGGAGCTCGCCAAAGGATTAGAAATCAAATAATCACATGGGTAAGTGTCTATGTAAATGCGAACAATGCGTAGAGACCAAAAAGCTAGTCTAATGACCAGGTTGTCTACTAATGATCCACCCGGTACTGCACTGACCTACTTGCAGCAAGAGGGGCTGCATTCAAACCCGTTCTCATGGCCCGAATGGCCCCAAGACCCTTCACAGCTGGGCAGCTGACATACCCGAGAAACTGCTCTAAACAATACAGAGTAAATCCACAAACAATTGTTTACAAAAGGTTCATAAATACATAATTATAGTACGTTATTTAATTCAACTACCAATAATTGCAAAAAAAGCAACAAAGGCTACTAAGGGTACAGTGTATTCTCTGACTGTAGGTTTAAAGACCGATAACAAAAATAATGTTTACAAGTCCCCAGAGTTCTAGAAAAAAAAATTATGTTTCTAAATAAGGAGTCAAGAAAAAGCAAAAATGGAAATTTGAAAAGGTACAAAACTGAACAAAATGAAAATGCCACAGATCAAGATAGAGAAAAATAGACACTTTTAAATACCGGTGTTAGAGAAAAAAGCCTGAAAACCGAGGAGATGAATGCCTCACTGAGAAAGCTAAAACACAGACAGTAGAGTAAATAAGGAGTGTAGAAAGAAGAAACAGTAACGGTGAGAGAAAAGATTAATGAAACAGAAAACAAAGAAGCAATAAAGGGGATCAAACCGTATCTGCTTATTTCTGAAAAGACTAAAAATAGACAAACCTTTGGCAAGACTGAGCAAGGCACAAAAGTTCAGGTACAAATAATTTTAGGGCTGAAAAGGGAGACATAACTACAGATATTGTAGAGACATAAAAGGTAGAGAGTACTTGGACATTTTACAGCTCTGCATTTGAAAACTTGAACAAAAAACCCCCCATTTTATAGAAAAAAAAAATGACTTCTGAAAACTGGCTCAAGAGGGGAGAAAAACACCACTGTATACCTCTATCTACAACTATATCTGCTCAAATCTCTTGCTTTATTTTGTAATTAGGTTGTCTTCTTATTTAATAATTGTCGTAACAATTATTCACACATTTCTTACACAAGTCCTTTGACAGAATCCCATCTATCTGGATCTATTGCTATCTATCTAATCTGTCTATTCATCTGTCTATTCAACTGTCCATCCTTCTATCCATGCAACCTCCCTTCCTTCCTTCCTTCCTTCCTTCCTTCCTTCCTTCCTTCCTTCCATCCATCCATCCATCTATCCATCCACCTAGCTAGATATCTATATTTTTATCTATTTATTTATAGATCTGTCAAAGGACTCATGTAAAGAATGTATGAATAACTCTTACAACTATTATTAAATAACAAGAGAACCTAATTTTGAAAAAATCAAGCAAAAGATTTAAAAAGAAACTTCACATAGAAAGATAGAGTTGCGAAAAATCATATGTAAAATTCTCAATATTAGGAATCGTTGATTAAATGCAAATCAATACAAAGAGAAATACCATTTTATACATAGAAGAATGGCTAAAATTAAAATTCTCAAAGCACCAGATACTGATGCGGATATGGAACAACCGGAAGTCTCATAACTGCTGGTGGAATGTAAAATGATAAAAATCACTTCAGAAAACCCTTTGGCAGTTTATATATATATATATATATAGCTAACCATGTGCATATCCTAAGACTAAGCAATTCTACTTGAGATATTTACCCAAAGAGTTATACACCGGTGTTCAGAGTAGAAACACTTCTAATAGCCCCAAACGGAAACACCCTAAACTTAAATATTCATCAATAGGGGAAGAGATAAACAAACTGGCTGCATCTATACAAGGCAACAGCACCTGGAATTAGAGAATAAACGACCGAGACACCAGTAACATGGATACATCTCAACAAAAGTTATTTTGAGTGAAAGAAGCCAGACACAAAATAATGCATCACGTAAGATTTCATTTAAATGATGTCCTAGAAGAGGCAAAACTAATTTATGATGAAAGAAATAACAGCATTGGTTCTCGGGGGAGAGAGTGAGGAGCATTAGCTGAAAGGATACATAAAGGATTTTTCTGGAGTGATGGAAATATTCTATATCTTCATGGGGATGTGGGCTGTGTGGGTGTAAGCACTTGTCAAAACTCATCAAATTATATACTTAAGAACCATGCATTTCACAATATATAAATTATACCTCAATAAAAATATCTTAAAAACTGTCTGAGGAAAATAGAAGGAAAGCGAATTAGTGGTTGAGTATCCGCACGCCCATAACGTACAGATACATACACACAATTGGCAAACAAACAGGCCTACACCACCAACGTTCCAGGGAATGATGTCCTCAGTCTTGCTGATTCGACAGGACGGGGAGACTTTCCACCATGCCAGTATCAGGAGTCATCTGTACCTTGGTGTGTTGGCTGGCTGTGGGGTAGGAAGGCTTGTGGACCATTGCCAGGGAAAGGAGAGTGTGGGGCAGAGTGAGGCTGGAAGACAGCCAGGGCGATACGTGGCAGGTCCTGGAAGCAAACATGGCAGACATCGTTGGTTGTTCACTGAAGAGTCATGTTCCCTCCCCACCCCACCATGTCCCTTCTTTCTTGCTCATGAAATACTTATTTTGTTCAGGCAGAAGACAACCTTAAGTGTCAGGGAAAGTTAGGCCCTACCTCAAACCCAAAAGATGAGACTTTATTAGTCTGACCAATGGAAGCGCCATCCTCTTAATCTTGATTGGTTTTAAGGATGGTGGGTTGTACAATTCTGGCCAATGGGAGGTGAAAGGAATGTGCCAGTGGAGGAGGGGAGGTGTGGAGAGGCTTTCAGAAACATTTCTTGGACTTTATAAAGGGACAAAGAGAAGGGACATTATGTCCTCTGGCTTTGGTCACTGCCTTCTGCAAATGCTATCCTTGGAGTTCCTGAAGACTTCTTCATCCTTGGGGGCCCAGTCCAGAGGGAAAAGCCATTATGCAGGATGCCAGGAAAGCAACTATGAAGGTCCATCCATCCTTTTTTTTTTTTTTTTTTTAAGAATTTATTTATTTGACAGAGAGAGAGACAGCCAGCGAGAGAGGGAACACAAGCAGGGGGAGTGGGAGAGGAAGAAGCAGGCTCCCAGCGGAGGAGCCTGATGCGGGGCTCGATCCCAGGGATCCGGGATCACGCCCTGAGCCAAAGGCAGACGCTTAATGACTGCGCCACCCAGGCGCCCCGAAGGTCCATCCTTGATGCTATTGCTGAACCACCAAATTAACCAAATCTGAGTATTTTTCACCTCCAGACTTTCATATAGGATCATAAAGTATCTTGTTGTTTAAGTCATTTTCAGTTGATTCCGTTACAGTCACTCGCTGCCTAAAGCATCCTAAATAATTCCCCATGTTAGGATTTGAGTATTTGTTTGATTTAACCAATGAGAAGCCACTGGTAAATGTTAAGTGAGGGGTGGGGCTGGCATGCTCAGGTTGTGGTCTAAAATGATCCCTCTGCCTACAGTGTGAAGAACGGCTTGGGGACAAAGCAAGAAGAGAGAATAAGAAGCCAATGGAAATGGCCCACAGGTGGGATGAAAGATGAGGACATGTAGGACCCTGATGGTGGAGGCAGTGATAGAAAGAAGTGAATGGATTCACATATATTTAAAAAGAAAAAAAAAAAAATCTCCTATGTTCCCTCTTCCAGAAAGCCTTCTCTGATTTTCTCAACTAAATCCTGGTTTTAAACTCTCCATCCTCCAAGCACTTGAATGATGGTTATACCGCCTTCTCTTAGGGCTGGTTCTGTCTTACGTGGTTCAAACACATCCGCCCTAGTGACCTGGGAGCTCCCTGAGAACCGAGACCCAGGCTGATCATCTCTCCCTCCCACGAGTGTCCATACGGTTGCCTGACACGCAGGGGCCATTCACCAATGCGTGCAGAGCGGAGCCGCCCAGCTTGCCTGAAAGAAAACACGTTCTGCGGTTCCTTCTCTCCTGTTGGCAGGCACGGTTACCTTTAGTGCTGGCCCACCCACCCACCCATCTGGGCTCACCCACAGGGAACGTGACACGGGCATGGAGCCAGCTCAGTGTAGGGGCGGGGGGAGTGAGGGAGGACCCCGCTCTCAGTGCCTGCTTCCAAATGGAGAGACCGGCTCTGCCTCTGCCACCTGAGAAAATTTCCTGGCCTCTCCGTGCCTCAGGCTCCCCCTGCGTAAAACAGGAGCGATGGAGGAGTGCCTGATTTCAAGAACGGACCCTGGGGTGGAGGGACAGCCTGCTTTCGGCACAGTCTCCCAATGACTCCCTTTCCTCCTGGCAATTGGCTTCCATTGCAGGAAACCGGGAGAAGCAGAGTGAGGAAGGCGCTCCAAGAGGGAACAAAATGAGGCTTGTAGAGTAACATGTTTCTTCCTCTACAAATTCCCATTTTATGCTTTCAGCGAGGAATGGAAAGTAAGGCTGTTGGCTTTTGAGGATGGTTTATTCCCAGGGAGCAGGAAGATGATGGTGTGGGTGATGGGTCCACGGTCAGACAATAGCCATTGTTTGTGTCCAGACCTCAGACGCGGCTTCAGCCCGGGTCCTTGGCCTCCTATAGGGGCCTCGGCACCTGGGGAGCCGCCGTGGACAGGCCTTCTGCAGGTTGCCTGACTCTAAGACATACCAGAAGGACATAAATAATCTGCCATCAATTCCTCGGCTCGACTATAAAAAGCATGCATATGCTCTGTGCAGGTTTTCTTAAGGTAAGGGACAGAGCCTGGGCAACACTGAGCTTCTGGAACTGCCCATATGGGGAGGCGGTCTTTCACCGATGATTCTGCACACAGAAATGGCCCATCTGCACTGTTTGCAGGTGTTTTGAATGATTATATTATTAGCTCTGTCTGTTCAACTTTGCTTTTTTATGGTGGCTTTAGTGTTGCAGTAAAGGGAAAAAAAGGAAGAAGAAGAAGAAAGAAAAAAGAAATATACAGGCAGCCATCTGGTTCCCGGCTTGTGATAGCACTCTCTGTCAGGAAAGGGGGAAGAAGCATCCGCTGCTATCTTGGGGGCGGGGCAGACAGCGGGAAGCCCCTAATTCCGCCCTTTTCTGAGAGCAGGATTTGGGGTAAGCTATATCTTGAATTTTGCCAGAGGAAGCTGATTTATTTTCTCATTCCTTCTCTCTCCACCCCCTTGGTGCTTTGCCACTGCCTTGAAGCTTACCTAGGTACTAGCATTGGCAATGGTTATGTCCCCCCCAAAACCTCACTCTGGCCAGGAGAACTGGCCGTGTATGTCAGCGTGGCCCCAGAGAGCCATGCCTGAGCTGTCCATCCCACCCATGATTCTGGGCCTTAATTTGATCTGTGCTGTGACCTGGGACACTTTGCAGGGCCTCCGGCTGCAGGTAGTAAGACGAAGATTTATTTGATTATCGGTGCATGGGTAATTCATCAGGGAAATGCTCTCTGTGTCAGACAGCACAGAAGCGGGGTTATTTAGGGTCGTATAGTGCATCCGGGTTTGGGAGGGTGCCAGGAGCCAAGAGCCCAGCAAGGTCACGGTGCCTCCATACCAAAGGAGATGCCAGGCAGATCGCGAGTCACACCCGAGCCTGAGGGTGTCAGCTGCCGTTTCATTGGTTTGGGCAAAGAGAAGGGAATGCTGTAGGAGTTTTTTTGTTTTTGTTTTTTCCCTCTCCCTACAAGGACAGAAACAATGCTCTGATGTAATCTGAAGAAGCAAAAAGAGTAATCTGACACCCAGCCTTCTCTTCCCTCCGGTACCCCAGACTGGATAAGTCCTTGTGATGAGATATGTACACGAAATAAACACGGCCTTGTGCCCGGTCTCTCTGCAGCATGCCATCGTGCTTGTGAGAAGGGACACGTGGATTCCTACATCAGCTGAATGAAGGCCATGGGATGTCTTAGAGATCTAGCAAGAGGAAGCTGGAGGAAAGTTCCAGAGAAGGGAAGAGTCCCTGAAACCACACTTCACTGATGTTTTGAGTTTGGTGCTTTTGGTAGCAATGAAGAGAATAGCCACCCCCCCCCCACCCCCCAAAACCCAACAAGCACCAGGAAAGGAAACTTTCTGGGATGGGAACTGACTTCTGATCTCGTCCTTTTCTCTCCCTATGGCACCTCACTTTAAAGAACGAACCGGGCAATCTGTGCCTCCTCTTTTCTAGGGCCTGTACAGGACTTAACGCAAAAAACTGGGGCTAATCCCTCTTCCTTTGTTCCAGGAGAGCCCAAGGCAGGAGGACTGTGCCTGGGGGAGGAGCGTCTCAGAGGGAGGAGACCTTGGAGAGCAGTTAGGGAGAGAGAGTGTCCCCTAGCCTGGAGAGAGGACAGCAGTCGGTGGTCCTCAGGCTGTCGGCCACAGCCCCCTTGCTCGTCAGCAGTGCCTGGAGCGGGTAAGATCTTGGAAGGGAATGGCTTCAGGGTGCACATGGTGTGGACACGTCCCGGCCCTGGTGTCCCCAGCCTTGACAATGGGCCAGGGGAAGCAACTGAAGTTACGGACATCAAGTCATCGTGTAGAGGTGGGTCGCAGGTGTCTTAGGGGTAGATGTTATGGAGAAGAGAGAGGAGGCTCCTACCTGGGACGTTTTGCTTTGGGTAACATCTGACCAGGAGGAAGTGGGTTAAGTAGCACATAAGTACACAGTGCCTGGAATGCTGCCCTTCCATTGAACAAAGGGGCACTAAAGGAAGGGTCTAGCATCGCTAATTAGAATAATATTGAGACATGGGTACTTTCAGGGAGCACTGAGCCTGGAGCTGCAGCTTTCCATCTGTACAGGTGCTTGCGAGGGGTCAGAGGAAAGCGCAGGGAAACATAAGATTGGGGGCCCGCGGCCTCAGCAGGAGGAGTCTGGGGTTTGTCTCTGCGGTCAGTCCCAGTCGGATGCATAGTAGAAGGCTGAGCCGCGGAGAAGTGTCGTTATTGTCGCCTGGAATAGCCACATCCGGGCACCTCCGTAGCATGCACAATGCGGCCTCGGGATCCAGGCTGCTTGACTTCCTTTTTCTTTTCTTTTCTTTTCTTTTCTTTTCTTTTCTTTTCTTTTCTTTTCTTTTCTTTTCTTTTCTTTTCTTTTTCTTTTCTTTCCTTTCCTTTCCTTTTCTTTTTTTCTTTTCTTTTCCTCTTCTCTTCTCTTCTCTTCTCTTCTCTTCTCTTCTCTTCTTCTCTTTTCTCTTCTTTTTTTACTAGTTTCAGAGGTAGAATTTCCTGACTCATCTGTTGCATATAACACCCAGGGCTCATTCCATCATGTGCCCTCTTTAATGCCCATCCCCCAGTTACCCCATCCCCCCACCTTCCTCCCCTCCGGCAACCCTCAGTTTGTTTCCCAGAGTTGAGCATCTCTTATGGTTTGCCTTCCTCTCAATTTGCATCTTATTTTATTTTTCCTTCCCTTCCCCTATGTTCATCTGTTTCTTAAATTCCACATATGAGTGAAATCATATGGTATTTATCTTTCTCTGACTGACTTGTTTCCCTTAGCATAATACCCTCTGGTTCCATCCACATCATTGCAAATGGCAAGATTTCATTCTTCATGATGGCTGAGTAATATTCCAGTGTGCGTGTGTGTGTGTGTGTGTGTGTGTGTGTGTGTTATAACACACATCTTCTTTATCCATTCATCAGTTGATGAACATTGGGGCTCTTTCCATAGTTTGGCTAGTGTGGACATTGCTGCTACAAACACTGGGGTGCAGGTGTCCCTTCAAATCACTATGTTTATATCCTTTGGATAAATAGATACCTAGTAGTGCAATTGCTGGGTCATAGGGTAGCTCTATTTTTAACGTTCTGAGGAAACATCCATACTGTTTTCCAGAGTGGCTGCTCCAGTTTGCATTCCCACCAACAGTGTAGGAGGGCTCCCCTTTCTCTGCATCCTCGCCCACATCTGTTGTTTCCTGACTTGTTCATTTTAGCCATTCTGACTGGTGTGAGGTGGTATCTCATTGTGGTTTTGATTTGTATTTCCCTGTGATGTGTTCATGTGTCTGTTGGCCATTTATATGCTTGATTTTAATTCTTTTATTTATTCGCTGTGCAACCACAAATGAGTATTTACTCTCCTTCCTCCTTCCCTCCCTCCCTCCCTCCCTCCCTCCCTCCCTCCCTCCCTCTCTTCCTTATTTCTTCCCTCCCACCCTCCCTTTTTTTATTTATACCCTCCATCCTTTTTACTTTCTTTCTTTCCTTTTTTTTCTCCCCCCACAATACTTATCTGCAGAAAGGGGGTTGATAATAAAAGCACTGCCCACACCAGGACCGCTGGGAGAATCGCTGTGTAAACCACTGAGGACACAGCCTGCCACGTGTTGACTACTCAGAGACCATTAACTACAACTAGTGGGATTGGTATTGTTGTCTGCATACCAGCTTCCTTTTCCCTTTCTCCAAACTGAGAGGCAATCCAGTGTAGAAAGAGAAAGAAATTTGGAACCACGCAGCCAGGAATCAGAACATTAAAATTATTATCATCATCAAACGGGTTCAACCCTCTGGTCTATGTTTTTATCCTTCCCTTTTAAGCGCAGCTTACCCTGGGCTTGTTGGGATTCCAGCTCACCTTGGAACACTCTGGGCCTCAGGTTCTCCACTGCCAGGAATCTGATTTCTTTACTCCTTGTTCTATATCCTCCCCCCTCCTCCTTGCAGGGCTCAGCAGCCCAGGGAGAGGAAGGGCCTAGAGAACTTTCCCCCAGGCCAACTTATATCACCATCCGAAACCGGAACAGAGAAAACAGCAGACTGTGCAGACACAGCTCCTTCCAGGAGGGAGGTAATCAGGAGATTGATCAAGGGGCCAGGGGGCTTCTCTTAGCGATAAAGGTTGAACACTTTTATTTATCCTCAAAGTCTCGATAACCTCACGTCCAGAGTGCCTCCCAAGCTCTCCCCAGACCTCCTCACAGGTGGACCAAGGGGTGTAGTCATTTGCACATGGTTTTGCCACAATCAGGCTGTTGTGCCTAGCTGTGCTGTCTGGTCGCCCATAGGTGTGCCCTCGGATCCCCCATGGCCCCAGCGGGAGAACACACAAGGCGCAACTTCCCCTTCCTCCTGTGCTCTTCCTGTCTCTCCAGTCTTTTGGGACCTGTGCTTATTCCCATGAAGGCACTGATTTCAATTATAATTAGCAACCAAAACTGCTTTCCAATCTATTCCACCTCAGAATTCTCTCTCTGAATAATTCCATACACTCAGCAATTTTTGTGTTTTTGACTTGATATTCCCAAGGCAGAAAAGCAGATTGGCTCACCTCATGTATCAAGAGGCCCACTCTAGATCCCTCAGCCAGGCTAGAAAAGGGGTGGAGTTCCATGGAGCAAAAGAGGCTGCCACCCCCGGGAGCCCTTATTCTGCAGGGGAGCTGGGCAGGAAGGGCACACTGAGGATGCGGGGGGGGGGCACTCTCTGGCTCTGTTGCAAACCCTTCCCTTAGTGTTTATCTTTTTCACATGAGGAAAGATAATGCTCCTTCATAAAAGCTTGCAAAGAAGAACTACGATACGGTGTAAACTCAGCCACATGCAGGAAAAGCGGGTCCACAATCTTACCCCTGCTTCAGTGTCTAGGAAGTTCACCACTCCTGAGCACGCGTTCTGAGGTCCTGCAGCTCTTTGAACCATTTGTCAGGTCAAAATGGTGGCCACAAGTGCAGAGACCTCAGGGAAACTTTCTCTGACCCCAAATCCACACAGATTTTACTTTGTATCATAAGCTGTCTTACACCACAATCCTTCTTTAAAAGGATTATATATTCTGTATCCCACCTTTCATTCAACAATGTTTATTGGGGACCTATTGCTTGTGCTGTCCCAAAGAACAATGAACTACAAGAGAAAGCCATTGCCTTCCTGGGGCTTGAAA
Organism: Ursus americanus; assembly: GCF_024610735.1. NCBI lineage: Eukaryota > Metazoa > Chordata > Mammalia > Carnivora > Ursidae > Ursus > Ursus americanus. Next base: position 37,488,247 of record NC_142147.1, read on the forward strand.
TGGAGGGAAGAGTGAAGATAGGAGCCAGAAGCACCCAGTGTAGGGCTGGGGTTGAGTGGGTGGGTAGGAGGGCCTTTGTATAGAATGTTCAGCACGGGCCTCTCTGACAAGGTGACCTTGCAGCAGAGACCTGAGGATGTGCATTATGAGGGTATGTGGCGAAGGAATATTCTAAGCAGACGGAAGAGAAAGTACAAAAGCCTTGAAATGGACTTCTTTGGGCATGTTTCAGAAGGAGCAAAGAGGACAGCAGGTAGAAGCTGAGGGAGAGGTATCTGCAAGTCAGGGAATTTGGGGCCACATAGGATTCTGCTCTGAATGAGATGGGAGCCATGGAAGGTTCTGACAGAGAAGTGCTATGGTCTCACCTCAGGCTTTAAGGGATCAATCATGTGGCTTCAGTGTTGAGAACACCAGTCGGGAGGCCATCAGGATAATCCATCTAAGAAACAATGATGTTGTGCCCTAGGGAGGTAGCTGTTGGGAAAGATTCTCTTATTGTGTTTAGCCATTGACTCGAGGGTTGTTTGTCACGGAAGCTAGCATGTCTTACCCTGACTAATGAAAGCGCTGTACAGCATAGACAAGCTCTCTGACTTCAGGGAACTTACCACCTAGTCGGGAAGACAGATGTTAACCAAAGTTCATTTCTTGCTCAAAATCCAGTGTGAGTTAGAGGCTCTGGTGGGGACCTTATTCCGAGCAGTGACTCCAGGATTCAGGCTCCTTCCATATTGTGTCTTTACCATCTTGGAATCTTTCATATCCAGCTGCAGGGAGGGTGGAAAAGGAAAGAAATCTAAGAAAAAAAATGAAGCCAGAGAATCTCTGAGCCCCAGAGGACACTTCTGGGAGGAGAGAGGCAGAGGTGAGAGGCTGGACTTCCCAGCCTCTGTTCCTGCTTTAATCGGAGTGGACCTAATTTTAATTGTCTCACAGATTAAGATTTGACATAAGATTTTCCTTTTTGGATAAATTCTACTGCTAAAATTTGAAAACCTCCAGATTTGATGATAATCCCAAGATTCTAGAATTCCCACATATGTGTTGGGGGTGGGGGGGGGGAGAGTTTGTCCTCAAGATAATTTGTTGATGTTGGTTTTAATTCGGGTTCTAAAAATGACGGGAAAGCTGGTCTGTCTCACTCAAATAGTAATCAAAAGTTTTGTTTTTGTTTCAAAATGAAAATTTGAAATGGTCTAGAAGATGCCAAAGGAATATGCTAATGACATAGCAACCTGGGTGGTGTGATTGGATGGCGGGTCCAATATACCAGTACCCAGAGCAGGGCATTGTGTCCGGTCGGTTCTCTAGCCTTGACACGGCTACCTGAGCCACAGCCCCTGCCAGGTCTGATTCCTACCCTCCTTCCCTGGCCCCACCAGCCCTCTGAACTGTGGGCAGATCCAGGACTGTAGCGTGTGGCCCTCACTGGCCACCTTGTCAGAGCAATAGAATGACGAGGTTTTCGGTCTCACTGCTTCTGCACCCTTACTTGCAATTGCTCTGATATTGACCTTGGAGAAGGGAGGGGGATGGTTCCTCTGAATCACTGCTCCCTGAACCTTGGGTTCTTTAAGGGGACACTGGTTTGGGGGAAATATAGTGGACCTACAAAGTATCTTGTGGTTCCCACTCCCAGCTGGACACCCATCATCTGTATAGCAGGGACCAATCCTATCTACTCTCCCCCAAATGCCAATAGTTTGAGTAGGGACCATTATTCAACTTCTATAGATGAGGAAGCCATGGCAAAGAAAGGGGAACATGTATCTGTAAGTTTTCTGTAAGCTTTAAAATACCGTGGGAAAGATCCTATAACATACAGCCCTCAAATGATTCGACTAAAACCAAATGTCAAGTTCAAATTGTAGTCCATGCCTAACACATACTTGTGACTATATTGGTCCTGATCAGAAGTCTTGGTCTGGACTTTCTTCTTGCTCAGGATGAATCTTCCTACAGCTGGACAGAACCATGGCAGCTCACAGGAAGGGTCCTCTGGGAATGGCCCTTCCAAGTCACACCCCCGTAGAGGTTTGCCAACTACGTGTGGACCCTGCTCTGATCGTCAGAGCCCTGACCCATGGCCCCACAGTCCAAGCACGCACACAAGGGCGGTCTGGGCAAAGGGTCCTGCTGGGCTGTGTGGTTGTCATGGTGCGAGTACCTGTGCACGTAGGACATCTACAAACGCAAATCCTCATGAGCCCTTGGGATCCCCCAGGACAGCGCGTTTGGGCAGATAGCATGAGACACCAGACTGTCGGGGAAGTAGTTATGAAGCAAAAAGAGACAGCAGCGCCAGCTTCCCGCCTAGCCTCACCAACCCACAAACTCTGACTTTCCGCTTGATTTTGGAGCATTCCCTAATTGGATGCGGTGAAATAAGAATCACTTAGAATGGGTATTCTGAATTCTATTGAGCAATTGATTCTGAAGAAGACTATGGGGTTCTTTTTTGTTTAAAATCTGTAATTTCCAATTTGCTTCCTCTGCTACCAGAGCTCACACTTCCTTGGGAACAGTCCCAGAGGAACAGCCCAGATTATGTGATTTGATTCTTGACAGTTGGAGAAAGAATCCATTATGCTGGAAGTTTCGATGGTCAGCCCTACTCCACAAAACTGACTTTCCCCAGATATAGGTGAGATCTGGGACCCAGTGCCCAAGCCTTGGGAGCCCCCCAGCAGGGCCCAGGCCCAGGGCTCGTTCCTTGCCTTGCTGGACCCTGGAAGCCTCTGTTCTGGACAGTGAAGGTGGGCTTCTGCGAGGGGATACATTCATCCTGCCACCGCCTCTCCTTGACAAACCTCCTACCACACAGACCACAGCCACCTCAGACGTGCAACTGATAAAAAAAAAAAAAAAAATTGCTGCCGTTAGCACTCCCCGGCACTCAGGATTCGCAAAGTGCAGAGCTCAGAGATTCTCACATTGTCCTCAGGACCACACCCGGGCAGTGGGAATTTCCACAACCCTGACAGTCGGGAGTGAAGCAAACAGCCGACTCCAGGTCCTCTTTCCGAGTCGCTCAGGTGGAAAGCAGACACCCACACACATGATCTTTTATACAATTGCATACAATGTGATTGTCAAAAGCTGCATAATCGTTGATAAGAAATATCCCACAACAGTAATTATGGTTTTTGATACAAAACAGAATTAAAAACTGGCTCGGTCATCGAGAGCGTTTAGCCCTGTGGTTTATCCGCTCACCTGTTTATGTAATCTGCACACGGTGGCCGAACTCCCAAGACATGGAAGTCACCAGAGAGGGGGCGCCTGGCCAACGGGGCCACACACACGTGCTCACTGCCGACCCTAACATCCAGCGGGAAGAGTGAGGGGCCAAAAAGAAGTACAAGGAAATGTGCTGTTCCAATTAACAGAACGATTTGCATATAACCGTCTCATCTGGCCCTGTAAACTCAGCTGTGACAGTTTGGAATTGGGCGTCATCCAGTGTGGTGCCACGCGGATCCGACACAAAACTCTCAGCCCTCCCCTGACGATCCTTTTGTTTTGCAATATTGGGGAGTGTGAGTGGAGAGGGAGATTTGCTCTATGGTTCTGTAACTATTTCTGGCCTTGCGAGCCCTTCGCCGCCTGCAGCAAAGTTCTTAAAGTCATTAGGCATTAAACATTTAGAATGCTGGTGGGGGACGGGCAAATGGGTGAAGGGGAGTGGGAGGTACCAGCTTCCTGTGATGGGATGAATCGGCCAGGGGGGTGAAGGTACAGCATAAGGAATAGAGTCAAGGCTATCGTAACCGCGCTGTGGGGTGACAGGGGGTGGCTGCCCTGGTGGTGAGCACAACATAACACACAGACTTGTCGGAATCACTATGTCGAGCACCTGCAAGTAACGTAACAATTGTGCATCAACTATACTTAAATAAATAAATAAATAAATAAATAAATAAATAAATAAATAAAACAATGGAAGCCCCTTTCCAGTGAATGTCACTAGCAGGAAGAGAAGCATGTACCCAAAGGGCCGTTCTTTCTCCAAAAATCAGGCCAGAGCTGAGATCCCTTAGGGCTGCCTGTGCTCGGACTATGAGCCCTTGCCAGGCACCCTGTCCCGTGCGTACTGAGTCAGAACCCCAGAGGGGCTAGTTTTAGTGGAAGCCCAGATAGAGGCTGTGGTTGGGCTTTGCCATCCCAGATAAAAACAACAGAAATGGAGAAATAGATTAAGCACTCTATGGTTTATGTTAAAATTGTTGAGCTGAAGCCATGAGACAGACATTGTCTAGCAAGCAGATTCTTTGGGTCTGCCTTAAATTATACGACCTAATGTCCTAAAATAAGCCCAGATTTAGGATTCTGCCCTTCTTGGTCTGTCTCTCGCTTTTCTTTCCTCCTGCTCTCTGCTCTCTCTCTGTCTTTTGGAAAAGGGTATTATTTTTGATGAGGGAAGAGTCTGGCTTCCTTCGGACCTTGAAACGGTGTCCCAGGCAAAGACCACGACATCAGTAAAGGAGAGTTTGGACGTCTGCGCCTTCCTGCCTCCGCTAATGCTCTTCTTTCCCCACCCCTGTGCCCCTGCCGCCCCCGTGCTCCATTCACTCGTGTCCCTCTCCACTCCAATGGCAGAGGCCAAAGAGCTCAGGCAGGAGACCCAGCAGCATCCTAGACCCTGCCATGGACAGAAAGCAAGATTTCCATCAAGTGCCTTCGCACCACTAAGACCCAGTTAGCCTGTCCACCCCTGGCACAGGAAACTCTACCTCCATGGATTGTTATGAACACTAAAAGGCATGATGACCTAAGGTACTGCCACGGTGCACCAGGCTGGGAAGTGCCATGTGTCACCCTCCCAGGGCCCACACCCAGCAGTGTTCTTTATCTGGCAGAGTTTATTGTGGGACTGGAGGCCGAATGGCTCGGACGACCATTAGTGGACAGGTTTTCTGTGGAAGCAATGATGCGTCTCTGGTTGTATCCTATGAGGATGAAGGGGTCTGGGTCCTATCCCCCATCTGGAGTCTGAACTGTGTCACATCCCTCTCCTCTTAAGCGTGTCCCCACCAGGTCAGATGAGCCAGACCAGACGATGCCCACCATGAATGGGTTGGACCAGATGGGGCTGTGGCTTCTCTGTTGGGCACCGCCATTAGCAGGACCGGACTTTGAGCTCTCTCCTCATGGTAACCCAGGGGCCCATTTGGCATAGGAGGCAGGGTTTAAATAACCCTGCAGGAAAGACTCTGAGCTGGCAGGAGGGCGTTAGAACCAAAGGCTCCATGCTCAGTGTGGACATAGCCAGCATGGTCTGGGGAGAACAGGAGAAGACTGAGAGCTATGTTCTCCAATATATGGGAGAGGTGCACACACGCGAGCTTGCTGGTTTGGGGACACCAGCGTCTGCTAGCAGAAAGGGGAGGGCATTTCTGTAAGACTCTTTACCATGTTGAATAGGGTCCCATGCAAGGGCTGGGCCACACTGGGCACTTCACGAGTGACATCGATGACTGCTGGTGTCAGCAGATTCAGAGTCCCCTTTACTTTGCCACATAATCCATGTGGCCTGGGAGAGACCTTTTCTCCCTTGAACCTGTTTTCCCATGGGTAGCAGGAGAATTCCCACTACATCTGGGAGGAGGGTCTTTGCTAAAGGTCAGACAGCCAGACCCTGGAGGGATGATCTCTCCCTTGAGCCCGGGGTGCACAAGAAACTGCCAAGGGTCACAGAGTGCTCGTGTGTAAGACACATCCAGCCCCACAGCCTGGTATCCACTTCTGTGCAAAGACCACCTGTGCAGGCATCCATGGCCATCCCAGAGGACACCCACGCCTCTCTTTCATGGAGGGGCACAGCCCTCAGCCTAGCCTTGGACCTGGCTAGCACCCTACTCTTCACTCGGCCACGCGATCAGATAACTGAGCCGACAGTCTGGCTGGAAGTTCTCAGAACCAGCCTGCCAGTGTGCTCTCCAGAAGTCCCTTCTTCCCATACTTATCTAAAATGTAACCTGCATAGACCAATGGTCCAATAAAAGCCACTTTGGCCTGGGCTGCGTTTCAGGTGTACAGGATAGAAATACCCTAGGATATTTGTAAAGATGTTCCTCATCCGGGTTACGTTGTTCCCTCAGTGTGTATCTGATTTTGCTGGGGGAATAGAGTTCACGCAGGCAGGAATTCCTGCAGATTTACTGAGACTGTCTTAGAGGAGAAAGTAGGGATTCTTGGCCAAGCCTTTAGAGTGGCCTCTGCTTCTCAGGCTTCAGGCATAAACTCTGTCGTGTAAAACCTTGGTAGAGGCTGACATGGGGCTTCTCGTTTTAGCTTCTGCAGGACCCTAGAGGAGAAGCCCCAGGCCGCGAGCTACAGGAAGTACTTCCCAGACTCAGTAAGACCTGGTAGCAGCTGATACCCATTATATAGCTCGTACTCTGGGGGGGCCCCGGTCCAAACACTGCATGCTTATTAACTCATATAATCCTCCCACCAACCCCAGCATTAGGTAAGTTATTACATACAGAAGGTGACACTCTGCTGCCGAACAGAGATGAGTCTTTCCTTTTCCAGGAGACAGGCCATTTAGGAGATGCCCCATTTAAATCAGTTCACCAACCTCAGGCCCTGTTGCATGAGCCCTGGAAGCAACACATCTTTCCCTGAAGGAGTTTGGCCTCCCGTAGAAAATAAAGCATCTGCAAGGCCCACAAAGGAGGGAGAAGACACAGAACAGATATCAAGCCTATGAAAGGCGAGCCACTCCTCCACTGTCCTAAGCCCAGGGCACATAACGCCGTCGATGAGAAGTCTTCCTTCTTGACGAGCCCAGGTTCAGCCTCGGGATCCTTCGCCACGCCATGCTTCTGGAAGCCACGAGAAGTGGTTTCCATCATTGTGTCGTGACCTCTCTGGGATGTGCTTTTATAGGACCAGGGTATGCCTGTATGCTTGCTCAGTAGGTCTGCAGGCAGCTCCAAAAGAGGCAAGTAGGAATCCTTGTCTCTAAAATACAGTCCTGAAGACCGACCCCCAAGAGGTCAAGTGGCTTTCGTCAAGTGGCTGTGCCACTCTCGCTGGCCTAGCATGGGCCACGTCCCGCCACTGGGCTGGTGGAGGTCAGACACGTCAGGGTGCAGTCCATCACACTTCAGGTACGGAGTGGAGGTCATTTCCAAAGACACACCCATGTGCTTTTACAAAAAGCTGGTTTTAATATCGAACAGTTAAATAAAACGTTCTTCTACACCCAGAGTGTGGCTTCCATACAATCTGGTCCCACAATATATATATATTTTTTAACCCTGGGTCTGGACTCCTCGCATGTTCTAGATCAGGTTTCAGCATTGGGTCTGAGCCGGGGCTTGACATTCCCATGCCTACCATGTACCAAGGGGTCTGTTCACGTCACTTCATTTGATCCTTACGAGAAACCGACAAGGCAGGTTTCTTTTCCCCACTTTCTGGTGAGAAAACTAAGATGCAGGAGAGGTTGAGTGACACATTCAAGGTCACACAGCTAATAGGTTCTGATATTGGATCAAGGTTCTGCTCAAGTTCTTTCCAAATAGAATCCTAGGATGCATTTGTGTATTAAATAATTAGTTCACTCATGCTTTGTTGAGCACCAAATATCCTTTAGACTTGCCATCTTGGGTGCCTTTGCCCAAGGTCATCCCCTTGGGAATATCCCGATCTCATCCTCACTGAGCTGAAATCCAACCCATCGTTTTAGACCAATGTCCCGAGGCAACTTCTTCAGACAGAAAATAACTTTCCTTTGTTACACTCTCAGTTAGAGTTCCTCTGGCGTCAGCTCCATCCACCTGTTGAGAATCTTGATTCACTGTCCCCTCAGCCCTGGCTCCTGAGTTCCCCGGACGGTGGTGCTGTGTTCCTCCACTTACCACAGGGCCCCATGAGCCACAGAGCTCAGTAACCATGGTTGAACAGAGCTATTCTGTGGAGGTTGAACCATTCGAAGGTGCTGATAACAGATCATGTTTTAACCAACAAAAAGTGCAAATGGACCAACCTAAATTAACGTGTCTGCCTTCATCGGGGTTGATGACCAACCAAGAAACACTCAGAGCTTGTTATATTGGGATATTGTCCCAGTATTTGTCTGTTCAAGATATTTCCTAATCTGTGGCAACCCACCATCAGGGAAACATAGATTTCGCTTTTTGTTTTTTACCTAAAAAGTGAAAGCCGTTCACAAATGTAAGGAGAAGCGCATCCTAATGGCCCACCCACCCCTCCGAGCTTCAGCAGCTCTCACCCTTGGGGGGGGAGTTCTTGCCCCACCTCTACTCCACCCACGTTCAGCTTTCCCGCCCCGAATATGGTAAAGCAACTCCCAGATCATCGAGTTATTGGAAAATTATTCAGCATGTGTTTCTAAGAGAAACGGAATCTTTAAAAAAAAAAAAAAAGGCCAAAATATTTAAAAATAAACAAATGACAATTTCATAACATCATCGAAGATTCAGTACACCCACACACACACACACTACATATCACCCGATAAAGTACAATCAGGAGAACTCCAGTTTGTTCGAATCGGGTCTAAACAAGGTCCACACATTGTCTTTGGCGCACATGCCTCGTAAGTTTCTACTCATCCTTGTGCTTCCCCTCCTGGATGTTGCTTTAATCAAATAGTTCTCTTAACGATGCCCGTTGACATAGGAGGAAACTGAGGCCCTAGGTTTACTGGTTGTGTGCAATGTCCCAGAGCGCATCCGGGACTCAGGCCAGGGATGAGGGCCAGATGCTGGGCCTCTGGTCCTGCTCACCCCCCCATCCCCGGCCCCAGCGCCCCCTGCCCCCGAGGGTCCGACCTGCGCTCCCAGGGCCCACCCTGGGGTCAGCACCGCTGCCCTCAATAGATCACCACTTCCTGCGGGTCTTTCCACCAGGCAGCCAACACTGCTGTGAAGAAGGTTCAAAGGGTTTCCTGACACACGAAGCCCCTAAAAGGCAATATTTTGATGATTTAAGTATAAATGATCAGAAACATGTGGATTTCATTTCCTTCAGAATACACTTGGGTATGAAAATGAAGGGGAAACGTGCTTGGCAAAATACAACCCGGGTTTCCTCAACCCCCTGAAGTGGTTTAAGATGTTTAGCGAATTTGAAGTGAAGTCACCCCTTCTCTCGAGCTCTCCCACCAGGCCCCCACTCATCTGCACATTAAATCTGCCCACAACTGGCTACTGCTGGGGCCTAGACCTTGCTAGAAGGGCCTAGGGACAAGACAGCCCCAGAGGGAGGGGCAGGGTGGCTCCAGGCCCTCGCCTTACCTGGAAGAGGGTCCCCGCAGGTCCGGGAACAGCTCCCAGGGTCCCTATGAGGTACACCTGTCCCCGGGGTCCCTACGGTCACCTGTCCACAGGGGCCCAGCCACACCCTGGCCACCTCTTTCCTCTCCCCTGAGAAATAGTCATTTGGTGTCACACAAGAGATGCGGCACACACTCTGGGGAGATCCCCTCTTTACTAGTGTTAAGGTGGGATTTGTTCCATGAGAGGCTTCAGAGCCCCAGGTGATCCAGGGGCACCTGGTAACCCAAGTTTCTGGTATAGAAAGAGGGAAGGAAGACAGAGGTCCTAACAACAGGAGAATGCACCAGAGAAAGAAAGAAGAAAAGGAAATAGAGTAAGAGGAAGGCAAGGGAGGGAGGGAGAGAGGGAAGGGAGGAGGACAATAGGAGGAAGGTGGGCGGGGGGAAGAGAAAGGGAAGAGAGAGGGAGAAAGGACAGAGGGAGGGAAGGAGAGAAAGGAGGAAGGAAGAAGGAAAGGAGGGAGGGAGGAGAAAGGGAAGAGGGAGGGAGAGAAGACAGAGGGAGGAGGGAAGGGAGAAAGAAAAGGAAGGGAGAAGGGAGGGGAGGTAGAAAGAGGGGGGGAGGAAGGAAGAGAAGAGAGAAGGAGGAGGGGGAAGGGAGGAGGGGAGGAAAGGGAAGGAGGGCTAGGTGTGTAACCAGAGTTGGGGCAGGTAGACGAAGGTCCAAAGCTGGCTTCGGAACCCCAGGTCAGGGTTGCTGACTCTAGAACAGTGTCTTTGTCAGCAAGCGTTTCTAGAAATGCCCCTTTAATTGGGCGCACTACCAAAATGTGAGAAGCAGTTTCGGGGAGAATGTCATGAACTAGGACAGACTTCCTCCGTCTGCTTTTCGTTTTAATCGTCACCGTCAGCAGAAAAGGCCCCAGAGGCCTTGCTGCCTGTCCTGATTAATGGATGTCAGCCCTTGGAGTGCCCTGGGGTACCCACCATGTGCGGGCTGCGAGAGATCACAGCGTCACTGCCCGTGGGGCCCGTGATCATGGGTGGGGCCTCCCCAGTGTCAGGCACGACGTGTGGGACCCCGAGGACGGAGCAGAGGACAGGGCTGGCAGGACTTCCACTCCCAGGGGTGCACGCAGGACAAAATACTTTCCTTGGTGGAGCAGCGTGGGCAGAGAGCGGCCCCAGAGTTTCCTGTCACCACCAGTGTCGGTCAAGATGCAGGTGACTTGGTTTGGGGCCACCCTTAAACAGACACTTCGACAAGGCTTTGGGGGAGAGACAAGTGGTAGAGATGGGAGTGACCCCAGTGTGGGCAGAAGAAGAACAGAGAAGGAAGGAAATCCAAAAAGAGTTTGTCAATGAAGAGGTCAGGGCTTGGGCAACGAAGGCCCAGTAACGTTGGGGCTCCTGGTCTACCCTGGAGAGTATCCCTTGGGTGGTCCCATTGAGAGGTCAACAGCTGGGGTGTATCCACAAGCTCCCATCACTCATTGGTCCAGGGGCTACCACCCCCCAGCTCTCCGGGCCTCCTTTCCCTAGCACGCTTCCCAAGCTCAAGAACACCCCCAGGAGGGAAGCAAAGGCCACACTGGAACCATCTTTCGGCGGCCTCCAGAGTGGGCCAGAGGAGGTCTTGGCGGGGCTGTCTACCAGCCTCACTCTTGAGGCAAATCCCAACACCTGCCCAGGTGAACAGGCTGGAAGCTGGTGGGTGGGCGGTGGAGCGCAGGGGGCACCGGCCAGGGGCCATGCCTCTGCCAGCAAGAGATGAGCACGCAGCCCTCCATCAGCGCAGCCCCGCCCGCATTCAAGTGACCACTGCTCCTGGACTCCAGCCTCTTCCGCCCAGAGCCAGGCACAGAGAACAGGAAAGTCCCTTTGCTCTGGGCTGTGGGTAGCCTGGATCAAGTTCACAGCTAATTAGGAGTAAATGTGGAACACAGTAGCCACATTCATGAAAGCAATAACGGGTGTATGCTTCGCTTTTGCAGAATTTTAATGAACAAGTGGCATTACCATCCATTATTTATCTTCTTCCTATTCAGTGAATAGTTTTAGAGACAAATATCAAATTTCTGTATTTACGGAAAACCGGCACATGTGTTGATAATGGCACAATTCAGTATTTACAGTATAAAGTGCTGACTCGTTTTTCTTTAATATAGAAATCCAGTAATCATTACTATAACTATTCATTAAAATGGGAAAGTAGCTAAATAATAAATGGATAGGCCATTTATTTTGTGTCCCAGAAAAAAGATAGCCAGCTTTTCTTTGGGAATCCAGGCTCTCTGGATTTTGGAAAATTCAGCCTCTATCGGGATGAGCGAGTGGAAGGCAGCACACTCTTGGCATATGGCGGGTGATCAATAACAATGCTTTGACAAATGTACATTGGTTGGGAAAGGCTGCTGAGAATCGGCTTTGTCCTAACATCCGCCAGGCGGGGCCGGCGTCACTCCACGGAAGTTTACACCACGGGTACGGGTGCTGTGTTGGTGCCAGATGACAAAGCGAAGCCTATAGTCAGTCACTTGAGCGTACCTTCAGTTTGGCAACACCTCGAGTAGAACCATTTACAAAAAGGAGTTTGCAGGACTGACCAGAAATACTGCAGAGAATTGTAAGGAAATCCTCCAAGTGGATTGAACAATAGCTCCCATATCTGGGCTTCTCAGTCTGGGGAAATGTACCTGTAATGACATTTCATTCGTTCGTTCGTTCGTTCGTTCATTCATTCATTCGTTCATTCATTCATGTATTCAGATGGAATCGACTGCAGGAGGGAGCGTGCTGGGTGCTGGAGGCAAAGCATGAGACATAACCCCATCCCCTGGAGACCCGGGGCTTAGAGATAACCCAGCACCAGCCAAGGGAACCTCACACTGGAAAGTGTTCAGGATGGCCCTGGACTCCGAACCCATCACTGTGGGTGAGGAAGGGAAAAGGGGTTTTGAAGACCTTGGCGCTCTGTCCCACGAGTTGGTCCTGGGTTTACCAGGTGCAGCCGCGTGCAAAGGAACACAGGTGGATGCGGAGTGACATGAGTTACAGCCATCGCATCGGTTTCGCGGGTCTGGGTGTAAGTCAGGAACCCTGTTGTAGATACACTTCCCCTCGAATCCAGCGGAAATGAATGCCAAGTCCTGCCAGTCTGTGCATTATACTCCATGTCTCCCAATGTCCTTACATTTGCAAAAGTACACACACACACACACACACACACACACACACACACACACACACAAGATACAGAAAACTTAGGGAACGAGACCAATTCTCCCTTCCCTACCTTGGAAACCCTTGGGTCTCCGGAAACCTTTGCTGTCCCCACCACTTCATCACGTGCGTTCCTCTTCCTCCTTAATTTCTAGGAACAGATTTCTGTACACTTAAAAAAGCAGGGGGTGGACGCAGGGAGAGAGATCTGGAAGGGGGCTGGCCAGGCCGATAGTTTTGGCCCCCGACCTCCCCAAATCCGGCTTGACCTCCTTATAAGACAGAGATCCTTGGGGCCCAGCTTGGGTCTGCCCACAGCTGCGGGGCTCCCCGGAATATAAGGCCCTCACCAATAACAGCCTCTTAAAGGACCCACGGACTCCACCTTGGACCTGGTCCTAAAAATTAGCCTTTTGAATTGTTTTTTTTTTCCCTTTTTAAAGAGCAGCTGCTTTCAATGAGTTCTCAAGTTTTGCTTCCTGGTAGCTAACATTCCAAAGCACTCTGAAAACCAATTTTACACTTAATAAAGTTTAACTATTCAATATTTTTCATTTTAAAACTAAATAACAGACACTTCAAAGAATATTTCTTTTTTAATGACACTCATGCCACTATTTTATAAAGCCGAATGACACCCCCCGTGCATTCCTATCTCTTTAACTGCCAAATACTCTATTAGTCAAGTTTGTTCATATTTACAAGATTTTTTTTTTTTGGATGTTTTACTGCTATCGGAAGATCTAACATCTGTTTCTCCAGGGATTCTCCATGTGTTCTGTAGTTTACAACAATCGAAACCACTGTTTTCGAAATGCATTTGGATTAAACTCAATGTACTAAGACTGGATTTCACAGGAGCCCTGCGCAGGCATCTGGGGCTTGCTCGCGTCTAATGTTTCCGAATGGTGAGCTCTGGGTTTCGGTGGGTGACACGGAATAATAGTAGAGCTCAATGGAGCACATGGGTAAAATAATGCTGTCAAAGGCTCTCAAGTGTGGGACCAGTTTCTCAGTGTCTCTGTTTCCGAGTGGAGCACAGCACAGGAAAGGGAGTTCCCTTGAGTTTGCTCTTTTAGGAACGACAGTGGCAGGGATGTTTCAGGTTCACCTCCCTGCCTCCGGACAGGAGAGGGAGTCTTGCCTGGTCATTTATGGACAACAACACTGTCCGGGAGAATGTTCAGCCGTAACGGAGACGCTCTATATAGGCACTGGGCAGGATAATGTGGCTTGATCCAGGTGGCTATTGAGTGCGTGACACGTGGCCAGGGCGACTCGAGAGTTGGGTCCTTATTTTATTTAATTTTTACACTCAATTGCTAATATCCATTTATAGCTCGTGGCTACCATAGCAGACCCCCACAGATGCCTTGGCTACTCCAAGGCCAGTGGTTCTTTGATGAATCTGGACTGAAGCTGATGTCCCCAGACCACCCATTTCTCCTGCCCAGCTGCTGCCTCTGTGCTTACAGAGCAAACAGCACAGTTGGGTTCAAACTCTGTACCTCTGTGCCTGCTGCCTGTCCGCGTACCACTGAGGGGCAGATCAGGAAAAGGGGCTCTTCCTAAAGACGTCTTTTCCTCGTTTGTCGGCAAGCGATGGAATAACACACCAGTCTACAGGGTCAAATATATGGCAGGCACCCTGGAAATTCTGCAGTGAAGACAGCAGCCCTGTTCTCCATGTGGGTTCAGATCCTCGGATATAGGCAGAGCGTGGAGGCTGCTGGCTCCGTGAAGACGGAGGTTACACGCCCCTCCTCCCCCACACTGCAGGCAATGAGCGAGGGTCTAGATAAACCCAAGAAGCTTGAGAAGAAGCTGACTCCATGCTAGCAGTCTTCTTCCTGACCCAGAAGCCCATTTCCCAGAAGCCTCCTTTTGGTAGGGCTTCTGTGAACGGTCACCATCTACCCTTTCTTCCTCTTCCCCCTTACAAAGCGCCCCTTCGGCCTTGTGGGACAGGGGTCCCGGGGTGACTTGGCTCTGTTCCACATGCCTCCCCTCCTCCAGCAGACTAGCCTGGGCCCCTGCTCATGGCGAAGGCACAGCAGAAAGAGTACAAGGCAGAGGATACGAGACTTCTTGAGGTGGAAACTCAGAATTTCAGTACCACCACTTCTGCCTCGAGCTTGGGCCAAAGCAAGTCACATGGAGTGCAGAAATTCATTCGGACTTTTACGACAGGAACACCAAAGTCACAGGGCAGAGTGCATGGGGACAGGAGAGAGAAGGGAGTGAAGCCTGGGCCATCTATCCATCTATCACAGCAATCCATCTGTCACAAATTCGACAGTGATATTATCCCAGACGGGAAGAGGGCTTATGTCTTGACCGTGAGACTATAAGTGATTCTTTTTATCTTTGCTTTGTCTATATTCTATCATTTCATTTCACATTTTCAAATGAGAGAATAGCTGCATTTTATTGTTTGTTCATAAAGGGAATAGACTCCTGACGATAACTTGGAAAATAAGGAAAAGTAGAGGAAAACAAAACAAAACAAAACATCCCAATGTGTTTTTCACCCAGAAGGTCAGCAGCATTTGTGAGACACAGCTGCCTTGTTGGAGACTGCTGTATGCATTACAGGGTGTTTGAATCTCTGGCCCCTGCACATTCAAAGCCAGTAATTCTGCCAAGCAACCCCTCTCCCCGTGCTGTCCACATTTCCAAATGACGTCTAGAGTCCCCTCGTCGTTGGGAAACACTGAAGACCACCTTCATCCTTTTGGTGTGTTTCCTCATTGACAGTTCTACGCATGACATTCATTCACTCATTCATTTGGTCGTTTTATTGCCATTTATTTACTGTTTCACTCTTTCCCGCGGATTATGACACTCCCATGAATATTTTTGATGGCAGCTTTGTTTCGTTTTATTTAATGATGCTGTCTAAATACCCGAAGCCCCTTGACTGTAGAGTCATCTTTCCTTGAAAAAAAGAAATATTTTTTAAAGGAACCCAATTGGCTGCGAGAAGTCCAGTGCCTTCCCTGGGACTTGTTGTGGCTCTTGAGAATGAGCAAAGATGCCCAGATGCCCGCGTCGTGCTCGGAGCATGGCTGGAGTGAGTTACACCCTTCCGCTGCCTGTCCCACCACCATCCCAGGTACCCCTGCTGCTGCTTTTCCCGCCACTTCCCACAGGCATTTCTTTTCTCCTCACTTATTTTCTTAGTGATTTCTGGCTCAAGGCATTGGTAGGCAATAGGATTTTATGACCATTTTGGTGATAATGGAAGGCGGTCACTGATTGGAGCCGGAAACAACTTCGAAGTGCATTTCAGGCATCACAGCTGTGCAAGTTCACGGGCATGATGTATTTTAGGGCACACTTGGAGTTTGCAGAGAGAGCTCAGTCGTACCCTTCCCGCCTGCAAATTGGAAATCAAGAGAGAATCAGTGAGGTAAATAGGTATCAGTTAAATTACTAGAGAGAAAAGCTTGCATATAGAGCCAAAATCAGCATTCAGATATTCTCCCTGCAAGTTTAGAATTTGGGATTCCTTGCCCAGCCAGATGCATGGAGAATTATGACCTATGTCTCAGGAGAGGTCAGTTGCAGAAAACCCACAAAGGCAGTTCCCCTAACACATTAATCCAAACTAGTAGATACGTACAGATCACCAAACGCCCAGCCCTTCCGCTCACATGAGATGAACCAGTCCCCTTTCTCGAGTGGAGAGAAGGTAGATGTAGGTCCCCTGTCATGACCTCTTCTGCCTGCAGCCTTCTCTTCAGCCCAGCACATTCCTAAGCTGTCCTCTCCTTTTCTCCCATCTCTTCTTCAAGATCCAATGAACAAGATCCCCTCTCTTCCCTGTGGTCACCAGGAAAACAACAATATTTATTGTTTTGAAGATAACCTCCAACCTGATTCTGACCATTATACCTTAAAAAAATACTTGCGAAAGATCTCGAGAGATGTTCTTCCATAGATAAGCCTCAGAAACGATTAAAATAAGTATAATTTAATATATAAGATAAATGAAAGTGTATATGCATCATTTTAACCCCAAAGCCTATTGTGTTTCCTTATGATAGTGCATAAACACACCTTTTTAAAAAAGTCATTAAAATACGAACAAAATTATGAAAATGACCCTAGCAGAAAAAAAAAGAATCCGAGTATGACAAATGCTCACGTGTCCCATGAATGCTATTGCATGAATAAATTAAGATAAGAGCCATAAGAACAAACCACTCTGCCCAAACTCCTTTAAGATATAAATAACAAAAATTTTTAAAAAATTAACAGGAATAAGTACATATCGGTACAGTAAAAGAAGAAAATGTGCCTTAGCAGACCAGAACATGTGGGGAATTCCTAGAAGACAGAAACCAGATGGGGCTGGAGTGACAAGAGTCAATGCAACTGTAGCCGAAAATCTCATGCGGCCCACGATTACGCTGAAGCTAAAAATCCAGAGAAACTCCAAAGTCCAGGCTGGGCGGCCTGGGGCGAACCCCACGGAACTGACTTCGGAGCCAGAGTTCACACGATCGCAGCACGTGCTGGGAGGTTGGTTCCCCATGTCCGCCCCCACCCCCCCACACACCTGCACCCTGAGCACCCAGCAGCTGAATCCTCCAATAAGGGGAACCTCCCGGTACTGGCTTTGGTACGGGCTCATGGAAGCATCAGAGGAAGGCTGATTTCTCTATAAAGTTTCTGTTCAGATGTTCTCTTCGTTTTTCTATAAGGCTCTCTTTCATGTATTTATTTGAAAGATTTCTTCACATATTCTGGGCGGAAATCATTTGATCTTGTGCAAACATGGCCTCCCACTCGGTCTTCTCTTCTAAGTTCTATGTGACAGGTTTGATTTCCTAATTTTGGAGTGGTAACATTTATCCATCTCTATCCTTTGTCATCAGTATAGTTTGTCATGAGTATAAAGGATTCTATTTAAGAAAACGTTTCCTATACCAAAGGTCATGAACGAATGCTGCCATATTATTTTCTGGGAGTTTTCTAGTTTTGCTCTTTACCTTTAGCTCTCATCCACCTATAGCTGATTTTTGTGGGTAGTGCGAGGTCGGGAGTTAATTCCAATTCTTGCTTTCATATGAATACATATTGTTTCAGAATCATTTACATACCTAGACGCTTTTCCCGAATGCTCTATAGCAATACCTCTGTTTGTGGATATTTTCAATTTATTGTGTTGATCTTCCGGATATCAAAGATTTTTTATTAAGCCAGTGTGATACTGACCACAGATCGGTAAACAGGTCCAGTCTTCTCACCATGTCTTCCTTTACAGTGTCTGGCCTCGCTCGACACTCTTGTTCTCCATACAATTTCAACTCACCTTGTCGAATTCCACAAGATCAAATGGGGTGGGGGGAGAACGACACTTTAAACATAGTGGCTTTTCAAAACCATAAACAGTATGCCTATTGTTTAGATGTTATTCCTTTAAGTATAATTTGGCAACCAGAGTGCAGGTGGATCTTGTCTGTTAGCACTGAGAGTTGCGTACCCCCACCAGGCACCCCAGCAACCACTGGAGTTCGATCCCTTCCAATCACGGCTGCCAGTGACACGCTTGGTTTCAGTTCCTTTGTGGATTTTGTTGCTCTTTGCTTGTGGCCCATCGTGGTGTCCTCCGTTTCCTTTTCCTCGTTTTGCCATTTTGAACGTGTTGCCATTCATTCTACTTTGCCTCTGCCATTAGGAAGTTTTATTGTACTTCTCCTTTACATTCATGGCTAATTTCCTTTCCCCTGCTCTTTAATTTCTACATATAACACCCTACCATTATTTGAAAGTAAATTACCAATTATTTCCCCATCAAGCCCTAATTTTCCCCATCTTAGAATTCCTTAATACGATGAGAGCTATAGACTAATTTTACTTCCTCAATCTTCCCATGCTTTCTTCTTGCTTCTCATACGATCTTTGGTTTTCTCTTTTCCCCAGTCTTCTCTATCCCTCTTACCTATAGATTTTATTGAAATGTTTTGCTTATTAGAATTCCCCCTATTTGTGAGCTTCTATAAATAGAATTAAACTTGTCATATATATGCATGTATATGCTACATATTTAATATTTCCTATATTAGCCATATTCATTGCTCACTGCTCTTTCTTCTTTCTTTTATCTTCCCTCATGTTTCTTCTTTCAGTAGAGTCATTTCACAAGCATTCTCCTCAGATGGGATACTTTCTACGTTCTCGAATACATTACTCTCACACTATCAGATTTATGATATTTCATGGGGTGTAGAGACTCTAGGTTATAGACCTTTCCTTACTCATGTAGTCCCAATTCTACTGTCCTCTAGTTTCCAGTATTGCAGACGAAAAATCTGATGTCACTAACTTGCGCTTTCTGCTTGGAACCTTGTACAATTTTCATTTTTCTGTAAGATTCAAGAATATTACCAAGTGGGTCTAGATATGTGTTTGTGTGTATAGGTGTTTTCTTGGCAATTTATCCCAACTTATTTAAAAACTTTTAAGACCAAATCTGGAGACTTATCTCCATTTGTGGAATGTATGCATTGATTCTATTTCAAGTTTAATGATCGTCTCTTGTGTATCTGCTTCCCCCCATAATTTCTGTTATTCACGTATTAGATCTCCAAGACTTACCCTTGATCTTATCTTTTCCATCAATTTGATCATCTCTCTACTTTGTTTCCTCTATTCTTTCAGATATCTTTTGCTCGTGATTGTGGCAGCATTAATTCAATCTTAATAGTGATACATCTCTTCTTTAATTTATTTACTTTTTTTACTTAATCCCCCACAGTATTTTATCATGAATATTAATTTTCTCAAATCTCATATTAGTTTTTGTATCGAGATACTCAGCAGCCTCCTCTAGCAGCCTCTCGTACTGGGTTTGCATACTGATGGTACTGTGTGACGTCCCTCGTTAAGTTTCTGGGCTCTTGTCACTGGAACATTAGTATTCTTTCTGGGTTTATAGACTTGACTCAGCTAGAATGGTTGGAGCACTCTAAACAGTGGAGGTCGTATGGATGGTAAAAGATGTGGGAGTCCCTGGTCCCAAGAGCCTGGCGAGTATATGCAAAAGTCACCTGCCCCTAGGGAAGCTGGAGAGACCCCTTGCCTTTTGATGTCCCCACATCACTGGCATCAGGATCCGAGAAATCCCAGTTTACCCATCGAGCTTACTAGCTGTCTTTCAAGAATGTCCATAAACCGGCTCTGCCCAGGTCACATTACACTCTTGTCCTTCTCCTGAACTTCTGCTGTTTGGTCATTTGTTCAGCACCTGTGCTCCCTGCCAAGTCCATTAAATTCTAAAGACTCATTCCACCAAGTCAACTCTTGTAGGCCCCAGCAGCCCTGTGATTTAGGAGGGGCTGGTAGCTTGGATTGGAGAGTAGAGGTGAAGGGAACTGGAGTCACTAGAATTCCCTGCTCACCAGACATTCTAAACCATCCGCAGTACTGCAGAAACAAGGTCCACAGGTTCTGGAGGAAAAGAAATTCGAATCTAAAAATCTATATCCAACCAACCAACTGTTCCATGGGGAGGGACTAATGAAGACGTTGGCATTTGACATTGTTTATGTGAAAATTGTTCAAACAACATAGAAGAAAGTTTTCAGGGGTTCTTGAGTTGTGCAGTCAGTTAAGCGTCTGACTCTTGGTTTTGGCTCAGGTCGTGATCTCAGGGTCGTGAGATTGAGCCCCACGTTGGTCACCATGCTCAGCCTAGAGTCTGCTGGAGAGTCTCTCCCTGTCCTTTTGCCCCTCCCTCCCCCTGTTCACTCTCTCTCTCTCTCTCAAATAAATAAATAAATAAATCTTTATTATAATTTTTTAAGATTATTTATTTGTTTGAAAGAGAGAGAGAGAGAGAGAGAACCTGAAGCCAACTCCACACTGAGAGCAGAGCCCAACGTAGGGCTTAATCCCACAACTGTTGAGATCATGACCTGAGCCAAAACCAAGAGTCAGATGCTTAACCGACTGAGCCACCCAGGTGCCCCAATAAATAAATCTTAAAAAAAAAAAAAAAAAGAAAAAGAAAGAAAGAAGAAATACTTAATAACCCCGGGTTAGGCAAAGAGTTCCTAGACATGAAACCCTATGCATGATCCATTTAAAATGCTGATAAATCACATGTCATTGAAATTAAAACTTTTACTCTAAGAAAGATATTACTAAGCAAAGGAAAAGGTAAGTGACAGAGTGGGAGAAAATATTTTCAAAATCACATACCCAATATGTTATTTATATTGAGAATATATAAATAACTCTAAAAATTGGACAATAAGAAAAGAAACAACTCAGTTTTTAAAATGGGCAAAAATCTTGAAAATGAATTTCACTGAAGATAACATATGGATAGTAATAAACACACAAAAAGTTGTTCAGCATCATCGGCCATGAGGGAAGTGGCCACAATCAGATAGCACTATACATCTATTAGACTAGGTCAGATAAGGGGCGCCTGGGTGGCACAGCGGTTAAGTGTCTGCCTTCGGCTCAGGGCGTGATCCTGGCGTTATGGGATCGAGCCCCACATCGGGCTCCTCCGCTATAAGCCTGCTTCTTCCTCTCCCACTCCCCCTGCTTGTGTTCCCTCTCTCGCTGGCTGTCTCCCTCTCTGTCGAATAAATAAATAAAATCTTAAAAAAAAAAAAAAGAATAGGTCAGATAAGCACCAAGGATTGATGAAGATGAGAAGTAAGTTAAATTTCTGTACATTATTGGTTGATCTCCAGAAGGATACAGCCACTCTGGAAAACACTCAGCAGTTTATTTTATATATTTAGACTATATAGAATGAATAGACTGTACATAATAAAAGTATATAGTTCATACTTCAACTATGACCTGTCAATTCCATGGCTAAATATTTACCATTGAAAAATGAGCAGCTTTAATTCATACAAAAACTTGTTAATAGATGGTCACACCAACTTTATTCATAATTGCCAAACTAAATGTTACTCAACTTGTAAATGGACAAACAAATCCTGGTACATCTGTATAGGGGAATACTATTTGGCAATAAAAAGAAATACACTATTAATTCATGTAAAAACTTAGATGGCTTTCGAAGACGTTATGCTGAATGCAAGAAGCCAGTGGCAAAAGGTGTCGATACTCTATGAGTCCATTTAAGTCACATTCTCCAAAAGTCAGAACTAGAATGATGAAGGAGAGCTCTGTGGTAGGTACGGACTCAGACGGAGGATAGATCTGACTGCAAAAAGAACAAGGTTTTGTATGACAGAACCCTTCGGCGTGTGTATTGTGGTGGTGGTTACATGAATCTATACATGTGTTAATTTTTTTAGAAATGTAAATCAAAAAGTCAGTTTTACTCAACTTTAATTCCACAAATTAAAAAAAATGAAAAGGAAAGAAAGGCATAATGGATTCAGCCTGAAGCTAAAAAATTCTAGAAACAGAGAATGGAGAAAACAGAGGAAATGAAATTATATTAAAACATAATAACAAATTTCCCAGAATGAAAAATCTCCAAACTCGAAGCCTATCGTCCAGAAAACTATGAATCCAATGAGAGGGAAGAGTTAAGATATTTCATAGCAGCATTATCCACAATAGCTAAATCGTGGAAGGAACCGAGATGCCCTTCAAGAGATGACTGGATTAAGAAGCTGTGGTCCATATATACAATGGAATATTACTCAGCTATCAGAAAGAACGAATTCTCAACATTTGCTACAACATGGACGGCACTGGAGGAGATAATGCTAAGTGAAATAAGTCAAGCAGAGAAAGACAATTATCATATGATTTCTCTTATCTATGGAACATAAGAACTAGGAAGATCGGTAGGGGAAGAAAGGGATAAAGAAAGGGGGGTAATCAGAAGGGGGAGTGAAGCATGGGAGACTACGGACTCTGAGAAACAAACCGAGGGCTTCAGAGGGGAGGTGAGTGGGGAAATGGGATAGCCTGGTGATGGGTAGTAAGGAGGGCACGTATTGCATGGTGCACTGGGTGTTATACGCAACTAATGAATCATCGAACCTTGCATCAGAAACCAGGGATGTACTGTATGGTGACTAACATAATGTAATAAAAAAACATTAAAAAAAAGATATTTTCAGACTATAGAAAGCCTGAAACTTACCTCATATATACTTTTTCGACAACTCTAGCAAAATAGCATAAACCATGAATCAAGAAAGAGAAAGACGTGGGATCCAGAAAACTGTGGATCCAAAATGAGAAATAACGACGTCCTATTGCAGAATTTCTACAAGCACCGAAGCCCAGGGAGCAACCTGTCCAGATCAAGGTGGAAGGATGGCTGCAGGGAAAAAAAAGGACAATAGGAAGATTATGGAGAGTGATTGAAACATTGGAAAAACTGTGGGATATGCTAAAGACAATGGTGAAGTTCGTTTTTTGAGAACGAATTTAAACGACTCCGAGCACATTCTTCTTTAAGTGGCTCTGTGGTCCTGGTGTTGGTCTCCTGCTGAAAGAAATGAGTCCTACTATTTTACCTGGTTCTGCTGTGAGCTGAGTTTGTATAATCACAATGAAATGAGGGCTATTCATTAGCTTTTGACTTGTAGAATTACCCCATTGATGAATTACAGAAGATCCAGATTTTATTGGATGGAAGTGCAAAAGGTAAGTGTTATGAATCTTGGCAAAATAAAAGTACTTTTGAAAGCGGTGGGGAGGTGACAACAGGGAGATTCAGAGTACTATTTTACAAAGTTAGAATTCAAGAGATTTAATTCAAATAGTGAAGCTATAATTGACTGAATAAAAAATACAGAGAGGGAGTATGATATAGTAGTTAAGAGCCTGGACTTTGAATCCTGACTCTCTAGGTTTGAGTCCCAGCACTGCCACCTTCTAAGCTGTGTAAGCTTGGACACATTACATGACTTCTATCCCTCAAGTGTCCCATCTGTAAAATAGGGGTATTAGTAGTACCCACCTTCCATGAGTTAATCTGTCTAAAACACTCAGAATAGTGCCTGGCAAAGAGTAAGTATTACATTCATGTTTGCTACAAACTCAGAGAAGAACAACAGAGAAATTGCTGAGAGTGACAAAAGTGCATTGGGAAGAAAAGTATGGAAATATAAGATGTGATATAATTGAGCAAAAACCCCATTTGAACATAGCGAGAAGTCCGTGGAGAACATCTACATTGAATAAACGAAAAATGGTGAATTGCCGTTACAGATATGGCAGTAAGATTTATGGAGATAAAGGCTTTCCTTCTGGAAAGCTGGTCTGGGGTTTGGGAGTGCAGGGGCTGGAGCTCTCACTTAGAACAAACAGTAAGGTCTTCTGAACTATTCGATTCTTCGGCCATGGGCATGTGTTGCTCTGACAATGTTTTTCATCAAAAATATTTAGACAGATGAATAATATAAATGTCTAACTTGTAAATCTCTTTTGTGATGAAACTGAACAAGGAAAACGTAATCCAATAAAATGAAACAAAAAATACAAACAAAAAAGCATAATAAATAGAAAACATAAAATAAGGTGACAAGCATTACTAAGTATTTAAATAACAGTGATGGCCTCCTGGGCTAAGGGGCTCACTCAGATCTCCTGTGATGGGACACATAGTGGCTGACAGCCCCATCTGTGGCCTCCACTACCATGTTCCCTCCAAGGCCATGCCTGCCCTGCACAGCTCCCTAGGGTTACACACTCAGGCCATTTTTACAGCACATGGGATCCCTGGAACAGGCAACTTTAGCTCCAGGTCTCACATTGCCAGGCTGGAACTTTCTGAGACTTTCCCTCCCCAGTCCTTCTTCCTTCCTCTCTGCTGGCACAGGGATCAGACCTGTTTTACTATTATAGTCCCTCCCCGCCTCCTCTTGCTTTTGACCCTCTATTCTCTACCTGCAGTCCCTCAGTGGGAAATGGGGTGCATGTCTAATCTCTGTGTTTGCTTCTTGAAGGATCCAGCTGACCTACCAGAAAACAGGGTTCCCAGATTTAGTAATCCAATAAGATCCAATAGGTAGCTGTCCTCAGAGATACAGCCAAACAAAATGAAAGGGAAAGGCTAAAAATAAGACATGGAAAAAGTGCATACAGTAGGGGTTTACAAAATAAGCAAGCAAATCCAGATAAGAGAGCTAACCACGACCAACAAAACACACACGCACACACCCATATATACACCCCGGATACAGCAATATTGATATCAACACAAATAGAGAAATGGGCAAAACCATGATTATAGAGGGGGACTTTAACACAACTCTGAGAAAGTATAGATCAAATCAACTGAAATATGCAAAATCTGGAAAGTGTGATCAGCACGAGCAAGGCTTAGTCACACATGCGTGTCCCCAAACTTTCTAACACCCTTGCAAGATTTATGGGGTCGTGTTATGTATTAAACCAAAAAAATTAATATAAGTCATGAAGAAGCCAAAATAATTCAGGCCCTTCTTCTCTCACTATAATGAAATTGAGTAAGAAATTAATATCAAGTGAAAACAAGTGCATAAGGTGCAGGTTGGAGAACGAGCGATGAGCAACTTGGAAAAATTCGTTTGAATAATTCTTTTTTTTTTTTAAGATTTTATTTATTTATTTGACAGAGAGAGAGACAGCCAGCGAGAGAAGGAACACAAGCAGGGGGAGTGGGAGAGGAAGAAGCAGGCTCATAGCGGAGGAGCCTGATGTGGGGCTCGATCCCATAACGCCGGGATCACGCCCTGAGCTGAAGGCAGACGCTTAACCGCTGTGCCACCCAGGTGCCCCCGTTTGAATAATTCTTGATTTAAAGGACAAAATCTCAAATCATGAACAAATTTTAAACGAACAACGGTAAATACAGTCCACTTGAAAGTAGGTGGGCTATGATGAAAGTAGCACTCAGAAAAAAAAAATAGAGTCGTAAATACATTCTTGAAAGACATATCAAAAAGATCTTAAATTAAAACAAAGATAGACATAAACAAGGAAGTAAATAACAGGAAAATAAAATCCAAGAAAGTTAAAAAAAAGAGTAAAAAAATTAAAGAAAAGAGAGGCAATATAAAAAAAAAAAAAAGCACACCTTATCAGTGAATCCAAAAGCTGATTCTTTTATTGGCAACACGAAGGACAATGACAAGGACTATGTGGAGCCTAGACTGTTCTGCCAAATGCCTCTCCAGTGGTTCACCTGGAGTAAGGTAAGTCCTCACCTCTATCTACAGATGCCTCACAGTGGGTACTATGATATGGAACCAGTTTTACATGTTTTTATATTGTTGGTTCCTGTTTTATACCGTGATGAAGATTCATTCATTTATTCATTGAAGAAACGTCTAACATCTACCACGTACTACGGCATATATGGCAGGCACCTCTCTGCTTTAGAGAATGTTTTGACATGGTCATTTTTGCATCACATTTTAAAATATTGATCACAGCTGTTTAAACTCTTGTTGAAATTGGCATGCTTTTCTATTTACATATATTTTCCTATCACTGTTTATTCAGGTATGGTAATTCACATTCTATAAAAGTCCTCACTGTTAAGGATACAGTTCATGGCAATACATCACATACACAGACCCAGTTGCATAATCACTGTGTAATCAAGATAGAGAACATTTTATTAATCCCCAAGTTTCTTCCTGCCTTTTGTAACCGATCTCTTCCTCCCCTACCCCAGTCCATGACAACCACTCATCGGTTCTCTGTACCTATAGTTTTGTTTCTTTAAAACATTATATAAATAAAATCATACAGAATGTGGTCTTTTTACATCTGGCTTCTTTCACTTAGCATAATGGTTTTGAAATTTACCCATAACGTAGCCTGTATCAGTGGTTCATCCCTTTTCATTACCGAGTAGCATTCCACTGGAGGGGTAAAGCACAATTTGTTCATTCCTTGATAGGCATTTTGGTTGTTTCCCATTTAGGGGTATTATGAATAAAGTGCTATAAACATATATATATACATACTTACAGGACTTTGCGTAGACGTATGTTTTTGTGTGTCTTGTAAAAACACAGAAGGGGAATGGCAGGCTTAGTAACAGGTCATGTTTAACATTTTAAGAAATGACAAACTTGTTTCCAACACGAATGTACCTCTTTGCATCCCCACTAACAGTAGCTGATGGTTACAGTTTCTCCACATCGTTGGCAACACACAGTACTTTTAGGCTTTTTAATTTTAGCTATTCTAGGGAGTATATAGTAATATCTTTTTGTGATTTTATTTTTTTTAAGATTTTATTTATTTATTTGACAGAGAGAGACAGAGAGAGAGAGCGAGAGAGAGAGAGAGCACAAGCAGGGGGAGCGGCAGGCAGAGGGAGAGGGAGAAAGAGAAGCAGGCTCCCCACTGAGTAAGGATCCCTATTTAGGACTCGATCCCAGGACCCTGGGATCATGACCTGAGCCAAAGGCAGACGCTTAACCGACTGAGCCACCCAGGCGCCCCACTTTTTGTGATTTTAAATTGCTTTCTCCTAGCAATGAGTTAGGTTAGTATCTTGTCACATGCCTCCTTACTACTTGTATATCTTCTTCGGCAAAGTGTCTGTTCAAACCATTTTTTTTTCCTTTTTAAAAAAAATATATATATTGTTTCTTTATTACTCAACAGTAAGACTTCTTTGTATATTCCGGATATAAATATGTTTTCTAAATATTTTCTCTCCGTGTAGGCTTGCTTTTTTATTTTTTTACATTCTTTTTCCTTAAAAACTCTCCATCCTGGGGCGCCTGGGTGGCACAGCGGTTAAGCGTCTGCCTTCGGCTCAGGGCATGATCCCGGCGTTATGGGATCGAGACCCACATCAGGCTCTTCTGCTATGAGCCTGCTTCTTCCTCTCCCACTCCCCCTGCTTGTGTTCCCTCTCTCGCTGGCTGTCTCTATCTCTGTCACATAAATAAATAAAATCTTTAAAAAAAAAAAAACTCTCCATCCTGTTTAATTTCTTTTATAGTTCTCAATATTGTGGTTTAATTCAAGCCAAACTTAAAGAAAAAAAGATGTGTTATCCGTACACCTGATGGTACCTCACGCAGACGTATTTTATCTCTCTCTCTCTCTCTCTCTCTCTCTCTCACACACACACACACCTTCTATTATTGGTTGGAATTCTTAACCGCCATGAAAGTCTTGGGTATAGATTCGAGTCTAGATATTGGAATCACAATCTCATTAGGAATTTGTCTTTTTCACTCACCATCTCTCCCCCCCTCCATTCTTAACCTTGTCTTTTGAAAAGCAAAATATGGTCATTTGATTAAGTCTGATTTATCCACTTTTCTTTTATATCTTATGATATTTGCATCCTATCTAATAAATCTTTACCTAATTTTAGGTCACTGAGTTTTTCTCTTACATTTAGGTTCACCATCGATTTTGAGTGTGTGGTGTGAGGAAAACACAGAGGGTTTAAAATAAAATTTTTCTCCATATTCTTGGGGAAAAAATTCCCAATTGTTCTAATATCTTTTGCTGAAAAAAAAACTATCATTTTTGAAAATACTATCCTTTCCCCCATTGAATTAGTTTAGCACCTTTGTCAAAAACCAATTTACTATGTATGTGCAGGTATATTTTTGAATTCTCCATTCTCAATCTTCATGCTCTACTGTTATGTACAGACACATATAGAATGGTTATGCCTTCCTGGTGAGTTTCCTCCTTTATTATTTTGTAATGTACTTCTTCCTGACTGAGAATACTCCTTGTTTTGAAGTCTACTTTGTCTGATATTAATAAAACCACTCTTTTTTAAGATTAATGTAGGCATGTTGAATCTTTTTTTCCCCATCTTTTTTTTTGTTTTTTTGAACCTCTGTGTATCGTTATATTTAAAACGGCTCTCTTGGGGCCCCTGGGTGGCACAGCAGCTGGGCGTCTGCCTTCGGCTCAGGGCGTGATCCCGGCATTGCGGGATCGAGCCCCACATCAGGCTCCTCCGCTGGGAGCCTGCTTCTTCCTCTCCCACTCCCCCTGCTGTGTTCCCTCTCTCGCTGGCTATCTCTATCTCTGTCGAATAAATAAATAAAATCTTTAAAAAAAAAAAGACACTTCTCACAGAGAGGTGTCCATTTTAAAACGGCTTTCTTGTAGACAGCGTATTGTCAGTTTGACTTTTTATCTAATCTGACAATCTCTTTTGCTTTTTAATTGAGGCATTAGATCAATTATATTTAATGCAATTATGATTGGATTTAAATGTATCGTTTTGCTTGTTGTGTTCTTTTTTTTTTTTTAATTTCATCTGCTATTGTATTCCTTTTTCCTCATCAGGTCTACTTTTAGATTGAGTATTTTCTATATTCTATTTTATCTCCACTATTGGCTGTATTAGTTATACATATTCTGAAAAAACTTTTAGTGGCTGCCCTGTGGTTTCAATATGTATCTTTAATTTATCACGTTCAAATAATTTGTATACTGCTTCAGGTATAAAGAAATTTACCCTGGAACCCTCACAGTGCTTTGTCCCTCTCCCTGAACTACTGCTGTCACATGCTTTCTTCTTCCTAAGTCTCCCAGCTTGGCCAGGTATATTTAGAGTGATTAAAATGGGTATGAGGGCACGTATTGCATGGTGCACTGGGTGTTATACGCAACTAATGAATCATCGAACTTTACATCGGAAACCGGGGATGTACTGTATGGTGACTAACATAATATAATAAAAATTTTTTTTAAAAAATAAGGAAAAGAGGGGCGCCTGGACGACTCAGTCCTTAAGCATCTGCCTTTGGCTCAGGCCATGAGCCCAGTGTCCTGGGATTGAGCCCCACCTCAGGCTCCCTGCTCAGGGGGAAGCCTGCTTCTCCCTCTCCCACTCCCCCTGCTTGTGTTCTCTCTCTCACTGTCTCTCTCTCTGTCAAATAAATAAATAAAATCTTAAAAAAAAAATAAGGAAAGGAGACATTTTTATATTCACTTTATTTTTGCTATTTCTAGAGATCTTCATTTCTTTATGTCAATCCAAGTTCCTGTCTGATGTCATACTCTTTCCGCCTTCAGAGACTTAGTGCTTCTTGTATCTCTAGTGGGTCCACAGTGGGTTCTCCCAAGATTGTTGTATGTTTATTTGCCTAAAAGCCTGTCTTTCACCCTCATTTGTGCAAGTTATCTTATCTGGATATAGAATTGCGAGTTAATGGTTCTAAAGACACCACTCGGTTGTCTTCCAGCTCGGTAGTTTCTGGCAAGAATGCTGCTCTAGCAGACTTCTTTTCTGTCGTTCTGGGAAAAGAGTCCTTTCCTTCCTGCTGCTTCCAAGATTTTCCTTTTGTTTTTCTTTGGTTTTCTGTGGTTTCACAGTGATCTGTCTTGACTTGGGAGCTCTGTGTTCCCTGGATTTTTGGTTTGGTGTTCATTGCTATTTTTTTTTTAATCTTGACCATTCTCTCTTTAAATATTTTTTATGCCCCATTCTTTTTTTAAGTTAATCTACTGATACCTTTAATTAATTTATTACAATTTTTAAAAATTGAAATATAGTGTAATTAATGTACAGTGTTTTATTAGTGTTAGGTGCACGACATAGTGAACAATTCTACACGTTACTCGGTGTTCATCATGATAAGTGTGCTCTTTTTTTTAAAATTACTTTCTTTTTCTTTTTATTTATTTATTTATTTTTTATTTTTTTGATGTAAAGTTTGATGATTCATTAGTTGCGTATAACACCCAGTGCACCATGCAATACGTGCCCTCCTTACTACCCATCACCGGTCTATCCCATTCCCCCACCCCCCTCCCCTCTGAAGCCCTCAGTTTGTTTCTCAGAGTCCATAGTCTCTCATGCTTCACTCCCCCTTCTGATTACCCCCCTTTCTTTATCCTTTTCTTCCCCTACCGATCTTCCCAGTTCTTATGTTCCATAGATGAGAGAAACCATATGATAATTGTCTTTCTCTGCTTGACTTATTTCACTTAGCATTATCTCCTCCAGTGCCTTCCATGTTGCTGCAAATGTTGAGAACTCGTTCTTTCTGATAGCTGAGTAATATTCCATTGTATATATGGACCACAGCTTCTTAACCCAGTCATCTGTCTCTCTTCTCTCTTCTCTGTACATTTGATCTTCGGAACTTACTTATCTTATAACTGAAAGTTTGTACCCCGTCTGGCATGTCTCCATCTCCCCCAAAACCAGCCCCTGGCAACTACCATTCTGCTCTCTGGAGAAATGTCATCTGAAATCACAATGTGATATAACTACATGCCTATAAGAATGGCTAAACATAAGAAAGCCTGAAAATACCAAGTGCTGACCAAGATGTGATTACTGGAACTCTCATATAGTGCTGTTGACAATGCAAAATGGTAGAGACACTTTGAGAAAACAGTTTGTCAGTTTCTTATAAAGCTAAACACATAATTACCATATAACTGAGAAATTCTTCTTCTAGGTATTTACGCTGGATAAATTAAAGTAAATGTGTATACAAAGACTTTCTCATGCATGTTCATAGCAATTTTATTCATAATAGCTCCAGACTGGAAACAATCCAAATGTCCAACCACTGGTGAAAAAGCAAATTGTAGGGGCGCCTGGGTGGCACAGCGGTTAAGCGTCTGCCTTAGGCTCAGGGCATGATCCCGGCGTTGTGGGATCGAGCCCCACATCAGGCTCCTCCACTAGGAGCCTGCTTCTTCCTCTCCCACTCCCCCTGCTTGTGTTCCCTCTCTCGCTGGCTGTCTCTCTCTCTGTCAAATAAATAAATAAAATCTTTAAAAAAAAAAAAAAGAAAAGAAAAAGCAAATTGTAGACTATCCATACAAGGGAATATGATTCGGTGATAAAAAAGGAATTAACTACCCAGTAATAAGGAAGAATCTCAAATGACTGTGCTAAGTGAAATAAAGTAAACACAAAACTTCATATCATAGAACTATTTTTATGTTGTAGTTAATTCCAGAAAACAAAACCAAACAAAATTAATGAAAGTGTTTGTTTTTTGGGACCATGGTGGGGAGGAGATTTACCATAAAGAAGTCTGAGGAAACTCCTAGAATGATGGAAATAGTCTACATCTTGATGGTGGTCATAGCTATAAACCATATACATTTGTCAAAAATTTGGGAATTGGTGAATTTTATTGTATACACATTATACTCAGTATATATGATTACAATAATAAGAATGAGAAGGGGAAAAAAGATTTTTCAATAAGTAATGAAGAGTTTATTTTCAGGACAGGGGCCAAAAAGAGTGAAAAGAAGGTTAAATCATGGATGAAAAATGAGAATTCAGAAATAAAGCTGGAGAGTGAGGAGAAGAGGTTGGGCAGAGGCCATAGTAGAGGGCTGAGCATCAGAAACAGCAGGAGAAACATGGCAGGAGAGAGAAGGGAAAATCTTAGCTGGGATGGAAAAGGCGAAGAAGCTACTGTTTTGTCTCCAGTCTTCCATCTTTGCTAAGGGGCAACCAACGACCTTTGTGTCTGCCATTCATCTTTCTGGAGTTGGGGACTGGCTTCGCAGGGTGGCCTCATTCCATCCACACCATTGTCTAGCTCGCTGAGGCCTTTCTTGACTAATTGTCACCCAGATGTTACAACCAAAATAACAATAATAATAATTAAAATAAAATTTTAAAAAGTATGGGGAAGTGAGTAACACATGAATGTGAAATCCAGGGCTGTCCTGAGACCACAAACATCACCATCACCATCACCATCACCATCACCATCATCAGAGATAGTTGAGCTCGTTAAGTAAGGGGGGCAGGCACATGCATTCTTCTGCCTGTGAGGTGAGGCATCTCCGAGAAACCACCGAGCTTCCGAACGTCTCCATCCAAACCAGCAGTATTTCTTCACTTACATTGCATTTGAGGAAAATGAGAACCAGAGGATGTGAATTTCCCAGGTCATGTCAGATTCCATTGTCTCAGCTCTAGGGTTGTAACCAGAATTATATAAACAAGCAAACAAACAACAATAAAAATCCAAAACACGTTGAAGGAGAAAATTAATTATTTTCCATTCATCTCCCTCACCTAAATACGTTTTCAGCATCAACTGTATACATGACGTTAAGCTAGCTACTGGAGCAATAAAGACAGCCATGAATCTGGCACTCCAAGAGCTTTCTTTTGAAGACTCAAGTTCACACTGTGTTTAGTTATCTCCTGTGCATGCTGATTGCACAGGCACACCTTGACTACAACGTCAACAACATAGGTCTTCCGTCATATGCTGGCCCGCGCGGGGCATAACACACCCAGATGGTCACCGGGGACGTGCTCTGGGTAAACTTGCTTTCCTAGCAGTTGTGACTGCAGAGTCCGGGCAGATGCTGGGATGTGGCCAACCTCCCAGGACAGGTGGATGGCTAACTGCAGTAGACTTGAGAATTCGAGAAGCTGAATCATTTCCCTTTCCAAGGAGGAACCACCACTTTTCTGAAATCTCACGTTTGCCCAGAAAGAGGATCACAAATTCAGAGACTCGACTTTAAAAATGGTGATTCTGGGATTCCCTTGCTTTTTCCGCTTTCCTAAGAGAAATCTTTCTTGGGGGTGGCCGTTGGGGGGACACATCTGTCCTCAGAACCACTCTTCCCGCTCCAACACAGCCACGTTCCCCCATCCAGCTCCTACCTTATTTCCTGATAGCCTTGAGGGTAATATATTTCATCACAAGCTCTCTTGGTTGCTCCTTTTTTTTTTTTTCTTCTCTTTTTGCTCTTTTTTTTTTTCTTTCATACTTTTTTTTTCTTTCCAAAGGAGGGGGATTGGGGAGCAGAAAGCCATTGTCAATTAATAGAGAGACATTTTCACCAGGTGTTTCTCAATTATCACATTGGCAGCCAGCCCCTTCTGTGTAAATTGTATTAAAAAAATTCCTTCCAGTGCAGAAATCCTCCTTGGGATTGTAACCAACTCAGTGTCTTATTTTCTCTGAAGGAGGACCATCTTCTGGGAACGGTCCTACTTAGAACTCTAAGAAAAGCCAAGGTTGCCGCCTCCTGCAACATGATTTAAATGCGTTAAAGTGTGTGATTATCAGTCGGTCTTTACCACTCTAGAGTCTCTCCCTCATTCTGCACAAGTTTGAGAAGTAAACCCGCGACCGGTCTCCAGGAGAGATTGATGCTTATTCTGTGTCAGAGGCCTGGTCCCCAGGCGTCCCCATAAATTTGTCTGCTGGAAGACCGTAAACATAATTCTGAGCATGGAAGTTATTTAGGTTTGAATTAATTGCTTTTTCAGTTGTTTTCAAATATGCAAATCAAAAGAGCCAAAGAAACATGCCCATAAAAAAAAAGCAGTCCATTCTTCTGGAGAGATTCTGGAATGTCCTTTGCCAAGGTGACCTGCCTCTTCTCAATGAAAAGTCAAAGGGATGCTTTCAAAAATGATGCATGTACATGTGGGTATTTCCTCTTGGTCTGGCATTTTCCTAGTCACTAGGTCAAGTGTTTTGTGTTGTTCGGAGATGTCAGCAAGTGACCACAAAATAGAAGAGGGTTATCAAGTCAACGGTGGAGAGTAAAATTGTCTCGGCCAGCTCTTGGAGCCTGCAAGGAGATGATTTCATAGTTAAATCTGGAAGCAAATGAGGAAGACTCGTTCACTGTCGTGGAAGTCCCCCAGTGGCATGGGTTGGACAGCCCCCATTCTGCTCATCAGGATCCTCAGCAAGGCCAAAAGCATCAGTGCTTGAATCTGCGACAACACAGCAGCCTGTGTTTCCTGTGTGGGAAACATGGTGGCTCATCTGGGGATGTAACTTCCGTAACATCCCTACATCAGGAATTTCCCATAAACCTTCTGAGCCTGGAGAGGGGCCCAGCTTGTGCCAACTCCTGTATAACAAGCTCCAGATGCTATCTCTCTTCCGTGCCAGGTGGGATTCCCTGAGGTTTACCCTAAAGCCGTTTCCTCAAAGCCCAAAGCCAGGGATGGGGGACATCTAGGGTCAGGGCTTCTCTGCTTGGGTGTTCAGCCTCCAGTCCCGTCTGCTCACCGTCTGTCTGCCCAGACAAGGGCCCCATGTTCAGCCAGAAGAAAGGACGCGCCCCTTTCCTCATGACCTCCCTGGGGAGTAGTCCTGGGTGCACTGGAGGATATGAGTAGTAAGGTTTTGTGAGGATTCAAATCCAAGTCCTGAACCAGGACATAGAAAAGTCAAAGAAGGAGAGAACCATTAACTCCCCTTGTTGCCTCAGGTCAGGTTCCCGGAAGCAGAGCCTGAGGTGGGGATTCTGGTGCTAGTCCCTTGCGGAAGGAGTGCTCTCAGACAAAACCAGGAGCCGTGGAGGGATCTGGTTTGGGCTGACGCCTGGCCTTGCGCGAGTGCACGGGAAACTCTGGGAGGATGCGTGGTCCCCAGAGACATGCCATTTCCAGGGGAGGGGCCAAGCCTGTATGGCTTCATGTCAGGCACCTGCAGGAGACGCCCCCACCACCCACCCCTGCCCCGTCTGGGAAAAAGTGCCCAGGTATCTTCGGGCAAGACAGCCCCTGTGGGCACTTCTGCCGACGATGCTACTGCTGGGACCTGCTAGCAGCCCGTGCTCAGCACCAGGCTGCGTGTGCCCAGGCCCGGCGGGGTGGGGATGGGTAGGGAGTTCCTGCACACGCAGGAACAGGGCCCAACCGGCGCCAGGGGAGGGCAGAGGGCCTTGCCACCGTGACCTCACCTCGCAGAGAAGCACGTGAAGGACTGAGTCTTGCCGTGCTCCCAACTGGGTGAGTCATGACATCTTTTCTCTGTGTAACATCTGTTTGTGGAAAAAGGACAGAAGAGAGCAGTTCTCGCTCACGTAGAGAAGGCAAAGTCACTCCCTTCGGAGTGGACAGGAGTGTGAGGTGTAAAGGAAAGACAATGACCCAGAGAGAGACCAGGGCAGTGCCCCAAGGACCGGTGAGGTTTGGCCCGGCGGGGAAGGCATGCCAGGAAGGATGCCCGGTGCCATCGACATGGGCCCGCTCCCCTGCCACTGGAAGTAAAGACAGCAGCTCTTTGGACACACTGGGGAAAGGCCAGGGTCCAGGCCCCGCCTCTGAGCACTGCTTACCCCCGGGGTGTGAGGGGCCCTGAGGCTGGAGGGTCTGTAGGACATTGAGGGCTCCCTCTGGAGCAGAGCTGCGTCCTGCTGTGAAAGTCTTGTGTGTGTGTGTGTGTGTGTGTGTGTGTGTGTGTGTGTGTATGTGTGTGTGTGTGTGTACATACCACTGTATGCATGTAAATGGATGTGTGTCTGTGTCTGTCCACACACACTTTAGAAAAACAAAACCAGGGACACCTGGGTGGCTCAGTCAGTTAAGCTTCGGCCTGAGGCCCAGGTCATGATCCTGGGGTCCTGGAATTGAGCCCCGCATCAGGCTCCCTGCTCAGGGGGGAGCCTGCTTCTCCCTCTGGGGCTCCCCCTGCTTGTGCTCTTTCGCACTCTCTCAAATAAATAATTTTTTTAAAAAAAATATAAGGCAAAATTGAAAAATTGAGAGATTTCATATAACACCCGTGCTCTTAGCTGTCCTTATTATTGTCGCTGTGTCGTGACTCTGAAGTCCTTGCCACGTGGCTTCCCCTTCCTCACGGGGCTGGAGCCGTGCAGTGGCTGAGCTCCACATGCATAGCATTTTTCTCTCTGGCTCATCGAG
The DNA here is from genome assembly GCF_024610735.1 of Ursus americanus. Classification (NCBI taxonomy): domain Eukaryota; kingdom Metazoa; phylum Chordata; class Mammalia; order Carnivora; family Ursidae; genus Ursus; species Ursus americanus. Next base: position 37,524,288 of record NC_142147.1, read on the forward strand.
GCTCACCTGCCTGGTCCCTGAAAATGTCCAAGAGTGACCCCACAATACACACACGGAGACTAGACAGACAGACATTTGCAGGTTCATACGATTAGAGCAATAAGAGGGGCCCAGGGCAAGGAAGCCCCAGGCTCACAGGCAGACAAGGGCTGCCCCGAGGAGAAGGGGAGCATGCAATGTGGCCAAGAGGTAAGACCTGGTTCCGGAGTGGATGATCAAAGCCCAAGATACATACCCATGACCTCACCTTGACCTCATTGTTCTAAGACTTCAGAGTACTCCTGAGAGCGGGGCCAGGTGCAGGGCAACAGGACCCCGGGGCAGGGCCAGGGCCGTGGGCTGGGCCTCCACAGTATTGCTCCAGGTCAGCTCAGTCTCTGCATGGCTGTCCTTTCGGGCCCGGACCTCACCACTGCTTCCTTGGATGGCTGTCCTTGCCGCCATCGGCATCCCCACTGCCTTCCTCCTTGTCCCCACCTCCAGCCTTGCCCAGCTCTGTCCCAGCTCTAGCCCTGCCTCCGCAGCCACCTGCTTTCAGCTCAGCCCAGACTGCCCTCCTTCCTTGACACAATCTGCAAGGACCGCCGGAGTTTAGGGTGTGATTCGGGCTCCCTAGCCCAGTGGTCAAGCCACAAGGAAGCCGGTAGTGGGTCATCCGTGCGACAGACCAGTCCCAGGGTCTCAGGAAGCTACTGGAAACTCCAGGGCCTACATTAATCCAGCACAGTAGAGAGTGTCAGCTGGTGGCTGGCTCAGGAATTCTGCTGGGAGGAGATGCGTGGGGGCCTCATCGAGGGAGCACAGGCCTCCCCTGCGTCCTCCACGCCTGAGGGGCTGAAGAGAGAAAGGCAGTCAGGAGAAGCTGAGGAGGATGCTGGGACCTGGCCTGGGAGGAGCCTCTCACCTGTTCATCCAAACTTCACAAGCCAGAACTGAGTTTCTTCTGACCGGGTGTCCAACCAACCAGGTCCCTACTCGCACCTACCAGGCACAGTGGAGCAAACAGAACACAAAAGAGAGTTCTGGGAACGCATCTGAGGAGACTTCTCTCTTGCACAAATCTACCGTGGTAAGGGCGGTAGTGATGTTATCCAAACACAGACACACACACACACACACACACACACATTCCTTTTGTAAGGCACTTTCTACAAATGTGCATTCCAAGTTATGGATTCCTTTGGAAGCTTCCCAAACTTCCAGGTTCTCCCTCCAGCCTCCACCAACCACAAGTGTGGATCTCAGAGACGGAGGGAGCATTGTTTCCAGGGCAAATTTCTCTCCTATGAAATGAAGGAAACTAGAGTACACGCCCTGCCCCAAATCACGTCACATGGGGTGGGGGGGTGACAGAACCTTACTACACAGACGTGGTCGGGCGCTCCCTGGGTCTCATGCTGGCCCAGGGGCAAGGGCAGATGTAAGGTTTGGGGGAACAGTGGCATCCCTAGTTAACGGATGGAGACGCTGAGTCAGGGAGTTTAGGAAACCTGCCCAAGTCAGGAAGTTAAATTTTAATATATAAACTCCATGAGATCCAAACAGGATTTTTATTTTCCCTTAGGAAACTGGTAATTGTAAACATTCTTTGCAAGAATAAACATCAGAAACAGCTATGGTGATTACAAGACTAGTCAAACATATAATAATAACAGAACAAACAAGAAAGAGTGATAAGCAGCTGCGGTAACTAACCCAGGGTCACACCAGGGCACACAGGAGGTCGCAAGTTAAAATAATGGTTTTACCTGTGCTTTGGCGTCGCCTTGGAGTTTAAGAAGAAAAAAAAAAAAATACAGAGTTGCTGATTTCACTGGTTGAGACAGGATATGACCGAGCTTCCCGGTTCATAAGTGTTTCTTTAGTGATTTTAATGAGCGCCAATGACTACGAACTGCTGGATTAACAGAATGCAAAATAAGGTGCACAACACACATGGAAATTTCTGAATCCCGGATGGGAAAGAGTCTAGAGATATTATCTAAGTACACAGGGGAATTTCGTAGGTTATAAAGGTGGCAACAAAACACTGGAGGAAAAATGTAACAAGAGTGTTGGTGTAACTGACCAGCCATATGGCAATTAAGTTGGATCTTGAATTCACTTGTTTCAACAGAAACCTTTGAAACCGCACTGACTAATCTATAAAGTGGTGGAGTAAGCCCTTCTAGGCTTTCTAAGAAAAACAGAAACTGTATATGAAGTAGAAATATGATGATCTGACTACGTAAAAATGAAACTCAATCATGAACTGTACAAAAGATAAAGTTGCCCCCCATATTACAGAAAAATAGCTAAGAACCCCTCATTTGAAAAAGAGAGAGAGAGAAAAGGTTTATAAACCAAAAGTAGGAATTAAAATATTCAGTAGAAAAACTAAGAAGTAAACACAAAGAGGCAAATGACAAAATAAAATGTACAAATGTACAAATTGTCGATACACAATCAAGTGTGTTCTGCCTCAACAGTAATCAAAAGCGCTGTCAGAGGTGAAAACGATTCATCTTTTTTCACCCTTCATATTGGGAAGGGTTAAAAGTTTGACAAAACCCCCAAGAGCGGGAATGTGGGAAAACTGAGACTCTCATGCACTGTTGTAGGGAATGAACACTGGTGTTCCTTTCTGGGGTAGAGTTTGCCAACGGAAATCAACTTCTGGTGTTGCGGTTGCTTTTGTGAAGGAAGCATGTCTTCGACCCAGCGATCATACCCTCAGGAATTCGTTGTAAGGGGGTCAGTGCCGAGAGGATGCGGAGAGAAACACAATGGCATTCATTAAGGCTTTTAGTGGTGACCTTCTGGGAATAACCTAACCATCTGAATGAAAGTGAATGTCTAAATAGTCCAGAATATACACAGAGAAATAGAGGCACATTATTTGAAATAATGCATAATGCTATAGGTTTTTATTCATTACCAAGATGGCGATCTTTTACAGGTCCTTCTTCGGTATACACTATTCCTTCTCTGGAAGCTGCTATTCCCCTTCCTTTCCAGATCTGGTTCACTCCTAATCATTCCCACACCAGCTCAAGTTGTCTCTTCTTCGGTGTCCTTCGTGCCTTTCTAAGCCACGGAAGTAGCTTCCACCTCTTAACACCCACGACATTCCTTTGCCACTTCCATGACAATACTTGCTCATTCATGCAACAAATATTGTATTGAGTACCTACTACTATGTTATTGAACACTTCTAAAGTAATTGACTCTTATATGGCCATCTCTCCTACTGGACTATGAGCCCTTACAGAGCAGGAACTGTACCTGATTTATTCTGTTACCCCAGATTCCAATCTGGAGATTGGTATATGAGAAAGACAAGTTTATTGAATGAAAGAAGGGAGGGAGGGAGGGAGGGATGGATGGATTAATGGATGGATGGATGACTAGATAAATAGATGAGGGATGGATATATAGATGAAGAAAGAGTAGATGGATGGATGGATGGATGGATGGATGGATGGATGGATAGATGGATGGATGGAAGGAAGGATGGATGGATGGATGGATGGATAGATGGGTGTTTGGAAGGATGGATGGATGAATGGATGTTTGGGAGGATGGATGAATGGATAAATACATGAAGTGTGGATGGATAGATGAAGAAAGGGTAGATGGGATGGATGAATGGATGGATGGATAGGTGGATGGGTAGATGGATAGATGAGGGATAGATAAATAGATGAAGTGAGTTGGTGATTGGGTGGTGCAGTGGGTAGACAGAGGAGTGGATAGATGGTTGAGTAGATGGGACTAGGTACATAGGTAAGTGGATGGATAAGCAGAAGTGTGGGGGAGTGTCTGGAAGGGGTATAGTGTCCCTGAGCTCATCCGATTGCCATCCTTCCTCAGGAAAGACATTGAGAGAACTCCTATAATCTAACACTTATAAAATATGCACAGCTATGTAAGGGCCTGCAAAGTATATACATAGGGTCTACAAAGTGTGCAAAATTATCAAAATTATGTACTTATTTGAGGGCATTGGTTCTCCCGTATCAAAACAGAATGACAACAACAAGACCTTACATATTTGCCAGGGTTCAATCTGGAAACCAGAAAGTGGGGAATTCATTTCACAGATGTTGGAAAGGCCGAGAAGCCAACAGAGGGGAGAGAAACAGTCCAGAGATGAGCAATCCTAGGAATCCTCTTTCCCTCCCCCACCAGGCCAAAGGGAGGAGAGGAGAGCCCCGAGTGATCAGGGACAGGAGGCAGAGTCACTGGGTGGCAGCTGGGCCTACAGCGGGCTGGACCAGTGGGAGGTGGTCCCAGAGGAAACACAACCAGCGCCCAAGCAAAGGAGACCACATGCTCATGTCTCCTTCCCCTCCCCCTACCTCTCCCCCTTAGGCTTCCCATTGGTCAAGCAGACTGGGGACCTGGGAAAGTGGGCTGCCGGCATCAGCAGAGGGCGAGGGGTGGGGAACGGATCTGAGGACAAACAGGCCCACACCTGCACACCCCACAAAATTGAAGTCAATAAATATTTAAATGTATCCGCAATGTCACATTCTTTATGTCAGCCAAGCAACTGCAAATGAACGCTTACAATACGTTATGAATAAATTATGTTGGGTGTGTGTACATTTTAATATGTCTGATGTGGTGGGGGGTGGGGGGTGCTGAGGACAATCAAGGCCTTAAAGTGACCCTCCACACGCTTTCTGCCTCCTGTGTGTATTTCTGGGCCCAGCCTCCCGTTCTCTACTTGAATGATTTTGGGTAAATTACTTTACTCAGGTTACTCATTTTTAAAAATGCATGTGAAGTTTTCCAGAATCCCTGTGAACTTAAAATAAAATAGCGTTGTAGATGCGCCCTGAGCCTGTCCTGCATGCTAGAAGCCAGAGGAAGCGAGCGCAGGTGGTCTCTATGTGGGACCTTGTATCTTCAGGTACCCCAGGCGCGCGCATGCGTGTCTTTCTCGAACTAAAAATCCCGCCTCCATCAGGGAAAGGGTGATGATTTAATGACAAGGACGCTCCGTGTGTTTATTTTAGTGAGTATTTTATATTTCTAAATGCTGAGCAGGATGGAATCGGTTCACTGAGAGTGTATCAATGGTAGTGGACCACGGGGCATGCGTGGGTTTATATGTGTGCATATGAACCAAATCGTTTTCAGTTGTGATTTCTAAAATGAAATGATGAGTCATTTTTCGTTCTTTTTAAATTTTTTATCAGTTTTTTTAATTCTCCGTAATAACTTGTGTAATTTTGTTAATAAAATTGTAATATATGTTTAATGACAGTCCCTCCAACCCAGAGCCACAGCCTGGAAGAGGACACCACTGATGGAGTAACGGGATTGCAGGAATTAAAGGCAAATCACGATGGAGGTCCTTCTCAGTCTAGTCCTTCCTGCTTGGGGGTGAACTGGACACTCCTGGCCCTCATCCAGTTAAGACTCAGAGTCTGGGCAGAGAAGTTTGTCTTCTAAGCCTCTGTGCCTCCAGAGTCTCTCTCAGTGTTCTTCTCCTCGTGGCCACCATCTGCAATGACAGGTACAATGACAGCCCTGGCTGCAAATCTGAGCAGTGCTCCCTGGTCCACAAGGTCATAAAGCCCCTACATCAGGACCATTCACTGGGCGTTTAATGTAGCCGTTGGTGTATTAATCAGGGTTCTTCAGAGAAACAGAACCAATAGCATATATACCTCTCAATACATAGATTCTAGATAGTTAATAGACAGCTGAGAGATAGATAAGAGATAGATGACAGATAGCTAGCTAGCTAGCTAGATGATTGATAGGCAGGCAGATGGATGATAGGTGTGTGTTATAAGGACATGACTAACTTGATTATGGAGGTGGGCAAGTCCCAAGATCCGCACGGTGGTTGGCAAGCTGGAGACCAGAGTAAATCTGATGGTTTGCTTCCAGCCTGAGTCCAAAGGTCTGAGAACCAGGAAAGCCAAGGCTGTAAAGTCCCACCCAACGGTTGGCAAGCTGTGCGTGGAAGAAGAGCTGATGTTTCACTGCAAGTCCAAAGGCAGGCAGGCAGGCAGAAAGAACCCCCCTTGCATGGGGTAGGACCAGCCTTCTTCTCTTCACGCCTTCCACGGATTGGCTGAGGCCCACCCACATTAGGAAGGGCAGTCTTCTTTACTCAGTCTACTGTTGTAATCCAGAAACACCCTGACAGACACACCCAGAATGGCCCAGTCAAGTGGATACTAGATTTAACCATCACAATAGAGACCACGTTTATAAATATTTTGTATTTTCTCTTTGCCTTTACTTTTTTTTCCCCAATCAGTTGCCTCCTGTGGTTCAGTCTGTGGCCCTGGAGGGGTCCCTGGAAGCCCCCTTACCTCTATGGGTCTCAGCGTTTTCTCTGGGAAAGGTGAGAAGGACAGATAGCCCTGGAGACCCCTCTGTAAGGTAAAATAGGTGCTCTGACCCCATGTTCAGTTATAACTTGAGATTTTGAAATCTAAAGCAAGGGTCAGTAACCCTTTTTTTTTTTTTTTTGCAAAGGATCAGATACTAAATATTTTCGGTGCTGTCTCTACCATAATTATTCAACTTTGCTATTGAGCACCCGAAACAGCCATAGACGATGCCTAAAAAATGGAGGTAGGCGGGTTTCAAGGAAACATTATTTACCGATCAGGCTGTGGGCTGCATTTGGCCTGTGGGCCATAGTTTGCAGACTCCTGGTCTGAAGTGAGCTCGTTTCCAAAGGCTTAATTAGTGATTATGATAAAGGTGATAAATGTTCAGATGATGGTAATGATGAGGACGATAAAAAAATGCCTCTTTGCTTCCTCTCACATAAGGCATATGGGTATGTTTCTTAAAATTATGCCAACTGCCGTAGACAGGATCATGCCCCCCACCCCCGAGACGCGCTTGCCCTAACCCTCAGAAACTGTGACGAGCTTGCCGAGCCTGGCAAAGGGCACTGTGCATATGTGAGTAAGACTGTTATCTTACAGTGGGGAGATTATCCTCCATTATCCCAGTGGATCCAATTTACCCACGTGGGGCCCTAAAAGTGGAGAACATCTCTGGCTGGGTCGGAGGGAGATCTAAGCGAGACAGACTTGACCCTCTGTTGTTGTCTTGGAAGATAGGGGAAGAAGCCAAGAGAGGCAAGGAACTCCTTGGGGCCACTAGCAGCAGACAGAGGTGAGGAACCTCTGGAAGGGACACACTCCTGCCCAGACCTTGATTTTGGCCCCGTGACGCCTACACGACTGTATGATAATAAATTTGTGTTACTTCACCCACTCAATCTATGGTGATTTGCTATAGCCCGCATAGAAAGCGAATACACTAACTCCCTGAGAAAATTTGCACACCACGGCCTAAATTATCAGCCATAGTGACACAACTCAGAGACACCCACTATTAGCCTATATATTTTTCAGATTTTTCTGTGTGTATTCAGGCAGTGAGGAAGAGAAAGAGAAATATAAAATACATTGTTTACATTGGATATAATGTATATCCTGTTTTATTTCATTTAACGTTTTAAAAGAATTTTCCTGTGCCAATAAATTTTCTTCAAAAACATGTTTTCTAGTATAGATGAGTCATAATTTATTCACATTCCCCCTTTTTAATTGTTTCTAATCTTTTCACTAGTATAAAAATTGCCAAGGAGAAAATTCTTGCACATATTGAAGTGTTAGAATGTGTTAAGGTTACTATCCTTTTTTCTTTTTTTTTTTTTTTTGCCATAAAAGTTATGACTATTTTCCCCAGTTTTATTTTAATTTATTCAAGCTCATTTTTGATGTATAGAGATTTTACATTTCGCTTTAGTTCAATAGACCCAAGCCTTCTCCATCATGTCTGTTCTTCCGTGGCTGGGAAGGCAATCCCCGCTTGCAGATTGATGTTTTTCTTCTAGTCCTTTCAGGAAGTTAGGTTTTCACTTTTGCCTTTGGTCTAGCTGGTATTTATTTAATTTCCCAATTAATGAAACTCTGCTGAGAGGATGCCTGGGTGGCTCAGTCGTTAAGCATCTGCCTTCGGCTCAGGTCATGATCTTGGGGTCCTGAGATCGAGCCCTGAGTCAGGCTCTCTGCTCGCAGGGAGTCTGCTTCTCCCTCTCCCTCCGTGGCTCCTCCTGCTTGTGCTCTCTCGCGTGCTCTCTCAAATAAATAAATAAAATCTTTTTTTAAAAAAAATGAAACACTGCTGAGCAGTGTTTCCATCACCTTCTATTGAATGATCCTTAAATTTGGCCATGGATATCGAGTCTCAGCTGTCATACTCCTGCTTCTAAATGTGTTTTCTCCACGTTAGCATCTCTGAAATTTGGAGGACCTCAACCCTGCGTGGCGCTGCCTGTCATTCCAGTCCTCAGGGGAGATTTACTTTCCTCCCTCCACTCAATGCCAAGGTTAAGGCACAGACATGTCTTTGTTGTCCTGCTCTGCAGGATGGATTTCTTGCTCGTGGACATTTACACCAAGAATGTAGCCTTTGGTGCCACAACAGTGTCCCTGATGGACTCAATCCTGGGACTTTTTCCTCTGTTATTGGTACATAGAATAATATGTGTCTTACGATCAATACTACATTGTAACTTCAAGGAAATATGGTAAATCACGGGTCTCATGTATCATATCAGGTTCAGTTTCTGGGTTATCAAGCCTGTGTTCCTTTTCTGCCTCTCCTCAATTACATCAATTATGGGGAGGCTTTGAAATCATTTTGTTTCAATATCTGGTAGGACAATTTCTTCCTCATCACTCTCTCTTTCGAAAACGTTCCTGACTACTTTTTCCTACCCCAGATTAATACTAGAATTAATGTTTTAAGTTCTCACACCCCATCCACATCAATAAATGAGTAATTAAAAAAAACTCTGCTGGGATCTTTATTGGATCTTTATTAACCCTATGAATGAATATAGGAAGAATTGATACATTTACAATATTCCAAAGCTAATATAATTCCTAATCAAATCTTAACATATTTTATTATTTTAGAGACTTTTATCTTTTGTGTCATTAAATTTTTATTCATATCAGTTTTTTCATATTTCTGGTTAATGACATTTTTTCCTAGTTATATATTTTAATGCTACTGAGAATAGATTTCTGTTTTCACGGATCTTCCATGCGGTTATTTTCAGCATGCGGTACAGCTAATGATTTCTGTATTTTGCTTTTGGAACTAGCCACCTTTCTGAACTTTCTTAATCATTCTCAAACTGTATGTTTATGATTTTAAGATACCATCAACTTTTAGACAGATCAAAATTTTAAATGTAAATTCTTAGGAAAATCAAAGAAACACTGCCATGTCCAAAGAATGCATTGTTTATAAAATGCATTCTGAGGTTTAAAAGCTCCTGCATTTCAGAATAAAGAAACTTAGATTTTATGAGCAGAACAACCACGCTATTGACACATAATGATGGTATTATCTTTTCTCTCAGCTTCTCCTATTTATCCTTATATATTATTTTACTGGCTAATATTAGTGATGTTGCTCTTGATGTTAATGAGAAAGCCTCTGGTGCAGTAGTTTTTAATTACTTAATTTTTCTTCAGTGTGGGGAAGGTCACGGCCCTGTTGAAAATCTGCTGAAAGATGTGCACTGTCCTCCAGATAAAAGCAAGTGTGCGCCCACACCCAGACTCAGAATTCCTCCACACATCACCAAAGTTCATAAAACCTGATTGGGGATTTTTTTTTCTCCCTAGGGTTTTACACCTTTTGGAGAAAAGTTAAATGTTAATTTAAAATAGAAAATCTTTGGGGACACACGGGTGGCTCAGTCGATTAAGCCACCAGCTCTTGATTTTGGCTCAGGTCATGATTTCAGGGTTGTGAGATCAAGTCTCTTGTCAAGCCCCGTGTCGGGCTTGGTGCTGGGCATGGAGTCTGCTTGAAATTCTCTCTCTCCCTCTCCTTCTGCCCCCCTCAAAATAAAATGAAATAATAGAAAATCTTTGCCTGATGAGGACAGTCTCTGTATTTCTATTTTATTTTTCCTCCTTAAAATCAGTAGTTAGTGTTGAATTCCAGTAAATACCATTTAGGGTATTGTGGTAGAAGGAGTCATTCCTCCCTGTTCTTCAGCCCTCCCTGTTTTCACACACTTTCCCATGAGACCCGGGGTTTCCCCCTAGAGGGGAAGAGCAGATTTCTCTGCCCATCGTTACTGGGCACAGGAATGTGACTTCCTCTGGCCAACTGCGTGTTAGCTGACTGCATGTGAACAGAGGTTAAAGATGGGCCTACGATGTTGGATGTTCCATCTTGTGCAGAATTCTGCTATCAACACAAGAAAAGCATGTTCCAAAGTAATCTGCTGCAAAAAGTAAGAGAGATTTAGGGACAGAGCTGGCTCTAAGGGTAGAGCCAAGATTTGGGCCAGTAACTGCTCTCAGCTCCTGGGGAGCTCACGTCCTTGCCACGTGGCCCCGTCCACCGAGACATGGGTCACAAGGAAACTTACTTGAGGGGAGGGTGAGAGCCACTGCTCTAGACACTTTAAAAGGCTCACCTGATTAGGCCAGGCCCACCCAGTGTGCCCTTACTTTGAATAATTCAGTGTCAACTCACGAAGAACACTGCATCTACAAAACGCTTTATCTTTGCCATGTTCTCTTGGATAGAAGCATGTTCCAGTTCCCCAGGTGGAAGGGATTATATAAATTCTTACAGTGAGGAAGCAGGGATTACACAAATTCATTAGGGATAATCTGAGAATCTTGCCTCTTACAATTATGTATTTATTTTTACCTCTAATATTATTGTTTTACTATTTACTATATTATTGATATCAATATTTTATCTATTAATATCAACACGTTAATATAATTAATGCAAATTAATTATTAATTAATGGATCTAATTAATGCAACGTGGTTTAACATGTAAAGATCACATTAACATGTTGCTATAATTAACCATACTCATAGATGGTTAATTAACTAATATGGTTAATTATATTAATATGTTAATATAATCTTTACATGTTAAACCATTTTGCATTCCTGGAATAAATCTCATTTGGTCATAATTTATAATTCTTTTAAGATACTGCTAATTTTTTTTCACTGGTAATTTCATTTGTCCTTTTATTCTCATATTCCAATAGGAGATGGATCTGTAGATTCTTGGCCATTCTTGCTGGGTTTGATAGGAAAAAGTGAAGCTGACATGGGAAACCCATTCGAAGTCTGCTGTGTCTGTCAGGACTCAGGAGCACAGAACTGCCACAGGCGTTCGCAGGGTAAGAATGAGAACTGTTATGGGGAGGAGAGGGTCTGGGGAAGTGAAGGGTGAGTAAGGGCAAGTTGAAGGATCCTTGTTGCTGGAAAAGTTAGAGCTTGTGGGAAGATCTGGAAAGCCATAAGCAACTGCAGCGAGCTGCAGGGGGAACCCATGGAGAGACCCCTCTGGGGGAATTGTGCCACTGTGGGTTCCAGCCAAGCAGTGGTGGTGGTCTTAAGAGTGTGGTGGGAAGAGAGACTGGACAGGGAGTAAGAGTAGAGTGAGGATAGCCCTTCTGCCTGCCTTACCCTCCGATAATGACCTCTCCCTCCTTCCCACACTCCAGCTGTTCTGGGAAATACAAGTGTAGCAATACCAAGTTGACAACACACAAACTACGCCCACCTACTCTCCTTTGCTGAGGTCGGCCATGATTCAGAGGGTGTGGGGACAACATACTCCTTGAAAGATGGAAAGGGCTTGTTCACAGACCTGTTAGTGCTGGATGGGCTCACAAACAGCCAAGTGACAGGAGACACAGAGGAAGCAAGGTTGTGGGGCAGGTAGGGAGAGGGACGATTCTAGGCTAAGTAGCAGACTTCTATGTGCTCACAGGAAGCACGGATGTCTTACCTGTGGACAGACAGTAAGCGTGATCCCCACAGGGGTCAGGGTACCCCCCTGAGCGAAGGACAGGTAGGTCTATGCTCAGAGGAGGCACGGAATGGGAAAAGCTGCTTCCCTTTGCCATCTTTATAGCTTTAGTTTTTCCTTGTCAACTTTGAAGCATTTATTTTTTTAAGTAGTTCTAAGTTTTGAACCAAAATAGTAATAATAATATTGTCCTTCACAGGGAATGTTAATCCTTTTGTTTTATTGTCATTTCTTGGTCACTGAATGGATGGCTGTTCATTCAGCCAACTTGCTCATTCCTCCCTCAGCGATCCCCTTTTTTGCTTGTTTTATGCTTTCTGAATTAGGTGTTCTTTTCACATGCTCCCTTTAATTATTTTAAATGTAAACATCAAGGCACTGATTCTGATGGTATTTTCTAAAACTAGAGAAACAGAGATTTAAGTGTGGTGCTAAATATTTGAAAACATAACCGGGTCTTGCTTCATACTCCTTTTAAATTCCTTGTCTGATGTTTCCAAAATCTGTGTCATTCCTAAGTCTGTTTCTAACACTTGTTTTGTCTCTTCGTCCATGCTCTTTAGGGAGCCTTGCAATGTTTTATTGACAATCAAACGTTTAATGGGCAATTGGCATTGAATTACATAGGCCTTTACTGTGTGGATTTATGTTAATACGGCTAGGACCTGGGCTTTCTTTATTTTTGTTCTTACTATAAGTACCAGCAGCTGCAAATTTTTTATGTCTGTGTTTCTGTCTCCCCTCTTGACTGTGGGCTTCCCTATAAACCCCTCCCCAGATAGAGTCCACATCTGGCAACTCACTCAGCTGCAATCCACTGTTGTTATACTGGCTGTGGGGAGAAGATTGTTCTGTAATATTCTGTTTCAATCTCAGTATTTAAGTGTTCTTTAAGTGTTGTGGCCTTCACGAGCATTTCTCAGGTGGCATAGTTTGCCCCCGTCTGTCTCCTACTCCCTCCTCTGGTTGTAGCCTTCCCAAATAATTTCCTGGAAGCCCTGATTCTTGTTGACTATGTTCCCATCCCAAACCACCCTTTACATGTCCAGAGGGGCCTCCTGTGGGGACGAATGCCCTTCCTCTGAGTGCAATAATATTTCAGAATTACGCTCTGGCAAAACATTTCCCTGGAGAGTAGGCCTTTGTTATGGAGAAGGCTTTGGGAGTATTACTCAATCAGCACACTCCCCCTTCCACTGCGAGAGCTATGAGGAAATCTGCCTCTATTGTCACTGTGAGAACTGGTTGGGGTCCTGGAGGTAAAGGTCCAGAAGCTGCAGGGGCCTCCATAAGACTTTGGTCCCCAAAATTTTTCACTCTTTCATGAGCCCAAATTCAGCCTCCAGCAATTCACCAGTTATCATTTATAACAGATCCCACCAGTTTATGGTTCCAGTGTCTTCAGCTCAAGTTAGTAGACTTCTATTGCTGTATCTCTCTGGATGGACCTGTCTCTCTAGTTTCAGAGTGGCTTTGCCCTGCCACCTTGTTTCTCTAATGCATCCAAGAAAAGTTGGTGATTTTTGGTGTGTCCACATTTTGTTGTTGTGAGGACAAGAGCGATAACAGCCAAGTTCTTCAGCTCCATATTAGAGCTGAAACCAGAAGCCCTCTTTATGTTTTCACTTAGACACAAAAAAAGGCCTATTCTATAGATAATTTCCGTTAATTCAGATGTAAACCATAACTACTCATTGAAAATATGGAAGTTGGCAGCTTGGGGTTCACTGTATCACTTTAAATGCATCTTCGTAAGGATGTTTCTTTTTAGAATGGGAAGAGATGCCAATACTGGCCTGGGAGGAGGCATTGCAGCTTTTTACCATTGGTCATGTATATTATTTTTTAAAAGATTTATTTATTTTAGAGAAGGAGAGAGAGAACAAAAAGGCAGGAGGGGCAGAGGGAGAGGGAAAGAGAGAATCTCAAGCTGATTCCCCACTGAGTGCAGAGCCTGACATGGGGCTTGATCTCACAACCCTGAGATTGTGACCTGAGCCAAAAGGGACTAAGCTTAAAGGACTAAGCTACCCAGGTGCTCTGGTCATGTAATATATATATTATAACATGAAGCCTGTGTACGTCGTCCTTTTGTCTACTCTTCAAGACATCATCAAGCTAGATGTCATGGCTTCCTTAAAGAAGAAGGACAATGGTTTAATGGTTCTCCTGAAGTCACAGAGCAAAGGCGGCCATCTGGTTCACATGTTCCATGATCCTGGGAGAGGACTGTCATGGCAAATAGACACAGCCAAAGGGAAATGCCAACATTTAAAAATAGACAATCAATCATAACAAACAATAGCTATTTTGTACAACAAGGATGAAAAATATAAACTTTGAAATGAATTGAAGCAAGAATTCAAATGCAAATTTGTATCACGAAGACCTGTTGAGATAGGAAGTGGGGGGCAGGACAGAGCCAGTGACAATAGACCAGCCTGTAGTATAGTGTGCCCTAATAGTCAAACCTGACGTCACAAAGATAGACTATGTATTTGCCTAACATGGCAGGACTAGAGAGGGATATAAGGAGGAGGGAACTAACTTTAGTTGAATACCTACTGAACCACATTTCATTTGCTCATCTATTTATTCATTCATCTCAATGGATTATTGAGTTCTTACTACATGCTATGGACTGTTCTTGGTGCTGTCAATTGAAAAATTAGTGGGATCTGGTCCATTCCCTTGGGGAGCTTATAATCCAGTGTGGAAGTCAGACAGGTAGCCACGTACGTGCATTACAGTGTGATATATGATAAGAGAGGAGACTACCCAGATTTCTTCAGAATATCCTAGGAGGAATCTGAATGCTGCCAGGAAGGACACGTAGCACAAGGCATGTACAATGCCAGGGAAGAGAGTGAGGGTGGGGAATGACAAGAAGAGTAAGCCAGGCAGAGGAGGCGTAGACATGAAGGCCTATGGTGTGGAGAAGCCTGACTACTTCGGGAATTGCTGGGTCTGGGGTGCGTGCCGCTGATGGTGTTGCAGGTGGGTCAGGATAATGCCTTCATCCTTGGACAATGGGAGCCATGGAGAGATTTCAGCAGAAGAGCTGTCTGACCAGACCTGTGCTTCGGAGACACCATAGTGACAGTTATGTAGGAAACGGGTAGATAGACCAGACTGACAACACAGAGACCGGCTGAGAAATCCATGCGGAAGCGACCAAGTCTCAAAATAAAGTGTCGTGGTGAAGAGGGAGACCCAAGGAGCACCAACCAGATATTAAGAAGGTGAAGCGGGTGGCCCTCGATGGCTGTTCTGATGGAAGGACAGGTGTTCGTGGGGCATATGCAGGGGGCGGGACTGAGCGGCAGTCATGGAGCGATGGACGAGTGTGGGATGGCTACATTGACTATGGTTTGGGGTCTGTTGATGGCGCATCCAGGTGCATGGATCCAAACTTTGAATTTAAGGAGGGACCCAAACATGGAAGCTGCCATAGACGAGGAGCTCTGAGGTGGACACGTCAGTGCCCTACCAGTGTTCCCAAGGCCACCCACATTGGCTGCTGCCTGCCCTCCCCACCCCATCTGCACTGTGTCTCTTTGCTGGAGACCGTCTCTGTCCTTGGGCTCTGCCTGGTACTGGCACAGAGCAGGCCCAATGTGCTGGGAGGGGAGGGAGGGACGCTGCTGGCTTGCTACCCAGCTTCCTGGCCCCCTGGGGAGCCTTGCCGGAGTGTGTTCTAGGCCAGTAGTTCTCAGAGTTTAACCCTTGTTAGAACCCAGATTCCTGGGCACCATTCAGACAGTCTGATTTAGTAGGTCTGGTGGGGAAGAGGGGGATGAGATTTGCATTTCGAACAGTTCAGCCTTGCTCCCAGCCACTCGAGTGGTAACCCCTGTTAACACACACTCTACGGAGTCCTCTCTTCCCCGTCTTTCCTGGGATCACATCCCAGATGAACTGCTACCACCCAGGTCCCTGAGGTCTGTTTTTGGCAAATCCTCATTATAATAGCCACTGAGTCCCCTGTCTTATTTGTAACATGGTGTTGGGGTAGGGCAGTCAATTACGGTAACTCTTTCTGAATTGTCATCAGAGCAAAAGCAGAAAGGCAGGCATGAGGGGTCTTCAGGTTCAAATGGCAGCTAGCAAGTTGTGCCCGATCCCCCTGGCCTTCCTTGAAATATGCCTGAAAATATTCATGGAGACGGGGAGGAAAATTTCAACAGCCATGGAAACTTGGCTTATTAACCAACAATGTTTAAGGACCCTGGGAAGAATTCTCATCAGCCGTATGGAGACGGGGCCCATGTGAGCCAAGGGTCTGTGGAACAGCCCTGCCTCTCTCTTCACTGTGTGCTCCCACGCCCGTGGGGACAAGCTAGTTACAATTACTGCCACCATTGTTGTTGTATTGCCTTTGGGAAGTTAGCGTTGGCTTATGGTTACTGTTACCATTGACGTCATTGCTAACATTATTATATGGCCTTCTTAGGAGTCCACGAATCCCCTGAAAATGATGCAAAATATGATGCCTTTTTCTGAAGGGAGGGTTCCCAGCTTGGATCAGATTTTTCCAAGGACTCCCCAGTATGCCAACAGCCACTGATTGAGAGGGCAGGTTAAGCCCATAAGAGTGAATGAGATTATAAAGAGGCAAAGAGTTCAATGTGCAGATTGAGAAGGTAACAGAGTGAGTTCTGGCCCCAGGGGCGGGGAGACAGGCAGGTGCTATGGGCAGCAGGAAAGGAGGGAGCAAAAGGTCGAGATCCCTGGAGGAACAGGTGAGGAGGAGAGGTGTCTGAGCCCTTGAGATGTCTCTGGGCCCGGGCAGGGCCAGGGGTCTCCTAGGGTGGCCCAGACCCTATAGGGAGTGACTGAGAGGGGTGCAGATGGACCAAAACAGTTCCTGCAGGAAGCCAGGCCTGGAGGGCGGGAGGTGGGATGGTGGGAAGAGAGAAGATATTGTTAACTGTTGATGGAAAAGCCAGGAGGCCAGGAATGTTGAAAGAAACATGACATTCTTCCATCTCGGTCTGAAATGTAGAGACCGAGGCTCAGGGAAGTAAAGAAATGTGCCCGAGCTCACTCGGGCCACTGAGCACAGAGCTGGAGACTGGCTTTAGTCCGTCCCTCTTTGGACTAACCTTCCCAGCCCGTATTTCTTCGAATGGCAGAAGAGTCTCTGTAGCCACGAAATCTCTGCTTTCCACAACTGCAACGCAAAGCCAAAATTCCTCCACGGGTCGCTTCCCAGGGTGTCAGCACTGGCCTTTCTCAGGGCCACTCTCCTAGGTGAAAGGACCCCAGGAAGGGGAAGTGCAATGCAAGTGAGTAGGCCCACCATCAGGTGTCTCCCCTGACCTTTGGCAGAAAGCTGAATGGACTGGATGCCTGGGATAAAGCAAAGGAATGGTCCAGAAAGTGGACAAGACACTGTGCCCACTGGAGTTTTGCTTAGATGTGGCTCGCAGTAAAGACACCCACGTCTTGATTCCATCTGTCTTCCAAGGGCCTGGGGGGCCTGGGGGAGTTCATTCCACTGGGCGGATGCAAGTGTGGCATCAGTCTTCTCTGGAGGGCGGGACACCTGCCTTAAAGGACAGACGAGTGGGTAGGAGGTCCAGGCAAGGGCACACAGTGGCTGGGCTCGGACACGCATTCCCATCTGGAGAGCACATGAGACGAGGAGCAGAACTCACATGAAGACAGGAACGCTACAGTCCCTGACTTAGCAGAAGCCAAGGCGCATGTGTACCCCTCCCGCACAGACCCAGACTGGAAATGCCCAGGTTGCCAAGACATAGGAAGATTCACCGCGTGAGGACATGAAACAAAGTGATCAAAGTGCAGCAGGTGGACACAAAGCCAACACTGCGACCGCCGCAGAAATCCAGCCGCCAGACTCCGAGGGAGTCCCCAGTGCACGACCATTGGCTTGCATGCTTGAAAATGTCCTACCTCCCTTCCCCTCTCCTGCAATTAACTGTGTCGAAGAGACAGCGGAGCCAGGCAAGAAAGTGGTGGGAGGTCAGACAGGGGACAAGACTTGCAAGCTTAGTAAATGTGTGCTGCAACAGAGACAGGGAGGAAAGCGGACACGGGAACAGAAGAGTGATTTTGCAAGCCCAGAAAGCGCCAGGCCATCTTCCTCCAGCAAAAATGCAACTGGCATGAATCACGAAAAAAAAAAAGAGAGAGAGAGAGAAGAGAAAAAAAAGAAAAAGAAATAGAAAAGAAAAGAAAAGAAAAGAAAAGAAAAGAAAAGAAAAGAAAAGAAAAAGGAAAGAAAATTAGGACTGGATCCAAACAAAGTTACCAAATATCATATTTGACATTGGACATGAATAACGATTGATCCAGTTTCTCCTTCACTCTCATACACCTGAGCCCTAAGTCTAACCTGCTGGAATATTCTATTTTCAGGAGCATCCCATGAGAGCTTCCAGAAGCAAGGTGTGCAGCCTCAGTAGGGCTGGAAGTCAGTCCCACAGTTTCTTCTCTGGTTGCAGGTGAAGGATGCACTGAGCTATTTCAAGGACGAAGCGATCAGAGCCACGCCCCCAAAGCCAGAGTCCCTTAACTGTCAGTGCGATGGCTTCCTTGTCTAAAACTGAGCGGCCCCGTCCTGTGACAATGTGGGTTCTGCTTTACAAAGCCCTGGACATAGGAAATGCCAGTGGTTTCCACCCTTCCGTGCACATGGTGAAATTGTGGCAGCCTTAGTTTCTAGACGGTCTTTAGAGCCCATCACGAACGATGGGCACAAACACAGGCTCAAAGGGACCTGCGTCAAATTTCAACTCTGGGGCTTGGCCCGGTACCCTGGTCTCTGACAGCTGGCTATGACGGACCCCACCTCGAGGGAGTGAGACACGGACAAGATGCTGAATGCAGACCCCGGGGCCCAGGGCCTGTTCCCTAACAGGTACTTGTTCTCTGGTCACCTCGCTGTTTCTTACAATGGAATCATTAGCAAAGGTCTCTTCTAAGAGCCCTTTATCTTAAAGAACAATTTTAAGACATTTAATTTGGTTTCAGGAGTCATTTCTAAGCTGTGCCTTGCTTGTGCTGTAAAAAGCCAGCCACAAAAAACACACAAAAAATCTGATAAAAAGGAAAACTCAAGTGAGTTAAGGAGTGAAACAGAAAGCTTAAAGCAGCTGCTTTGATACATTTTGCCCTCGATAATGATAAGGGGAGGGAGCCAAGGTGAGGTAGGTCGGGATGGGGTGGCATGGAGTGAAGAAGGGAAGGCACACTGGGAGAAAAAGAAAGAAAGGAGGCGGACCCTCCATTTAGCCAAATGTTGCAAGGAAATGCGGCCATCTCTCTGCCTCCCCAGTGATCTCCGAGGCCCTCGGCCTCCCTGGGTGCGGGACAGCCTGAGGGGCGCCCCCCCACCCCACAGGGAGCCAAGCACCCCCCCTCCCACGCTCCCCATCCTCCCCAGATTCTCCTAAAACTGCCACATGAGACAAAAGACAACATGATTTTCATCTGCATTAATGCCATATTTTATTTCCTATTTCTGAATGTTGTGTTAGGAATGAGGTGTCCTTAACATGAAAGGTAACCACACATACTCACTTTCCCGAGTCCGTGCTCATCCCTTCTGGCTGATTCTGCTCTCACTTTCAGGACAAGGGGAGAAATGTGAGTTTGGCTTACAAAAGTAAAAAAAGCCGTGGACAGAAGCATGCCCTTCTCCTCTGGTTCTTAGCATGCTGGAATGCACCTGTGTTAAAATATGAAGAAATAAAACAAATATAAATTATGCATTTTCCAACTTAATTTAAAATGCATTATGCTCTGCTTTGTTCTCTGGAATTAGTCTTATTAAGGGGACAGATCTGTATGGATTAATTTTGAGTCAGTTTATTCACTTCTTTGTAATTCAGTGGCAAGGATTTTTGTCCCCAGGCATCAAATTAATTTTTTTTTTTACTGTAAGTAACACACACGAAATATAGACCTCTTTGTGTTATTTCTTTGTTTACCTAGCAAGCAACACATTCCCATATTATGTTTCCACCAAATCTTAAATCTCTCCCTTTAAAGAACAAAACTTTCCAAATGATTTTTAAAGCAATGTAACCATTGTCACAATATTGGAGTTGAACACAATAATACCATTATCCTCTCCCTGCTATTCATTTATAGAGAGAGCCACATGGCCTCCCTCCAATTCAAACTAGGAGGCCACCGGCCCCAAGCCCCTGCCTTCGATAATTCTGGCAACATGTGAACTAATATTTTATGACGATTTAAAATATGTACCAAATCATCATTTTTAAGTATTGTTTTAGTACAGTCATTCTTTGTTCCGCTTAGACGTTTTAAATCTTTATTTTTCCCCCCTTACACTGAGCAAGAAAATAGTCTGCATTCTTAATTAGTCTTCTTTAAACAAAATATCCTTTCGTATGCGCTAATAAAGACTAAGGATCTTTCCTCTCTTGTTTAAATAACTGTTTGCTGCGGTATAAAATTGTAAGACACACGATGCAGATCAAGTTACGGGCTTGAAGTGGGGAAGAGGAACAAGCCATAATAAGCAGATTTTAATGATTTACTATAAATCAGCATTTTTGCCCTGTCAGTGAGATTGAAGAGGCAGACAGCTCCTCACATGTCTGCCGAGCAAATGTCTTCCTGATGAATCATGTGCACTGAATCACTGATCACAACATTCAAACGGCACATCCAAATAATGAGGGAAACATACACAGCTTCCCGATGGCTGCTTGAAGACAACAGGAATATATGTTTTTTCGTTGTGTGGTAGTTAAACCCTTACACTGATCCTCCGAGGGTTCCGCGGAGGGTAATGGAAGTGTGTATTACCGGGTTAACCGTTGCTGCCCTAACGCAGACTGATCTGCATAAATGCTCTGCCCCACCCCCAGACTTTTGATGAGAATCTCGTCTAGTCTCCAGGAGAAGGGGGGGCAGAAAGACAGACTGTAATAAGGAACCCAAAGGCAAAGGATCTGGCTCCAGAAACCTGTAAAAATCAGAGCTAATTTCTGGTGGGGCAAAGGCTCGTGTGGTCTGTGGGCAGCTCTTTCAATGCCCCCATCTGTCAGGCCCCCCTTCTGCCCCTAATCCCTATCTTATGGCTTCCTCCATCCACGGCTTATAATTCCCCAACATATAGTGTTTCTGGGTCTGGGACCCAGCCCTAGGGAGAGGAGTACTGTAGAAGGTTGGAAGGGTCTATTTGGAAACTGGGGGTATTGGACTCCCAGACCGGACCCGGGGGGCCAGGAGAAACAGGCATAGAATGCCTACGGCTCAGACACGGAGCCGAGTCTCCAGACCTGGTTCGGTCTTTCACATCCAGGAAGCTTTCCCTGATTGCCACCTTCAGGCCTTACTCCTTCTGCAGCTCTGCAGCCTGCCTTTAGCCTCTCACGCCTATGCCACTTGTCCATTGTCCTCCTTATAAGGGTCACCCACCCTGGGGCACAGCGACTTCCTCAGTTGCAAGGACACCATGTTAACTCTTTTGAAGCCATCACAGTATCTTACATACAGTACAGGCTTCCTCGTAAACCCATTCACCCCCTGAGTAGTGGATGAATGAACGATGGGCTCATAGCAGTCAAGGATGGACCAGCCAAACTCAATGGACTCCACAGCACTGAGACCCCAGAAAGTCCCAGACAACACGACAGGGTCCTGGAGCCAAGCTTGACCAGTTTCCTCCCGCCAGATTCTAAACCTGGCTCCCTCCAGCATCCACAGCATCTTCCGTGGGCTCGTCCAAGGAAGCTGACCTCCGAAAAAGTAGAAGACAGTATCCGGGAGCGAGCACAGAGGGGCCTTCGGAAGCCAGCGCTATGTGCTGAGAACTAAAAGTCACTCACATTGCATGGTGTCCTCAGGCATTTTACTTAAAATATAAATCCAAGAATAAATCAAAGCTGCACCATGCCCTGTCCCCTCGCATGATGAACATAATTAGAACTCTGAAGTTTTTTCCAGAAGCACCTTCTTGCTAAGAGAGTGGACCTACGTGGTTGATTTTGGAACACTTCCCTCTTCACCACCCAGGACTTCATGAAGACCAGACACGACTTTCGAATCTCTGGAGGAGCCTCTGTCGAACTCAGAGATGTTCAAGTTCAGTCCCTGGCTTACCCCCCTCCGACTCTTACCACACACACCCTGCTACTAGGCAGGCATCCCAGGGCCTCCAGACGCCCAAGGTCAGTGCCCGGCTCATTGCTGGTTCTGGGGGACGCCGAGATGCACAAGGACGCCAGGGCATCTCTCTAGAAGCTCACCGTCCGAGGGAGCTCCTGGAGCAGCCTCGCCCCCACCCTGCACCTTGTCACAGGGCTGTTGGAGTAGACCTGCGAGTGGAGCCTCAGCTCGCGCTGGGGAAGATGGCAGGAGCAGGCTCCGCACGCTCGGGCTTCCACCACGGTCCCATGGGGTGCACTCCCCACTTCCCAGAAGGCAGGAGGAGCTCGGCAGCCCACACCTGGGCTGGAGCGCCCACCTCTCTCCTACTGCAATCTACTTCGTATTACAAACACAGCAGCCCTCCCCCCTGAAGCCCCTTCTCGTCCCCCACAGTGAAGGTCATTGCTCCTTTCTTGGAGTCCTTTAGTGCTGTGGATATTTCATTCGTTCATTCATTCACTCATTCATTCATCCAGCTAGCATTTAGTAGAAGGTGCTCTGCCTGGCACTGGGTAATCCAATGTGAGGAGAGACTGGACTCTGACTTCACGAGGCAGTCCATGCTCAGGGGCTTCTCCCCTAGACCTGCTCTTCTGCCTGGTCCCCCCTCCCCCCCAGCAAGGAGGACAAGAGCACTGGCATCGGCCAGGCCTGGTGGTGCTGAGATAGCCCTTCCTGCGTCTGCTTGGAGCATTGGTTATGTGCCAGGCTGGGTCCCTCCCCGGGGAACCACAAGGACCTCACTCGTGTTGTCACACAGAGCCCCCTCCCCCCCACAGAACGGCCCCTCACTGGTTTTAATGCTCTGATGTCACCATCTTGAAATTCTCAATGATTTGTGAACAAGGAGCCCTGCATTCTCCTTTTGTACAATTACATAACAGTCCTGATCCCTTCTTTCAAGGGCTTACAAGGTGCAGGGAAGAAGAAATAAACAAGCAAACAAATTAACAACACATTGGGGCAGGTCATAGTGGTGAGACGGGGAGCTGGAGCGGGCTGCCGCAGACTGGGACATCAGGGAAGGCTGGCGGGAGGGCATTCCCTGGGTGGGGGGGCCCAGCCACAGGTAGGAGATACACCAGCGAACCCTGCTACTAACATAAGCTCAATTTTCTGTTAGGGCCAGGATGTGTGGGATGGTGGAGACTTGGCACCTCTCCGACCCTACAGGGAAATCTGGAGGTCAGGAAGGGGCTCTGTCACCTCCCCCGGCGTCAACACCACTGGGAGCAGCAAGAGGCAGCCTCCGCAGGCTCTGTGATTAGGCCCCTGGGTCTTCTTGTTTCCTGGTCACCTAAGTCTTGTACTGTTTGCCCTCAGAAGACTCCAAGGGAAATGTGGGGAGTCCCACAGAGAACTTTCAAGACGGACCACTAAGAGGTGTCCCAACCCCTAGGGGCATCCTTGGGGCTTTTGGACGCAGCTGATGGGGTGCCCTGGGCCTGATGTTCCGACAAAGGCCAAGCAGGCCCCGTGCGTTCCCTCATCTCCTTACAGCACCGGCCCCACTTCCTGTCCGCTCCCAAAGTGCTCTGATGGGCTTGTCAGTGCCTTCACGGCGGCCTCCGACACCCCCCGAATTAAGTGTGAATTCTTCTATCCCAAGGCTGGCTCTCCATCCAGGTCCCTGGAGAGGAGTGGCGTGTCATGCCAATTGCCCAGGGCTTTGCCCTCAGTTTGGAGGCTTGCTGCCTTGTGCACAGACCAGCCTCCCCGCCCCCTGCCCCCGGCCTTCTACCACTCAGGCCTCAGCCTGGCCTCCTCAAGAGGAAGACCGCACAGTGGCATCTCCCTCACCTACAGCCGTGCTCCCATCTACAGGCGTGCCCTCTCCCACGGCAGACGCCGGTCCTCTGTTGCAACGCGCACCGAATGAAAGCCAACAACCGTGAATCCCCTCACGCCAGAAAGGACGCTTCCTGAGGACCGCACGTTAGCACCCACCGTATTTCCCGGGGCACCGCGCACAGCACCCACCAGCTCCCCGCCCCGGGACCGGATATCCAACAGGTGTGTGCTGGGGAGAACGGGATGGGTGGTGGGGACCAGGGGGGACGTGGTCCCAGGGCAGTAGGAATCTAGGCTGTGTGCGAGGGAGCCGACGGGAGACTTGTCACCACAACAAGGAATGACACGGAGCGCTGTGTAGTTGAAAGCAAATTTCAGCCACAATGTAATTATCCACCCAGGAAAAGAGGGGTCCCCCCTCCTGGGACAGACATCCATGAGAAGATCAGGAAAATAAACTCGTTCTCGGTCAATTTGAAGGTTAAACGGAGGTCAGTGGTGGGGGCAGGGGAGGGGGAATGGAGACAGTCCCCCACGAGGGGAGCAGTCTCCTGGCCACTGGCTCAGGACTTTCACCTTTGGCTCTCACATGCATCTGGGAAAAAAAGAAAAAAAAACTGCGAAGCAGATAATTGGATATTAGTAGCCATACCATTTCGGTAATCTCAGAAAATAAAAACAAGAGTGATTACAAATCCGGTGGCAGTTACTTTAGAAAGATAGTAACGTGTAGTTCCCAGTTTCTCAGACTGTAACTTGTGCACTTAACCGCTAATTTCTGCACTGCTCCAAACGCAGTGTATACATTTAGCTCAGAATTTATCATCGCCGCTTGTGTATATTATGCCAGCGGCATAATCCATCCTCATGAAGCTAATGCTCGGCATTAGGAAAATGGACTCCGTATGGGTCCTGCCAGCCTCTGGCCTCAGACACACCCGAGCAGCCGCTGCGGGTTTGTGCCCCCCACGCCCCCCCCCAACGCCCCCAGGGTGCGTGCGGCTCCAAGCTCTTGTGCGGCATCGCCAAACGGCCCGGTCTGATTTCTGCGAGTTGCTGGTGTCCATTGTCTGTGGATGTAAAAATCAATGACCTACATAAGATTTTGATTTTGCACTGGGAATTGAGAGAGAGAGAGAGAGGAAGGGGGGTGTGTGTGCTGAGATACAGATAGCACATAATAAACCGGTCATGTTAAAAATATTAGTATGTCGGGCTCCAAAAATATATTTTCAAGAAGATATCTATTTTTTTTCCCCTTTGAACAGGAACATATTTAATTTCATGGTCATTTGATTAAAACAGTTAATTGTATTAATGTGTTATTGAACCGGAAGTGGTGGTCATTCATTCCTCGGTGGCCGGTGGCCGGGTGCAGAGAACAAAACCCCCTAATTCCAAGGCTGCTCGGGAGCCGGCAGAAGCAGGAGCTGCTATTGAAACCTCTCCGTGTATTTTCAATCCTTGTTTTTATTTTCTTAAAAGAGAGGGGGGAAAAAAAGCCTCAAACTGCTGATTTCTGCAGAAAACTCTGCAAATGAACTGTTCTATTAGCACAAACATACCCAAGTCTTTAGAACTCCTCTCTTCAAAAGCATAATTAGGTATTTATTTCAGACACACTAACATCTTTGCGGTAGCTAATAAGATACAGCCCATTTGAATATTAATATAATAAATGATTAAATTAAACAGCAAGATTCAGACTCAGAAATAGCCTTTATAGGTCCCAGGGGGTCACTAAAACTGTTTCCATTTCTCCCTACAGTTAACATAGTGCAAGGGACACGAATGCATAGAGCAATATTTGTCTTATGAAACGCAGAGTTTTATATGGTGCTATTCAGTTTTATTACTCCACAGTTTGAATCTGGGGCCCAGAGTGAAGTCACCATGCTGAGGCCTCTGACAGCCGCTCTTCCTGTCTCCCTGCTCGCTGGCGTTCCAGACACCTTCCCCTTCCCGGCAGAGGGTTCCCTCTGAGGGGCTCCCCACGAATAGGTACCCAGGCAGGCAGGCAGGCAGAAGGTAAATTCACCGTGCGATTCCGCACAAAACCACAAACACAAAACAGACTGGTTGGGCATCGCAGACTGCCCCGGGCTTCGCTTCGTGTGTCTGCACGGCCGTGTTTCACGAT
Organism: Ursus americanus; assembly: GCF_024610735.1. Taxonomy (NCBI): domain Eukaryota; kingdom Metazoa; phylum Chordata; class Mammalia; order Carnivora; family Ursidae; genus Ursus; species Ursus americanus. The sequence continues at coordinate 37,550,215 of NC_142147.1, forward strand.
GCCACGCCGGCCCACGGGGGTGTGTGACTGCAAGGCCACGCCCCAAGCCCGGGGGCAGGCCCGAGCCAGCGGTGCCAGGATGGGCCCTGCGCTTCTCTCTCCACCAGGAGGGACCCCCTCCCCCCAGCTCCACCGGCCCAGGAAAGAAGAGGCGAAGTCGGCAATTATAATTGGCCATTATTCCAATAAAGGTGTTTCCCTTTTTAAATTAGCCCATGAAAACTGCACACTCTCCAAATCCCATGAACCTGAGAAGTGTTAATAAACATCTGGCCGTGGTTTTTGCTTAATTAGCATTCCTTAGTTTGGACAGAAGTCTGTTTATGTAAAACAAAACACACACGCACATGCGCGCACACACGCAGATTCTGTTTTGTAGGCCACTGCCCTTCAGAAGTCCAAGAGCAGCCTCCCGAACGGCTGGGGAGAGGTTTGCGTCTTTGCAATACCCCTGTTTGTCAACGGAGCAGCGGAAGCGACAAGCTCTTTGGCTCTGCTTGCTTAATTTGATTATGCAACAGTCAGACCCAATCCCTAAAACCCCATCTCCTCATGCTGTTTGAAAATACTCACATCTCTGAAATGGAAAAGATATTGAAGCTTGGAGGTCTGCTGGAATAAAATAGAAAACAACACACACCAACCTCCAGGGTGTCCGCAGGCCACATTCTTATTATCCACAGCCCAAAATCTCCCAGCCCCATCTCTCGGAGGAGCGGCCTTGGCAGGGAGGTAAGGGATACAGCGTAACCCGGCTTGCAAGACTCTACTGTCTAAATTAGATAAAAGAAAAGTAGGGAGAAAACTCGAAGATAAGTGGTACAAAGAAAATCAGAACAAATCATCTTACCCAACTTTATTCACATCTGATACCATTTTTAGAAATTAAGGTCAGTTTTGTGGAACTAATAGGGAGTTATACCCATATATCTTGGACACCATGACAAAACTGGAGGGGAAGATTTATACGCCATGGTTGCAGATGCAGAAGAAAGATATGAAAGATCAAATAGAAGTGCATGATAACAAATGAAAAATGGTCCCCACAGCCCATAAATTAATTGAGAAAAGAAGGTTGTCATTATTTGAACATGCTTTAAAATAAGGTATGGGGTCCAGATGGCTGAGGATAGATAGGCCCACAAAGTTTGAGTAATTGATGACTTAAAAATAAAACAAGATCTTAAAGGAATGAATCACAATGGGCAAGTTAGAGGAGGAATATTATAAGAGAAAGGAACAGATTAAAAAAAGCACACAAAGCGAAAGATAAACCCCAAATCCCTGCGACCATTAAAGCCAAATGAAAGCATAAAGGTGAAAAGTGCATTAGCGGGGATGCAAACATGGGGGAGAGGGGGAAAGTCAGAAACAGAGTCCTAATAAAGCCGCATTTCAGATGTTATTTCATTAACCCACTCAGCTTTTGGGGGCTTTCTGCTGCAAACACACTTCCCCTTATTCTTTCTTTCTTTCTTTCTTTCTTTCTTTCTTTCTTTCTTTCTTTCTTTCTTTCTCTTTTTCAATGGTCTCAAAATAGGGCTGGGCTGAGGTGGGCCACCAACCTTGCAAATAATCGTTTTCTGCTGCTGCCTCTTGAGCTAATCCTCCACTGGAAAATTCAAAAACAATTTGCCTTTGGGGAACATGTGAGGGGTGGTTGGCAGCTTGGGGAATTTTCTTTGTGGGGGAAGGTTGCCAAAGGAACAAACCTAATTGATTTCCCACAGCCATGGAAGACCAGACCTGTCTCTGAGGAGGTGATATCACTGCCCTGATAAACCCATGTCCTCTCCTTCCTACTGCCAATGGGAAAGTGGGGCTCGTCCATTGGTCCTTCTCCTGGAAACAATGTTTCTGGGGCAACTGGGTGCTAAATGAGTTCTAACCCAACATGAGTCTTTCCTCCCTTCCTCCCTCCTTCCTTCTTTCCCTCCTCCCTCCCTCCTTCCTTCTCTCCCCCTTCCCTCACTCCCTCCCTCTTTCCTTCCCTCCCTCTTCCTTCCCCCCTCCTCCCTCCCTCCCTCTTTTCTTCCTTCCCTCCCTCCCTTTTCTCTCTTTGCCCTTCCCATCCCTTTTCTGTTTCTCCCCCCCCTTTTTTTACCAGAATTCCTTTCTTCCTCCCTTTTTTTTAATCCCTACTTGTACAACCATCTGTAATTTCACCCATATCCTTGAAATACAGGAAATGGAAGCAGCGGTGCAGTGTATTCCATATTTATGACTTCTCAGTACATTAGAGCATTTACTGACTTTGGAGAGCCCCCATCTGAGCGTGGCTCTGCTCTGGGGAAACGCTCTAGGTACAAACCAAAGGAGGATGCTGGGGCAGAGAGGAGCCTCGGAGGTATGCGGAGCATGCTCACAGAGGCTCCCCGTTAGGGCTCTCCTTGCTCCTGGGTTTTTAGATTTTTCTTGTCTGCTTCTCTTCTTTACACACACACACACACACACACACACACATTTTTGCCCTCAAAGACACATATCTGCTGCTCATGCTAGGAGAGTATTATGAATATTCTGGACGAAAATAGAACCCTGGGAGAGAATGCAAGGCACAAAGGCCCATGTCAGTGCCGGCTCCTCCCATTCTCACCCAGCTTCCTCCTGGATGCACCCCTGCCCCTCACTTTAAACTCCTTGGCAACGAATTACGGATGACCAAAAAATACAGAAAACAATGGAATGCCACTGCTGCGGGAAGCACAGGACCACAGACTACCTTTCCATCAAGAATTAGACTGTCGTACTAAAGCGTGTACCAGTGCGTGCGTGTGTGTGCGTGTGCGTGCACGCGTGTGTGCATGCATGCGGAGGTGGAAAGAAAAATGTGCCACTGTGACAAAATCGAGGCGAAGTTAAGGAGTCTTTCATCCATCCACACTCCCGTTATTAGAGGTACATTAATCTCCAAAGAGAGACACACATGGGATACACCAAAATATGGCCCCAAGTGCTGACGGCAAGCCAAAGGACTTGAAAATAATCTGAAGACAGAAATATATAGGCAGCAAACATTTCAAGAGAAGGAGACTTGCCAGCAGGATTGATTTGAATACTCTGCCTGGAGATTTATTTTGCCTTATCGTCATAAAAGGAGAATGCCCCCCTCCTGCAGACAGTGAAGGAGAGGGGATAAAAACCTTTTTGCCCGTGTGGCAATGGCTATGTCTTAGTAGAGGCTAAAAATGGATGAGAAGTATCGGAGAAATGAACTTCTGCGGTTTTCAAAAAAAAAAAAAAAACGGTTCAGAATAGATGAGCCAACTCCTTTACATGTTCAAAAGAAAGAGGGAACAATCTTGTGAAATGCTAAGGCACTGCAAAGTGAATGTTAAATAGTTTTTATCCACCGAAAAAAAAATAGACTTATTCAAATGCATGTCTTGCTTGTCTTTAACTAAAGTGAAATTTCTTAAATCCAGCTGTAGTCCTATGGGCGGCGGGGGGCGTGGGGGGGGGACAGCGGAAGCGCAGAACATCTTCCCTGCACCGAGCCTAGTGTCATTTTAAAAGCAGAGGCACACGCTATTGATTTTTTTTTAAATACAAATTTGGCAGATTTCACATGATCCATTACATTTCTCAGGACGGTTAAGATGCAGCTTGCATGATTTATTCAGAATAAGGTCCATTTTTAGCTATATTTAAGTCTCCTATTTGTTATTTAACATGTGTTTAATGTTTTCTGTCCCTGCTGTGCACAGCTGCGAGCTGCTATTTTTTGGCAATTTTTGTGACTGGGAAGTGATTTGTGTCTTTGCATCTCACCTTTCTATTCTATGGCCTGCTGTTTTGATTTTTTTTCCCCCGAACTTTGAGAAAAAGTTACTGTGTGTCGTGACCTCTGCTTCACTTTGCTGGGCAAACATAAGGGCTGAAAGGACCCAAACAGCCATGACGAACCTCTGATGGGGTTTTTAGAGAGACGTTGTTGCCGGGAGCTGGGGAGCCCTGACATTTTGAGAAGTTTACAAAAAAAGGCAAAGTTCTTCCACCGTAGCCCCTCCTCGGAACGGATCGAAGGCTGTGATTTGGAAATACAGCCTGTCCCCCAGCAAGAATGTCGATTGCCATTTGATGTGAAGCTGACACAGTTCTCAAGGACGTAGCCAGGTGGGACGCCCTGCCGCCTCTGTCCCTTGCAGAGGGGACAGGACAGCCCCCTCCCCACCCACCCGCGCTGTCTCGGCAAACACGCTCCAGAGTTCTGCAGGCACCAGCCCCAGCAACACGCTCAACCAGAACGGCCTTTCTGGAAGAACCGTTCCCCTCACAAGGAAGGCGCGTCTCCCAGTGCTGACTTCTCCCAGCGCCAAGTCAAAAATGCCACTGCAGCCACCGCGACGCGTGCCGGGCCCTCCGCACCTGCCCAGACACGCGCCGGAAGCCAGCAGTCAGCCCGGCGAAGGACAGAGCTGCAGCAGCTCGGCGAGCGGCAGCCTTGCCAGCCCGCTTTGGATCTATCACATGGACGTAAAAACTCTGTAAGTGCTTATCTGATTCGGGCGAACACGGTGATGGCATCGGACGGCTTGGTGATTTATTCTTCCGAAGCCGAAAGGATCTTCCTTAATATCCCTTGATATATGCTAACCTTTCCTTTATAGGGTCTGCAGCGGAAAAGCCATGTTGCTGTGGTTTAATCCTGGCCTCCTACTTATCTAGAACACACTCTCCGACTGTGCTGTGAAAATGGAATCTTTTCCTCACAATCTTACTGACATGAAAAATATATAATACAGTAAATGATTAATGCAGTTATAAACTATACCTGAGATAAGATTTAAGTATTCATATTTCTATCATGTTAATACAACACGATAAACCCACGAAGCAAACTTGACCGGGGCATTTGTTATTCTGTCCAGCGTTCAATTATTCTTTGTCCAAATACAATTTAGGGGCTTGCTAGAAAGCAGTCACTTCATACAACACATTATGTGCTTCTGGGAGATAATAAGCCGCCTCGATGGTCAGCCTCGGAGACCCGCTCCATAAAAGGCCCTACCCAACCCAGGCAAATGTGCAGATGGAGAGCCGGTGCCTTGCACCCGGGACGGTCCCCCTGCAAAGATCGTTTGTGCCAGAATGCCAGGCTCATTGTATCCACCCTTTCTCCTTCGTATAAGAAAGTCTCCCATTAAAGGAAAACTTATTTGCCATCATCCAAAAGGAAGCTTAACAGTAAGTCTAACTGCTTACAAGCTGCCTTCCCCTAACACCGGAGATCGCGTTTTATCTGTGACTACAGAGAAGCCATTTCTTTGTTGGCTCTAAATGGCCCCCATTCCTCCGTTGTACAAATTGCTCACACACGCCAATGTGCCGTTTACCACCCACCTCATTATTTTTATACTTCGATGATGTCGATTTTGATTTTCAAATGCCAGCCATTTATAGCTCATTCTGAAACACACACACACACACACACACAATTAAGTGATTCGAGATCTCTGCTATTAGCCGGGCTTTGCGGGGCCTCACGCTAAGTTGGGGAAAGGCAGGAGAGTGCGGTGGTCACACACCTGGGTTTGGCGTCCCAGATCGGTCCCTGATTAGCCATGAGACCTTGAACAAGTGACTTCACCTCTGTAAGTCTCGACAGAGAATTATGCCAAAGATAGAATAATGCTTTCCACCCCTTAGGGGTGATAAGCGACCACTAACAGAATGTGGCATACCCTAAGATCTCAACGATAGTCGTGACTACCTACCGAGTGGCCCTGATTTCCTGACTTCTCTGGATAGTGGATGAGTTGACACTGGCTGGCAGGCTCGTCGTCAATAGCTCCCTGCTCAACGCTGGACAGCAGCCCTCAGCTCTACGCCTGGTGCAGGGGCTCTGGCAGCTGCCGCTGCTTTGAGAAGTGCTACTACCCTTGCCTTCTGACCTCAGTGCCTGGGAGGAGAGGGTCTCTCAAGTCCCTGAAGGCAGGCGCAGGCAGGCAACAGTCTGTAGGAGGCCCACCAGCACCTGGCATTAGATGGGGCTCAGTGTGGACTTGAAGTCAAAGGTGTAGGGCATTGGGGATGCAGATGGGTGTGATGCAGAGTGTATACAACCGTCCTGGGAGTGTCTGCACACGGATCCTAGGAGTCGCTTTTGATTAGGACCGGACTCTAACAAAGCCACATCTTCAAGGGCCAACAGAAGGCTTACCTGAGTGGCACTCCATATTCCCCAAGAAGGCAGAGTCTGTGCCAGGAGGATGGAGAAGCTGGGATTTCCCAAGCCTCTGCCCAGAGTCCAACCCTCTGGGGTGAGAGGTGGGGAATCCAACCCTGAGATTTGCCATGTGCGAGGCAAGTTGTAGTAAGGAAGGGATCTCCGTGCTCTTTGGGGTCAAGATGAGATGGGCCATTGGACTGGCTCCTGGGAGCCAGACAAAAGCAAGATGGCAACCAGAGTCCCCTGGTCTTAGGGCGGATGAGACCTGCCTGAGGAAGGAAGTCAGGAAGGCTATTTGCCTAATTAAACCAGCCCCTCGAGGCTGGAGTGCGATCTCCTTATGGTGGGGATCTGAGGGGCCTTCGTCCCTACTCTGTAGAAATTGACATATTCCCACTATCTTGTAGCACTTATGGAAACCAGGTGTTTCCACAACTGCTTTTCTGAAACAGAACGGCTTTATGCACAGTGCCTGGATCATGATGGATGCTCAGTAAAGGGTAGCTGCCATCAGAATAAAGTGTCTTTCCTGTAATCGCAGGATCAGAAATTTGTTCTTTGGAAATAATGTTCTTGGTATGATCTTTGACTGCATAGTGTTAAGGAGGGTTAGGGGGGAGGGGCCGCAGAATGCTGAGAAGCCTCGGGAGTAGGGACCGAACCCTTGACTAGCTGCCCATTAGTCCCTGAAGCTGGCAACCTGGGCATCTTTCCTCATCGGGAGCCGTCCGTTCTTTGCTCAGATGCGGGAAGGAGCAGATCCGCGTTTTCCGTACAGGAGGCTATGCGGCTGTTCTCACGGCAGGCTGGCTTTGGTATGGCTGCCAGCTTCTATGAGTCGGTCCTTCCTCTCCCCAGATTGCCCCTACCAGCTGCCTGATTTTGAAGCCCCTTTAATGGGGAGAGGTGTGTTTTAAGGTCAGATATTTAAAAGCCATATTAAGTTTCAAAAGGGTTTATTCACCAAAACAGCGATCAGATTTTTTTTTTTCCCTAAGAATGTTTTTAGCCTGGGAACGGGGAAGCCTATAAATCCCACGAAGCTGCCTTATGCCGGGTACCAGTAAATATTTGCTTAACGAATGACTAAATGAAGATAAGGGGAGGATCTGGGTGTCTGGCGAGGAGGGGCACCACAGATCCTGAAAAGGATGTCCTCAGAGACAGTTCCCCCTCGATCTCCAGCAAGTGGCAGAGTGCTACGCACAGAGGAGGCGCTCGGGGGTGTCTGCTGAACTGAACTGATGAAGGGGGGTCCAGCGTGGATAAGTCCACTACACTGGCTTCAAAAATGGACACAGGTCTTGACGTCAGCTGGTCCTTGGCCACATGGGTCTGGCTTCACGAAGTGGCCATGATGTTGTCGCTGCTCTATTCTGGTCCCGATTCCTTTGACACTACGTGTCTCGGTGTCCAGGCCCTCCTTGTATTCACTGGTCCCTGTGACTCATTGTGTCCCCTCTTCAGGCCTCCAGTCAACACTTCTTCACATCCATAGTCACCATGGTAATCCCATGGACACCGCTGGCACCACTCTCCAAAAGCTATCTGGACAGAATCCTTCCTCTTCCTCATGTTTACAGCAAACCGTCAACCCAATGGGAAGGAGGCTATAGCCATCAGAACATTTTAGCAAATAACGTAGATGCAAACATGTCTTGTGACCCAACCATTCCAGCTTGCCCAGGACGGTCCCAGTTTAACACTGGAAGCCCCCATTTTCCCAGAAAACTCCTCAGTCCTACTCACACCAGGGGGGTTGCTCACCCCACCCACCAATACCACTTCTAGCAGTTTGAGCTAAGAAAACAATCATAGGTGTGTGTTAAGATTTGGCCACCAGGATTTTACCAGAGCGTTAGTTCCAACACTGAAACATTGCAAATAAGCTAAGCACCCAAAAATAAGGAGGCAGCGAAGAACTGTCATCTGTTTGCATACAGTAGACTGCACGGCTGCCATGACCGAGAATGTGCTAGAGGAACATAGGGCGACATTGGGGACAGGGAGGGGGATGTGTAATGCATAAGCATATAGAATGCAGATGTATGTAAATACACACATTCTACATAGGTTAACTATGCATCGTACTTAGCCAGTTAATTCCCGGCTTCGCTACTTACTAGCTAAGGAATACAAGTTAAATTACTTACCTCTAACATGCCTCGGTTTCATCATGGATAATACAGTACCTGCCTTGTCAGACAGGAGTGAGGATTTAAGAAGTTAATATAGGTAAAACTCTTGGAACAAAGACTGGCACATGGTAGGCACATAATGAAATGATTACCGGTGGCGGTGGCGGTGGCGGTGGTGGTAGAAGATGAGGAAGAAGTGCTCAGTGAGCCCGAGCGATACACAGGCTCCAGCCCTTGTGATCTTGCTCATGTCACCCTCACAGAGTCTCCATAAACGGGTGTCGACAGTTGCCAAAGGTCCTGGGCTGGCAAGGGGTGAGCCAGGATTCAAACACAAGTCCTCTGACACATGTGGTAGGTCTTAAGAGCAACTGGCTGACTCTCGGTGAGTACCGTGGGGGCACTGTTGTCATTACCCATGCCTAGGCAAACTTAGCTCCATAGGATGGAAGTGTACCTGCATGTCCAAATCTCACCTCTGCTGAGAGTCAGTAGCCTCGAGGCAGCATTGCAAAGAGAATGCTAACTTAAATTTGGACTCCTGGTTGCCAATGAAAATGTCTTTAGAAAGATGGTGCCATGATTAAGGATAAAACCAATATGTTAACGTGGACAATGAAGACCGACTCTCCCTTGCCTGACGATGGAATTAACAGTGGTGGAAACCCCCAGGTCCCTAGCGATAGGCAAAGGCATGGTTGTGAGAAGTCCCGTTGTCTAACTCACAGAAGACTTTCTCAGCGCTGAACATCTAGCTGCCAAAAGCTTCCACTGACTTTCAAGAGAAGATCCTTGCCTTCAAAGAATGCATGTCCGAATTCGGGGCGGGGGGGATGTTTATTTAAAAGTTTCATCAAATAGGAAGTGCAGAGCAAACCTTAATAACCATCAATGTGCTTCACAGATAGGCAGTCAATCAATCAAAAAAGTGTTCGAAGATCTCAGAATCAAGATTGCCAATGTGGGTTTTGAAAAAGCAGCGTTCCCATGAAGCTGGGCATTACCACGTAGGACCAAGAGAAATGGAACACAAAGAAAGTGTAGATTCAAACTTTGATAACTTTAATTGTGATGTGGGAGAATAAGCCAGAATGAAATTGGATGGATAAATAAAAGTTTCATTGCCGAGCAAAAAACATTTTCTGTTCACTTACAATATTGCCACCCCCTCTTTAAACAAAGAAGCTCTCTATTTCTAATCACTGACGGTGTCACTGAATTTCAAAGATGTACGTGCGTGTGCTCGCGTGTGCGTGCATAAGGAAGTATTACACTGCATTATATTATACGTTTGTCAATTACATATAGGATATCATTTCCTACCATGTATATATTTTCTTTGATATTTGTTATTTTTATAACAAAAATAATTACAGTTGGGTAAGAGATTATAGATGTCTACAAATTTTTCCTTGTCTCTCTCATCTGAATTGTCTACATTATCCACAACGACAATGGCCTATTTTGAGTTAATGAGAAAACTCACTCAGAGGAATGCGAAAATATCTGGAGCCAAACCTATATGCTCCAAAGCCGTCCGCTTTCTAGTTTTCATGCTAAGCCCAACTTGCACGCTCCGCAAACACTGTTCCTCTTACATGCGTGCAGCAACGTCGTAACGTCTCATCAGCCCTGCGGCTGGAGGAGGCACGTCCCTGGCCGTCGGGCTGTCAGGGAGTAAGATGGGTTCTTCTAAATTCTGGGGGACGGGCTACCTATTGAGCCGTAGGTAGTGCCTGCATTTTGTTACCCATGGTGACAGCTGCCAATGTGTGAGTGAATGTGAAATGTCAAGTTCTCTGGCACCATTCCTGGAGGAATCTGTAATTTACTGGTTCCGTCATGTCACTCTCTGAAGTATTGCATGGGAGACAGGCTATGACCCACCTGGGATCTTGGTGGAGTTTCCTTTGGAGTCCTCTGAAGGCCACGTTCCCATCAGGGTACTTTGGGGGAGAAGTTCCCCCTGCCCCCATTTTCTCTTGCTTCAGACTTCTCCTGGGAAAGTGGAAGGGGTCTCTGGCACCTTCCTGCTTTTTTATGCCTGTATTTCTGGTTGAAATCCCATGAAGACACAAAGTGTGGAGCGGGGGATGCTGTTCGCCCCATCCTATTTTAAACCAGATAAGGTGGCAGGAGGCTTCATCGATCGGGAAGCACGAGACAACTGGGGAATGGCAGGAGTAAGCAGAGCTGACTCCAAAAAGGCTGTGGAGGACTCAAAGAGAGGGTACCTGCCAGTTCCCTTCAGTTTTTATTTTTTAATACCAATTTGGTCAACCGAGCTAACCTAAGGCAGTGTGTGGGTTACTTTTTTAATTGCTGCAAATGAAATGCATTATTAAATGTCATAAATTGAAAACCGGCACTGGATGATCTCACACATTGGATCAAACAAAACAAGGCACCTCAAAACGCGGGGAAAGCAACAGAGCCTTTCATAAGTGAGTATCACAGACCTCTCGCTGAGGCTGCCTGCAAACCGCTGGGGCTGGGGACAGTCCTTCGTCCCCACACCTGTGTGTTCTGGGGTCTGAGGAGGGCAGGTGGGAAACCCACAGGACTCCCACACGCTCAGCCCGGGCAGACACAAATGACTGGTCCACTTGGTCGAACAACTGGGCCACGAAACGGTAGGAGAACAGAAGGTCGAGGTGGTGGTGCGCTAAGTGGTGAATCTGGAGTCTAACCACCTGTCTGGCCCCATGGGCCCAAAATGAATCAGTGTAGTTCCATTTTGAATAACTGACTCAATCCATACTTACTAGAATCTGAAGCATCATCAGCCCCGATCGCTCTCTTAAATACCAAACTCAAACTTCCGGGAGCTGTGTCTCCTGGGTGTTCTGTCAATCTGTTAGTCAACGTAGTCATGACCAGACTCATTGACTTCTGTCTGGTTGATGGGACAGAGGAACTAGAGCTCCCTCTTTCGCTACACACCCCGAAACTAGGAAACCGCAAGTCCACACAGCCACCACTGGCACCCAACCGGCCTTTGGTAGCTCTGCCTCTAATTTACCCCATCTCCAATCTGCCCTCCATGCCATAAGCAGAGGGGTCTTTCTAAACATGGGCTGGCACATGGCACCTTCTTCCTTGGAAAGGCTTGCTAACTCTCCACTGGCTGTGCTATAAATCCCAAACATTTTAACTGCCCTTCCAGAACTTTCCTTGATACTCTAACCCAGTAATGTTCCATCCCTGACGCTATGGCCCTCCTTTGCAGAGCTGACACCCCAGCCATGAGAGAAAACTCGCTGTTGGAGGAGCTGTGCTCATGGAACTTGCGGGGCCCATCCGGGCAAAGGCATAAGGGAGGGTGACTTGCCTTTCACTGCTATTGTTGTTCACTCTTCATGGATTTGTTCTTTCAAGACTCAGCTGCCCGTGAGCAGCCTGCATCCGTGCCATCTCAGCCCAGTGACCACTGCCCTGTGGGGGACCCTCCTCTGCAGCCCGCGTTCCCTTGGTCAGTTACCTGGCGAGACTGAGCTCCTCGAGGCTAGGGACCATTTCAACTTTCTTTGCGCCTTTCCATCACCCAGCACGCAAATCCTGGGGACTCAAGAAATGTTCCTTGAAATCACAAAACCCCGAAGCGATTATTTGGGCAACATAGACAGGAAAAAGTTACAGTGTCCCAGACCTTTGCCAGGTAATCCCGGCCATCCTCGGAAACGAAAGCAAAGGGTCTGGCTCTTCTCCTCCCTTCCCTCCCCTGCTCACCGGGGCCCAGCCAGGCTGCCGTAACCCCTAAGTCTCAGGAAAAGCTGGAAGCTGTCAGTCTGTGGCTCTGTCATTCATAGGCCTTTCGCAGAGGCTCAAATTCATTAGGAGGGTAAAAAACCCTTTAAGAAACTGTTGTCAGAACGAATCAATCCATTTAAGCATCTACAAGTAAAATGCACGTCAGTCTTCACGGTGAGGTCTTCATAATGCACGGTGTCCCCTCCTGGTCTTGAGTGGGAGCCCCCCGGGGTACGAATGAGGCCGTGTTCCTGGGGCTCGGCCGCTCTTGGGGAAGGGCAGGGGAGGTCCAGACTCTTCATCAGTCATGGGGCAGAAAAATGGTCGCTGGGGCTTGCTTTCTGGCTGTCACTGGAGTTTCCACCATGAACTCTTCTTTAAAAGAAGACGGACAGGAGAAAGGAGAGAAGGGTGGGAGGAAGAAAGGAAGAAGAGGGGGCAGCACCATCATCATTCGAGTTTGGGGGGCATTTGGGGCCTTTCCAGCACATCCGTGTCACTTGATCTTCTGGGGGCCCTCCAGGCTACTTACTATTATCTTCATTTTGCTGTTCGGGATGTTAGCTAACTTGCATAAGGACGTGTACCTAGGCGGAAAGCAGCCTTGGAACCCATTCTTTTTTTTTTTTTTTTAAAGATTTTATTTATTTATTCGACAGAGAGAGAGACAGCCAGCGAGAGAGGGAACACAAGCAGGGGGAGTGGGAGAGGAGGAAGCAGGCTCATAGCAGAGGAGCCCGATGTGGGGCTCGATCCCAGAACGCCGGGATCACACCCTGAGCCGAAGGCAGACGCTTAATGACTGCGCCACCCAGGCGCCCCTTGGAACCCATTCTTTTATCCCATTTTTCAGAAAGGCAAAAAGGAAGTAATAAAGACAATGAAATACAAGGGAAGGACTTCCTTTAGCATAGGACGTCTTTCCAGGTGGGATGAGACAGAACAGAGCATCTTTGAAAGCACGTTTGGTGTGAGAGGCATGGAGCCTTGGAGAGAAGATGCGCCTGGAGAGGGTGGAGGGCAGATGGGGGCTAGTGGCCTGTGGATTCCACCAACACTCTTCTAGCCCAGCTTCCCAGCCAAGGAAGCTCCAGAATGGCTCCTTGTGGGTGAAAGCTAGTTAAAGAATCCAATACCAAATTACAGGTTGAGTTAAAGGACAATTTCTTAAAACTTCAGAACAAAACGCACCCAATGGAGTGAGTAAGTAGTTTCTTCTCATATCAGTCTCTTGGGAACTCAGATCTTTACATGCTAGCAAACCAGACAGATGCCTACACAGGGAAATTGCATTTATAAAGTACCTTGCTCTGTTTCTCTCACAGTGGATTCCCTTACACATCGCCCCCGCCAGCCAGAAATTCGGCCACTGGAATCAATTTTGGCCTAGGATTTTACTTTTGTGCACATGCAAATACCTGCAGGAACAAATTACACACAAGTGTCAGTGAGTTTCTCAAATTAGGAAAGTAGGCTTGTATAAAGAAATATTAATCATAAAATGGAAGGGAAGGAAGAGACAAGGACATCAAAGGGCTCAAGGAGTGGGAACTGAGAGAGCCAATTTAAAAAAAAAAAATTAAAATACTTTCTTCATAGCTTATCATGAGATATTCCAATATGGCGTCCAGGCCAGTCGTCTTCAGGGACTAACATATAGAGAAGAGTCCACAGAGTGACTGGGAAGGCCTGGACATGTCCTCCTGGCCCATAACGCTGCCATCTCCAGGATGGTGTCCCCTCCTGCTGACACCGCTGGTATGTCCAGGGGGTCCCAGGCCTTTGCGGTTGTGAGAGACCCTCCTTGGAGTTCATATAGACATGGCACAACATCTGTTTGGGGAATTGGGTGGGGGTGGTAGTGGAGACAGTCCATGATATTTAAATTTACAATTAAAGTGAATTAAAATTATTTTAGTCATGCATTCATTTTTTTATCTGTTCATTTTTTAAATTGTCATAATAGCTAAAAATCCCATTGGTTGTTTTGTGTGTGTGTGTTTTTTAAAGACATTTTTTAAGATTTTTTTTATTATTATTCATTTGAGAGAGAGAGAGACAGAGAGACCAAACCAGTGGGAGAGGCAGAGGGAGAGGGAGAAGCGGACTCCCTGCCGAGCTGGGAGCCCAACATGGGGCTCGATCCCAGGACCTGGAGATCACGACCCAAGCCGAAGGCAGACACCTAACCATCTGAGCCACCCAGGCGCCCCGTGTCATGTGTGCGAATACACACGCACACACGTGAATGCACACGCACAGAGTACATTTGTACGGTACCTGATTCTTTTCTAAGCATCCTGCAGGCTTGGAATTAAAAAGGAACTTGAAGTTCTATAATAACATTCTTCAAGCCATAGGTAAAGAGAAAAGTTCCTGCCATCTAGTGTCTACTTGATTACTTCTCATAATGGAGAACTCACTACTCTAGCAGCAGCCTGTTTCCTATTTAGGCAACTGACTGTGTTTTTTATTTTGTTCTCTTTTTGTATTTGTGTTTGTTTTCTTAACACAAAGATGAACTTTCCGTTTGTCTATTAAAACATTTACTGAATTCTTGTGACATTCCAGGGCTAGACTAAACCCTCTGACATTATTTCTTTCAATTAACTCAATAGTCCTGTGGGATCAAGATTATAAGACAGGTGAAGAAACCAGGGCTCAGAGAGACGGTTTGCTAAAGACCCCACTATTAGTAAATAGTCAGGTTGGGATTTTATCCCTAGTCTGTTGACTTCCAAATTCTCGCTCTGGAACGTGAAGCTTTGAGCTTCTACCCATTGGTCAATGTTAATTTCTCTTCCCATGTGTATTAGTCAGGCTTCCCCAGAGAAATAGAACCAATTGAAAAAATATATATAGAGAGAGAAAGATTTACTATGGGATTTGTCTCACATGGTTGTAACGTCTGCTGTCTGTAAGCTGGAGAACGAAGAAAACCTATAGTATAATTCTGTCTGAGTCTGAAGGTCTCAGAAATCAGAGCACACGTGATGTAAGCCCTGGTCTGCATCCGAAAGCCTCAGAGAGAAACATCAACACCCAAGGGCAGGAGAAGTTGGTTGTCCCAGCTCAGAGAGCAAATTCGCCCTTCCTTTGTTTTTTTTTTATTCCATTCTCGCCCTCAATGGACTGGATGATGCCCACCCATGTTGGGGAGGGCAATCTGCTTTTCTCAGTCTACTGATTCAGATATAGTTTCTTTCAGGGATATCCTCACAGACACACTCAGAGAGAATGTTCTACCAGCTCTCTGGGCACTCCTTAGCCCAATCAGGTTGACCTATAAAATTAACCATCACACCCTAGAAGCCCAGTGGGAGGACGTGTCCATCCCTGCTCCAGCTCCACCGCCAGGCTTCCCTGGAGCCTCGTCTTTTCCCGGCTCGATATTACGTTCCAAAAACCCAGCCACCTTTTCTTAAACGCACTGTAGGTGACCTGTAGCCCTCCGTGAACATCACTGTTTGAGTAAACAAACACCATTTGTGCATTTTCTGTAGCGGTTACCTCCTGCCTACGCTGACCTCAGAAGCCGCAGAGGACTCTTCCCAAGGGCCAGAGGTTCTGTCCTCAGACAACCACACCCGCTCTTAGAGCCCAGTGGGAATGACCTCTTCCCACTGGGCCTGGGCATGGCCTTTGGCACATACATTTCATCCAGCAAATATCCTCCTGTATCTGTTCTCTCTTGCCAGCTGGACCCTGAGTTCCTTAAGGAAAGCTTCATTCATGTTCATTCTAGCAACACCTATTATGGTTCAAGTACACAGCTGAAGCTTGACAGCTCTTTGTGGAAGGAAGGAAGGAAGGAAGGAAGGAAGGAAGGAAGGAAGGAAGGAAGGAAGGGAGGGAGGGAGGGAGGGAGGGAGGGAGGGAGGGAGGGAGGGAGGGAGGGAGGAATGCAATTAGGGATAAAAGTGATGTAATCTGTATGAAAGGAAAACCACTCATATAACCAAAGTGACTTCCTTTTAGGGACAACTAAAAGGACCTGGGATGTAATGATGGGTGATTACAGAGGTAACCTAATGGTATTCTTGGTTTCTACCATTTAGGAATGACCCAAGTTCCTGTTAGAGAAGTAGCAAATAAAAGGTCCGGAGCACAGTATCTGTCTTAATTATTCTTAAAATCTGAATTGGTTGCTAGGAATTTAAAAAAAATAAGTAAAAAGTTGAATTTCCAACTGCCTTTGAAGCCATAGAAGATCTCTGGCCAGCGTTTCCTCCTGGCAAGAGCTAGTCGTGGCAGCTAGGGCTTTCTAAGTGGTCCCCAGCCACGTGGTAGTAGAGCCCAGCGGCCCCCCACGGTTAGTAGCTCCTGGCTGCTCAGGACAGTCCGCAGTCGTGGCTCCTCTCTCTAGTCGATGTGCACCTTGTAACGCTGAGCAAGAATAAAACCACTCATTCATTCATTCGCTTTGGCTCACGGGTCCTTGGACGAAGACCCCAACTTGGAAGCCCCTCGATTCCACATCTTGTCCTCGGGGGGCCTGGGAGTGAGCAGCAAAGCCCGGCCCCGCGGCGGCTAGTGAAACCCTTCCAAGTGACAGGGCCGTCCCCCTCCACGTACCGGTTCCGTTTCCGAATGTTTATTTTTCCGGTGGAAGTTTTTAATTTTTCATAAATCATAGCACATCAAGTTTCGTTCGGAGAATCGCTGAGGCTTTCTGAAGACGAGCTCCAGGCTGAAACCAAACAACAACAAGGACCAAAGCACCACCGTCCTCAGGGGCCAGGTGCCCTCGAGGCCCTTGCCCTGGCCAGTGCCCTTCCGCATGTGTAGATGAAACTCTCCGGGGTCGTCTGCGTACCTCCACCGCTCACCTGCCGAGCCCTGCGAGGAGCTGTGAGGACCAGTGTTTAGGGATCCCAGAGCAGCGTCGGGCTCCAGGAACAAGTGTGTCACAGTATCCCCATGGCACGGTCTTCCTGGTGAAACTCCGAGGGTCAGGAGGCGGGACAACCCACACCACCCCGGCCGGGAACGCCTCCCTGAGCCTCAGCTCTGGAGACAGGCAGGTGCTCTCCGGGGCTCTTCCCATGGCCGGTGGACCTCAGATGGCCAAGCCCGCCAGTGTTTCATTTGATGCCGCTGAACTGCTCGCGAGACGATTTCTTTGAGCTTCCTTCTCTCCTCCGTTGAGCAGAGGGGGTAAGTCAGGGAAAGCTTTTTTGTGGTTGCTGCGTTTCCAAATGTTCCTCCGTGATTGACAGCTCTGCATTCAGTTTCCCATTATGGCACCTGCAGATAATGAGATATCTTGAAACCGGAATTTCCAGCGCCTGAGCCTGCCAGGAATATTATCATCAGTGTTCTAGCAAGCCATTCCTGCTGCACACATGACCTCTACAAATTTGAAATGTCAAAACACAGCCAGGAGCTGAAACCAAGGCCACTCCAGTCCAAGTGGCTATTGGCTCTTGAATGTCCAGGAAGGAGTCCTTTATCTCGGGAGAATTATGGATTACCAGAAAATAGTGATCTTTTCATTAACCTATATGTATTTAGAATGTAGATAATGTCTGTCTTTTATCATTCGCATGCCCCGTGTGTGGGGAGACAGAGGGATGGAGGGCTCAGCATTTCGCCTGTGAGTCTGGGCCTGTGTGGGGACTAAGTCAGCATCGAATCTCTTTGTCCTCGGTGGCAATTTGGGGCCTTCATTTTGTAGCTATTATAACCACTTAGATCTTGTTATGTTATCAGAGAGGCTAAAGGTGGAGGACACTTGATTCTAGAATTTGAATTTTGCTCTTTTGTGGGTCCCCTCTCTTCTATTTCTTTTCCACCTGGGCTACGGGCTTCAAGACCCTAATGCTAGCTAGTTATGAACGCACCTGTCAACTCAGTAGAGCTACGAGTCTGTGCCCTTCACTCTATTGGGTGCTTGGTGTAAAGGTAAATTAGACACTCCAGGAATTTGCAGTATACAGAGGAGAATACCAGGCTAAGCATTTCATTATCTTCATGAACACGGAGAAGCAAAGTGTGGGATGCCTAACTAGGGAATTAAAGTAGGAGAAGGATATTCAGAGAGCAAGCTGTCTTGAGCTGGGCCTCAGTGCAATGAGCAGGATAGCTCACCAGACTTGAACTAGAATGGGAGTAAGGTCATGGCTGGACATGTTTCACATCCAGATGGACCTACGTGAACAAAGGCCTTCCTATGAAATTCTTAGACCAAACGGAGCTGGCTCCTGTCCTCCAATGCCCGAGGACTGGGGCAGCTGGAGTGACAACTCCTTCGATCTTTGTCCTGTTTCCAGATCATTGATGAGCCAGGCTCCCCTACTCTTAATCCATGCTGGGGCTGACCTCATACCTGGGTCCTAAGGACACACATGTGACCCACTTGTGGCCGTTTAATATTTTTTATAATAATTTTTTATTGTGTTATGTTAGTCACCATACAGTACATCCTTCGTTTTTGATGTGGTGTTCCATGATTCCTTATTTGCATATAACACCCCGTGCTCCATGTTAACTGAGATATAACACCCAGTGCTCCATGTTAACTGAGATATAACAGACATAGAACACGGTGTTGATTTCAGGGGTAAGCAGGACGAGTTGATATTTATATCTATTGTGGAACGATCTAGTTAGCATTCACTTTTGAGAGCACTTCATGCCCCCAGGCATAGTGATTGGTTTGGGCCAATGAGAATCAACCCTGAGATTTTGGGGCTGGTGCTTTCATGAACGAGGCACACTATTTCCACTGGGATTTCAAAGCAGACAAAAATAGAACCTTAACACTGATGGAGGTCGCCTTGGCACTGGTAGGAGAGAGCCTGCCTATGGATGACGTGAACAGGGAGAGACAAGGAGGAGAGGGATAGAGAAAGGCCAGGTGATAAAAGCGTCACTGGGCACCCATTGTCAGCCATGTCTGAAGCCAACGCCCCCACTCCAGATTTCACACTGGGAGGTAATACGTTTTTATTTATCTGTTAGCTCAAACGAGTTTGAGTTGAACTTCTGTGTCTTGAAACCCCAAGCAACACGATTTATATAATGGCAAAACACTGGTATAGCTAGGAGTTCTGTTCATGCCATAGTGACTTCGAGGGTGACCCACCCACTGGCGCCTTGATCAGATGACAGGACAGAGGGTGAAAGTCCTGCCCCCACAGTGAAGGCTACACTTGAGCCTTGTTCTAGGCACCTTCCCAACTCTCCCCTTACACGGGGTCTCTCTAAGATCTCAGAAACCAGTCAACAGGGGCAAAGACACCAGCAACACCCCTGCAGTGACGCTCTGCCACTGGCCCACGGAGAGGGCCCCTCTAGAAGCCCAGCCAATGACTACCAAAGCGGAAAACTCAAGCGAAGCCACATGACTGAAGACATCGCTCCTGAAAGGTTCAGGATCTCACAGGTGCTCCTGCTGCACCCCAGTCCCCACAGACGTGTCAGTGGGGGATGACCCAGAAGGGGGAGCCCGCTCTAGGTATGAGCCCAGCAGCGTGGAGGACCTACTCCGGGGAGGCCCTAGACTCTAGCCTAGGGTCTGAGTCCTCTTCCTACTCCCTCTTGGGGGCTTTGTCTCCACAAGGAAGTGGGCAGCAGCCTTTCTGCGGGTCCAGAAGGCAGAGATGACCGCGTGCCTGCCGTTGTCCTGTGGTGCCTGGATAGCAGGCCTTTCCTCAGCACAGCAGGCAAATCCATCCCAGAGGGGTTTTCTTCAGCCAGGCCAAGGAGGTCCGGGGTCAACCAACAAGGGTGGACCAGATTCCCTTCCCCACCCTCACCCGAGAGCCAAACGCTTCCTGACCAATACAACGGTCAACAGCTGTATAAGACCGGACAGTGTCCTGTATATCAGAAACCCAACATCCTCCCCCCCTCCACCCCCCCTCCCCCACACACCACTTTCAAAGACATAAAAGCAACCACCAGGGAAAATTCACTCAACTCAGGGGCCGGGTCAGCCGGACCTAACAATGGAGACACATAGCCCCGTTGAATAATTGCCACTACCCTGAGATCCCTGAAAAGTTGCCCCCCCTTTTTTCTTTCCCTCTGAGCAGCATCTGAGGACAAAGAGGAACTTGCAGTACCCTAAACGGGCCTCATAGGGTAAAATTAGAAATCTCTCTGGAAAGGTACACAAAATGTGCTCCATACAGAACAAATCATTAGCTGTCAGCTGCCTGTCCCCCGCTCAGCTGTCCGGAGGGCCTCGGGCAGCCCGCCCCAGGCCTGGGGGCGAGCGGGCACCCTCCCTGGAGCCGGTCCAGCCGGGCACAGGATGATGGGCAAGAGGCAGCCGGGCAGGGCTCAGGGAGAGAAAATGGCTGCCCTGTCGCCAGGCCTTTCTGTGTGGCCCTGTCAGGAAGGAGCTGGCGCTCCGGCCGGGGCTGGCTGGCTCCCGCTAAGTACGGATGCCGCGGTGGCGGTGGGGGACAGGAGATGAGGGACAGAACAGGGCAGCTGCAAATGAAAATCACCCTGGGGAAGGTTACAACTAGATAAAGTTTTCGACAATAAGATTCCAGAGACTGCTGACGGGAGCAAAGCTCAATATTTTAGTCTCAGTACAAATTTGCTTCAATCTTATACAACTCCCATGCAGCATCGCCCACAGCTGCATGCTGTAAACAACAAACAGATCTATTTCCATCAGCCCTGCTGATGCCAGGAGAAAAGAGCCCGAGCATAAGACATGCACAGATGCAAAGCCTCACCTGAGCCTGGTGCTGCCCTCCATTTGGCCTCTCTAACTTAATATCGTTGTTACAAAGCTATTGGTCTCCTGGTAGCTAGCTGGCTCAACGCAGTGCCTCTTCTTCCAGCTAATCTGACAACTCCGATCCAAGAAGCATCAAGGGCCCAATTAAGAAGACACATCTTATCAAGGAGCTTATTTTGCATAACAGAATACAAATGACGAATAAAAATTTAATGTTTAATAACTTAGTACAAAGAGGGCTGTTGATATAGAATGCCTGGAATTTTTATGGAGGCTGTCAGACTTGTGATAAAACTGTTATATAGGAACACTTGGCAAAAAACAGCGTAGAATTTTTCAGTAATGGTGTGTGCATGATATTGCATTAATTCTTGATAGGGAGCTAACTGTAAGCCTGGGAATCAGCCAGGCTGAGTTTCGGTTTAAGATGGTGTGTGTGCGTGTGTGTGCGTGTACATGTGTGTGTCTGTGTGTGCGCACGTGCGTGTGCGTGCGTGTACGTCCCATCCAGGATGCTCTGAGAGTGTGACTGGACATGCACACGTGTGCATTTTAATGAGGACTAGACTGAGAAGGTGCTCAGTCCTGCGTACGGCACTTGGGTGTGTCTTTCTGAGACCAGAAATGACAAGCAATGCCTGGGTCATGTTCTGGGCTAACCGCCTTGTGGAAGGGCCAGGCAGGATTGTTCAGGCTCTTCCTTGGTGCACCTCAGTTTCTTCTTTATTTGTGCATGCGGGGGGGGGGGGAGTGGGAGGCATGGGGGAACTGGGGTGCAGGAGGGTGCAAAGAAACAGAAATCTCGTTATTCTCTGCAATCCAACCTTTGGTCCCAGGAAATAGCTAATAAAGATACCCGGGAGACGTCACGCCTGGGCTTGAAATCTCCAGCAACAACTCCCTGTAGTTTGCCATTGCTTTGGCTCAGACAACACCTTTCCACGGTGCGTTCATTCGAATATTCATGGGAGCCCGAACTTGGCTGGGCTCTGGGAGGTTAAGCCACAGTTGCGAGAGGCAGCTGTGGAGAGTGGATGTGACCACACACATGACTCTTGGCTTTGCCACGTGTTGCCTGCAAAACACTGAACCAGCTACTGAACCTGTCTAAAAACGCCCACGTCTTCAGCTGTGAGTCAGCTCTAAAGGCACCTGGCTCCCTGACTTAAAGTGATACCTGCCTGCATTTAGCACGGAGTCTCCGGCACAGCAAACTCTCCGTACCTGTTAGCTCGCCTGCACATTATCAATACATTTCAGATTGATTGCATCTGCCTTGAAAGCCTTGGCCCAGAGAAGCACCGGTGTCCACACGCCGAGTGGCTTTAGACTGAGCTGGAAAAACTCTTTTGACATGATCACTGTGACTCCACGAAATTCCAAATGTCCATCAGGAGAAATTGAGCCTTCATCTCTAGTAATGCTTTATTTTTTAAGTGTCCATTAACTAGGGCTAAACTCATGTTGAATTAGAGTGGAACTCTTTCCGAAGTACATCACATCTCTATGAATGCAAGATGAATTTCGGACTCATCCTGTCCTGCCGCATTAGTGTTATTACATTGAATACTAAATGAATTTCTAATGATTGGACACTCCAAGGAAAATGTGACCCCTTTAGAGCAATCATCCAACTCGATCGGCAGCCTGGAAATTGTGGGGTGCAGGGCTTGTCCTCGTGGCAAGAAAGCCAAACAGAACAAAACACTGCCCTGAGTGTTATTGTGTGGGCGATTGAAAAACATAATTTACTTGATGAGGCTAATATTCAAATGCAAACTTATATTAGAATTAACACTACAGGAGGGGCTTTTACATGGAGGATTTGTTACAGAAATAAAATCTATCGGTAACAGTTTCATTGTTCCATCATTATGAGCTCATTTGGTATTCACTGTAATAGCACCGATCAGAATGAATTTGTTTGATATTCATGGTACTCTCCCACACATTAACAGAGTTTCTGTTATAATTCACCATCCAATAAGCATTAGTTAATGTAGACTTTGGACCAATAAAGATGTGCCATCCCACCCCTCTAGTTGTCTGGAGCAAGGCATCGAGGGATCTTTGGATGTCACACGGTCCTTCGGGCTCCTCCCGGTTCTGACGCCATCCCTCAAGCTAGAGAACTTTCTGGATCCCAAGCTGGACAGAAACAAGACTGGTCTCAGTTTAGCATTTGGAATCCAGAGAAGAAGTCCAAGTCGTGCTCCCTCGATGCCACTGTTTCAGCCCTGGAAGATCCAGGCATTAGAATGAGGCTGGTCATTTCCGATCTCACCGGGGCTCCAAGGGGCCCAGCTATGCTGGAACCAACGCTGCTGCTGGTGGAGCATATGTGGTTGTCTGCTCACCACACTAATTTTCTACAAAAAAGTCAGGGCTCCGCACTGGTGCTGGTGCAAAGGCTTACCCCGCCTAAGTTCCCCGGGCCAGGAACGGAGCCAGCTTCTCGGCAGCACTCACTGGTCGGCAATCAAATGGCCCAACCCTACGGAAAATAAAACCCGACTGATGCTGGCCCAGTTACTTCATCACTTGTCAGGGCACTGGGTGAGGGCTCTCTATTAAACTCTTTGGTAATTAAGCTTGTAAAATGTCCCTATGATGCTCCCTAGCTTTGGAGTAATGGATTTACCTGAGACGGCTGCCCAGGAGGGAATTGTCTGGTGATAGGGGGAGGATTGTTCCAGCCATAACCCGACTCTTTCTGCTTCAATTACCCAAATATTTAATACTCATCCAGCAGTTCCGGAAAACTCATAAGCCAGTGTCATTTTTCTTTAGAGCCGATGTGACCCACGACTGTCCTGAAAAGAGTATCTGTTTAATCTCTGGGGGCTCGGAGAACTCTGCCCTCTAGGCTGTGGGCAGGATATGGAAATTCACACACCTTACGTCTCCAGCGCCTTTTGGGAAGACAGGCCCTTTAACCCCGGGGGGCCAAGGTGAGGGAACAAAGAAACAGGCTTGTTTGTGCCTTGAAGGAATATGGAGGATGCTGGTAACACGAGCTGGATCGCGTGCAATCCCGCGTGTCAGTGTGTCCTGACTCCCTGGATGGAGGGGAGCTCCCGGGAGGATTTCGCCCCCTTACTTACAGGGCGTCTTTGGACAGGCTACTTGCCCAAAGGCAATCCAACGTCATGGTGCCTCTAAAAATAAACTCTTTCATCTGTCACAGGGCAATAGGAGATGGCTGCAAAGATCAGGTAACACAGGAGGGGCACTCATCCCAGCTCCCAACGCCAAGTCCGAGCCCGAACAGCATCAGGATGCGGCATCATCGCGTGGAGCTGCGGCTGAGAGCCGTGGCCGGAGCGCACGTCCCCGCTCCTGCCGGAGCCTCTCGCACCTTCTCTGCAGCATGGAGGGAAGAGTCCATTCGCTTCAGAGTCTTCCTCCTGGCTCCTGATTTCTCCAGGATTTGCAGATAAACAGGAGCCAGCAACGCAGGGAGGGGAGCAGACCGGAGCTGCCTTCCTCTGCCCTGCTGGGTAAACCT
Source organism: Ursus americanus (assembly GCF_024610735.1). Taxonomy (NCBI): domain Eukaryota; kingdom Metazoa; phylum Chordata; class Mammalia; order Carnivora; family Ursidae; genus Ursus; species Ursus americanus. Next base: position 37,574,484 of record NC_142147.1, read on the forward strand.
TCCTTCGATCCCTTGGGAGAAAAGAGGGTGACTTCCTTGTGCCTCATTCTCTTATTTTTGTTGTGGTGGTTGTTCTTTTCTCTCCAACACTGCAATGGTTTCCCGTGTTAAGAAAGAAAAAAAAAAAAAAAAAAACACGAATCCATTAAGCTGTAATAGAAACAAATGCCTTTGGGCATTTTTAACATTGAATCAGGAGAGGATAGAAATGTCACATCATCTGGTGCGGAGCCATCCTCCAAGGAATGTCTGTCCACGTCGCTGGAGCGCCCAGGCCCAAACACAGCGTCCTCCTTAACAGGCCACAAACAAAGAAGGAAGAATGTCTTGGAGGTGAAGGGGGGTGGCTCTTCCAGGCGAGCCATCCTTGTCGGTGGGATGAGTTAGGGCGGGTGCCAGAGGCCCTGAGCTGGCCTGCCCTAGTTCTGTGGGCTCCTGCCAGAGCCTCAGAGTTATTTAGCATAGTTTTGGGTGAAATCAATACACATTGAGCGCATTATAAATACCATCCCCAATGTGCCAAGAAGCAGTCCGGGGGCTGTGCCCCACGCCAGCCAACAAGTTGCCCCTGCGAGCCGCACATAACCTCACCTTGAATAAGTGAACTGCGCTTTGATTCATATCCTTCAAGTGCACACAATTTTTTTTTTTTTTTTAAGAGACACCTAGTTGAGAGAATTCCTCTCCGGAATTTAAGAAATAATGAATGTGGACCTCACCAGCCCCTGGCCTTTTCGTAGTTCATAATGAAAACGAATGTTCATTTTTCCTTTAAAACTGTCTCGAGCTAAATGATACTGACGCTTTCAATTTTTAACATCATAATCAATAAAGCCTGCTTATGCACACTTTGCAAAACCATCAGTTTAGAAGTTTGAAAAAAAATCTGCATATGGCTGCAGCTTGCTGGCTGGAACGCTCTCGCACTAAATCTTCCGAGTTAAAGTTTTACTGGTGTGTTATGAGTAAAAATGCCTTGTCAGCCATCTGCCAGTTTTTCTCCTAACATCCATATTTCCAACCCTTGCTAAACATTGGGAGCATGCGGCCACAAGGGGCCACCTCTACAATTAAACAGCCGAGCGCTGCAGCAGAAGCAAGGGCATGCCACAGGAGAACTATCTGGTATTAATTTTAAAAGTCCGTAAAGACTAGCTCTGACCCATCCAGGATGATAGACTGGCAGTTAAATGTATTAGAAACTGTTAACCCCAGGAGACAACACAGGGGGGAAAGGAAGTAGGAAAGAAGAAGAAGAAGATTTTAAAGAAAGGGAAAAATACAACACCAGCAAACAATACGCCCGTGTCAAAGCTTCAATACATGCTAATCGTGGCTGATTAATCATTCTCTAATTCCACTGATCCGAAAGGTTACCGAGTCAATTGTGTAAAATTAGCTCTTTCTCGTGTGTCCCTCTGCATTTGGAGCCTCTCTGTTCATGTGCATCTTTTGCCAATGTTTACGGAGAATTCAGTTCATTAGCTCTTAAGCATAAAGTCAGAAATTGGAGGGGACTCTGCATTTTCTCGCTGAGAGTACCACTTAGAACAAATAACATCACTTCCTCAAACATTTATAGATTAAACGAAATGGCATTAATTACTGCAGATCTCCTATTTGTGAGCAGAAAGAGGGGGAACAGAAAAAAAAAAATCCTCTTTCCCAATACCCGCAGTTTCATGGCAGGATCGCTCCATTCCCACCTAATGTCGTGTATAGTTGGGGGCAAAATGTTTAATCACGGAATTAACAGGAAGCGGATGGCGAGGGGAGCTAACGAGGCTTGCCGCTAACTTTTTATAGGGCAGCGTTTTGCAAAGCTCAGAAGCAGAAGGTTGCTTTTGAAAGCCCTTATTAAAAAGAGATCCCTGCCACATATGTAGAAGCCGTCTTGGGAAATACCTGTTTTACCCGAGTTTGAAAATCTTGAAACCTGCCAAAGAGAAGTGGAGGAGGCGGTGCTGTGCCCGGGCCCAGGTTGGCCCAGACTTCACAGGGGCGCGGGGAGCTCCCGCTTGTCTTCCCAAAGTGCCCCTCGTGGGGCGTTTCAGATGAAGGGAGTGTGCTCACAGGTGGAGAGCAGACAGCAGGTCAAACAAGCGGGTGGTTAGCAAGGTGCAGGGGGCCGCTCGCCAGAAGCCACATGCCTCCCCCGGAAACGTGCAAAGTTCTTGGTCCTTGGGAAGGACACGAGGTCCCCTGCCCAGATGCCGTTGTGCCAAGAGGCCTCTCACCCTCCCGGCTTTGGGAGAAGTGAGAATGGGCCCAGCGTGACACCTGAGTTTTTAAACAATGTGCTGGTGCTGACCAAACCCAGAGTAGCTGCTTGGAGGAGTCGGGCATCTGTGCCTGGTCCCTGAGTGCTCTCCCCACCTCGATCCCAAGCAAATCTACATTGACCGCTGGGCTTCTGCTTCTGTATATTTTCCTATATATATGTTTTGGCTGAAATGCCCTTTCTTCCACCCCCTGCAAACTTCTCCATTACCCAAATCTCAACAAAGAATCAGTAGGGAGGGCTGGGAATACCAAGCAGAACCCCACTAACATTGACCCTGTCCTCCCAGAGCTCACGTGGAGTGAGGGAACTCCAGACACAGGAAGAGGCGATTGTAATAAAGTTCAATCGTAAGAACTTCACCTCCTCCAGGAAGCCCTCCCTGATTTGCTCAGGCTGCCTTCCTGTCCCTCTTTCCTGCATGTCCCTCAGCAAGCCACTGAATACGGTTTCTTAATGATGGTTTTTGTGTCGACAGATCACCTTCATCTTGCCATCCCCAAGATCAAGTACGGTGCTGGGCAAAATAGATGTTCAGTAAGCATTTGTTGAGCGAACGAACGAGCCTCGTCATCCAGACCCCCATTTTGCACTTGCCATGCGGACAACAGAAAGCTTTCCTCCTGGTTCTAAAATATCGTGACTCAGACTGGGGTCCCTGATGCCTCTCCTCCCAGAAGCTAACAGATTTGCAGAGGGTCTGGGGTATCTAAGATGTGTCCATATGAGTCAAGCGCATAATGAGGTTATTAAAGGGAAATCTGTAGCAAGACTTGGGTTGGGGGAGTAACGTGATGGGGGTTATTTACTAGCTAGACCTTCCTTTATTTCTGGAGTAGCAGTGAGTGGCTGAATACTAGTATCTTGAGGGCGGGGCTATCTTATTGTCATTCAGCACAGGCCTGACTGCTAGAGCCCAGTACCTATTTGCAGATGAATCAGCGAGAGGGCTGGGGCCCTGGGCACTGAAATACTGTTCTTGTGTTATAACAGGTCAGAGAGCGTTCTCCGGTCTTCTGAGCCCGTGCCAGACATACCTGGAGGTGCAGTCTAAGGATAGCACGGAAGGAAGGTCTTGCCGAAAATCCCTCAGGACAGCATCCTGTTGGGGACCCCCGGGGGCCTCCTGGTCAGTTGTGCAAGCCATTGGCCCTCCAGTGCAAGAGCACGCCACTGCCCTGGGCAGGGCTCTGGATCTGGGAGTCGGCCTGCCTTTGGGAACCATGTTGTATAAATATATTTTTCACTTATAAAATCGCACTATTGGTAACAGTGGCCTGGATGCTGAATCGGGGAGGAGGGTGAGATGCTCATAGCACGGGAGGGCGATGGAGAACTACTGATGGGCGTACCCCAAAGCCACATCGCCCGGCCTGCCATTGCAGGTGTCTCAAGTCTCCGGGGACACCCACGTGCCAGGGGAAGCCGTCGAGGCTCAGGTCAGCACCAGGCACGCGAGGGGGAGGCAGTCCTGCTGGTCCCAGCCCCTCCGTGAGCTCCCATCCAGGGGGCCCTGGGCAGAGCTGAGGCGCCCGCCGGAGGAGGGAAGAGCAGAGACTCATCACAGCAAGCCGCTCTGCTCTCCTCAGCTTCCTGATTCATCATGTTTTTTTATTAGCTCTCTTTTCCCTGATAAACCTTTGCCGAAGAGGCGCTCTTGGAAACAGCTGGAACAGGTCCCTTTAGCAGGTGGAGTTTGGCAGGCAGGTTCCCAGATCCAGCCGCCAAATCACTCAAGCTCCCACTTAAAGGAGGGGAGAAGAGAGACAAGGTGGGGCTGCCGGGCCTTCCGCCTCCCTGTTGATTCCCTGGAGCTGGTGCAGCAAGGGAAGGGGAGCCCCGGGGTGGGGGGGGGCTCCTGTTCCCCAGCAGTGATCTGGGTCTTCTATTTGGGGGTGAAACTTCTCCTGAGCTCTACCTCTCCTGCCTCCTTTGTTTAATTTTTGTTTTGTCTGCTTGATGAGGGCATGAGGAGATTTTCCTCGGAATAGACGCTCTGCCAGTCCTCTTTCTCCCCCTCCATCCTCATTCTGCTCTCCCTCACCTCCTTTCCTTGCTGCATTCAGCCCCGAGTCAGACGCAAAAGCAAATGGGAAAATCAAGGGCTTTATTTGAAATTATTTTGGAATGGAATATTTTTAAGCATTTTTTTTCCTGACCTGAAGTTTGAGGAGACCTTCATGCAGCAGGTCTATTTGGATTTGAAACCTTGGACGCATTCAGACTCACTCACGTCGGGGCAAAGCCTCTGTGCCCATCAAGGAGGGGGCTGTGAGCCGATACGCAGCTGCATACAAACCCGAGCTTTCCTTCCCCAAAAGGGGTTCGGGCACTGTTCTCTTAGTTCTCCCTGATATTTGTGGTTTTGCCCTTGTGGGACCTTGAGAAGCAAGGTGGGGTGTATTTTCTTAACTCTACGATTGGCCCAGCGGGAAGCACACCTATTCTGAGCAGTGGCAGGAGTTTCAGGTTTCTATATTAGAGCAGAAAAGGGCTCTCCCTATACTGTGATCACATTGGGCTTGCTCAGGACGGGTGGAAAAAGAAAAGGGAGAGAGAGATCAATTTGCACGACCCATGAGCTGGATTGGTGCTAGAGGCCTGGACTGCTGGATTCAGGAGGGACTGTGGCCATGTGTGGGCTGAGTGGGAAAGGTGACACTCGCTGGGGCAGTGGTGTTGGCCGCGGACCCAAAAGACAAGGAACTAACTTCTCCGTGTATAGCTTTCCTGGGCCTAGAATCACAGGACTGATTTTTGAGTGCAGGCAAAATATTTGAGAAGTCAATAAATCCTTACCAAATACATGAATCAAAGAATTTAACTTTCTCCGAGCCACCATTTTGGCACATTGAATGCTCTATGGGAATTGTTCCTTTCAGGGACTTAACTGTGTCCCTCTTTACCCGGTCTCACTGTGATTTGTAAAGGGCCCTGGGATGCTCGCTGGGCACTCACGTGAGTTACTGGGAACGTGATCCGCCGAAGGGAAGGTATGGGTCCTTTGAGGGGAGATACAATCTATGAATGGCAACAGTGGCCTCTTCTTTGACCCTTTTGGAAGTGCAACTTCCATCCGTCCTGCAACTTACATACACGTAAAAAAGACAAAAGGAAAAAGGTAAAGATTACGAGACGGGTTTCCTGTAATATTTAATAATCACGTTGAAACACTGACATAAATTGCGGTGCATTTACAAATCTCTGTTTCCTTTGAAAATTACACCCCAGCATTTAATTCACCAAAATAACTCATTTTATACAGCACAACAATGTAGTAAAATAACTCATCTCGAATATGTGGATATGAATAGATTTAACACATCTGCATTGAACAAAATGAATTCATCTGAAAGCTGAGAAACGGGTTCTCTTTCGAGAGTTACCGATTATTTTACCATTCCCTTCAGTTTACTTGTTTGTTTTTGTTAAATTACTTTAGGAATTAGGAAATGAGAAAAGCAGAAACACTGGGTAGGTTTTTCTCCGCTCAGAATAGGGGAAAGAGGCATAAATAATCATTTGTATTATACCTTATTTCATTAAAAATTATATTTACAATTGTGCAGAGACCAGGGAGAACCGCCCCCGCCCCCAGCCCGTTCACTGTGGGTTGTTTTGTTTAATCCTTGGAAAATACTGGATTTCCATGATAACATTCTCCCAACAGAAGTCTAGATATTAAAATCATTTTTGAAGCTGGGTGTAAAGTGCTTAAAACAAATCAGAGTTCAAGTGCATGGCAGGGCTCCCCCCCGGGAGGAGGAACTCATTTGCAGACATGGGGTGGTATCCTTGATGGAAAATGTGTTTCTCACGTGCCGGTTCTCATGCAAGGCCACAAGGCACCCCATGGAAGGTACCACGGTGAGGCTTCCCTAGGGCTGAGGCGTGATTTCTGGGTAGGCACAGGAAGCAGAGCCCATCTGTGATTGGTGATTTGGGGATGGCGTCGTGAGCCCGGACCACAGCTGAAGGGAGAAAGGGAGATCACGGTTGAGGTGCGTAGGTCCCGCACCCCGGGTCGATCTAACCATTTCTGGGTTCCGAAGGGTCTCTCCAATGCATAGCACTTTGAGGGCCACAAGTAGAATCTACTGGACCCCGCTATAGTATTTATTAATGCTAGAAACCCCCAGTCCCCATTGCTCATGCAGCTAGCTGCTCTCTCTCTGTGAGCTGGGACAGAAATGGAAGTGTTTGAGTAGAAGGATGTAAAAATGGAAAGCCCCATCTTCCGATGCAGAGCCTGTGGGGAAGGGGCCGTGAGTGGGTCCCCCGTCATCAGTCTTGCAGACGCGGTCCTTCGGATGCTCTGTCACAACTTCCAGCTTCAGGATCTGCAAAGTGGAGACACTTTCACAGCCAACGATGTGAAGAATCTCTATCTTCATAATGTCTTTCTTCAGATGAATACTCTATTCTCTCTCACAGGAATTTTTATCAGTACTCCATGTCTGTTGCTTCTTTCCAAAGTATTCAACTTAGTTTTCATTAGGAAAAAAAATCTATTTTTTTTGCTCCCATGTAATCAATTTACACAACTTATTAAATTGCGTAAGGATAATTACAAGTAAACCAGGTGCAAGCAGGTTTGAGAACAAACTCATCTGATCCCTGGTAAACATTCAGCTCAGCCAGTGAACCCCCAGCTTTGAGCACTCAGGATGCTGCAGGCCTCCATCAGAGAATCTTCCAGAAGGAACCACCGGCTGTGGCCAGTCAAGGGCTCTCTAGGTCAGACTCTGTACAACTTAGGTGGTATTCAAGGAATGGTTAAACAAAGCTGAACACACAGACAGGGGCCAACTGATGGGGCCCCCAACTAAAGGGTTTAGAGGTTATCCTGGAGGTAACAGGTGGCTACTGATAATGCTTAAGAAGAGAAGAATCCATTTCGTCCATTTTGCCTTTTGGAAAACTCACTCCTTCGTGGTGGGAAATGATAACCTCGTGACAGTTCGCATTGCTGTTTCGCATCCTTTGTCCCTCGCTGTCATGGAGATTTTACACCCCCACCTTTTGTTGTGATGTGACTTTGGCTTCACCGTCCCCTCACCCCCAGCCCCAGGTAGAATAGGTGACCTCTTACCGCTGGATGTGGCCACGTAATTGCTTTGGCCAATGGGTGCCGACCACACATGATGTGACCTCAGGCTCCGTATGTGTTCACAACCATTTTACTTGGCCTCTCCCGCTCCCGCGGTCTGCCATGAGAGAAGCATGCCCCAGGGAGCCACCGTCCCTTCAGCCTGGGCCCTGGGATGAAGGACACGTGGAGAGACCCAAATCCGACCTCCAGCCTGTAGCAAAGCACCATATCCCTGGGCCCAGGGTGAGAAATGCATGTTTGCTGTTGCGAGCCGTTGAGGTTGGAGGGCTGTTTGTTACAAAGCATGATGGGGATAGATCGTTGACATGGGACTAGATAGGAGTGAGAGACACGGGAGTCAGGGAACCTATCCCTCTGCCCCATCTAGCTGGGTGAACTTGGGTGCATCCCTGCCCCTCTCTGGTCCCCATTTTCTTATTGGCAAGGGGAGGAAGTTACAGTAGGTGGTCCGGGGGAGTCTTATCACCTTTCAAGGGAAGCGAAGAGGTGGAAGAGGAGCCCGAACACCGTCTACCTTACGGGAGGGATGATTTCTGCCACATTCACCAGCAAGTGGTCCTGGTCCATAGGCAGCTTGCAGTCCACGGGGGGCCCAGCATTGCTCTGTAAGCGGACAGGGCCAAGGGACACACAGAGGCAGCATGTCCCAGTGTCCCCAGAGTTGCTCCTAGTTTGTCCCAGCCCCCACGCCAAGCAGGATGTTGGACACACATCCTGAACTCCTCAGCCACCACCTCCCCCGTGCTGGGGGGCACAGCTCCCCCAGAGGAGATCACAGGGTCTCTGGGGCCATCTGAACAGGCAGGACACTTTCTGCTGGGAGCCAGGCCTGGAATGAACAGCTCCGGGGTGGGATTTCCCAGGAAGGGTAATTATCATGGAATCAGTAATAAGGGTGGAAGAGCTCGAGGAAAACGATGGGAGAGGCCTCCCGGTGCAGTCACTGTAAGGTACGTTGCCTTCCTCGACACCAGGGCCACTGTCAGAAAAGCAACTTCATCTAACTAATTAGCGGGGTTTGCCACTTTACAAATCTGCCGTGGCTTTCTTGGCACTAAACAGCTGCTCGGGCAAAGAGCTGTAGGAACCTATTAAAAATCACAGGCCTGAAAGGCAAGAAGGGGAAGGGGGCCGATCCGAAGGAGAGCGTGGAAGAAGCAAACTTCCCCGCCTGGTCAGCGGCTCGCCCCTCCCTACCCCTGCCCGCAGCCAGGCAGGGAAGAGGGCCAGGAGATGAGACAGGGGCCCACCCACCCTCCTGGCGCTGGGGCTCCCGCACGCGCTCACCTGCTCTCGCCTCTCGACCTGCTCTCGCTTCTTAAAGCGGCTTTGAAGGAATGCTCTCCCGTGGACTGCAACCTGTCACCGCACCCTGTCATCCGTCCAGTAATTAAAATCTGACTGATTTACTGACTGGCGCCGACCATCATAGCTCACGAGTCAGCTGATGTTCATCTTTCCCAAGGCTGAATTTACTTGGTGCAAAGAGACTGCTGGCTCCCAGGCTGAGCTGTCATTCAGCGGCTGTGGAAGCTGAAAAGACAGCTCACAGGCCCTCGCCAGCCATCTTTGGTTTATTTAATTCTAATATTTATTGCCACCCAGCAAATGAACATAATACAGACAAGTTAGGGGGAGGGGCGCAGGCTGAGCCGTGGGGCCGGGGCGGCACGCCAGGGAACGGGGATGGTCACATTCCAGGAGGACAGGGGTATCCCCCCCACTCCCAAAGGGCCAGCTGCCTGGTGGGGACCTGCAGGGGTGCCCCTGGTGCCTCCCGTGCAAGCAGCGGGGGACTGGGGAGGAATCTAAGAGCTTCCAGCAGCAAGCGTGGTTCTATCTGCTTACCAGGCAGCACAAAGGAACCAGGGTTCTGCCTTCTGCCCCGGAGCAGGGGGGGCGGGGGGCGCGGGCGGGGGTTGCCGGCAGCATGGGGCCCTCAGAATCACTCATGGATTCTGGATTCCCTGACCCGCCCTGCAGTCTGTGGGGTGACTCAAGTTCTCCTTTCCCCTCCTGCTGGTGAGAAGACCATCCTAAGCTGTCCTGTTGTCATCCTGGCTTTGTTACCACAGTCCTGGGACATGGTCCCGCATGACCCTTCTTAAGTAAGGCTGAACACAGCGTCCCTCGGAAGCAGCCTCTCCCCGAGCCTCTGGAGCTCTCAAACCCGGCTCTGGCCCCTGTGAGAGCTGGGTTTGCTGTGCTCCCCCAGGGACCCCTTGTCCCAGCTCCGCCTCGGCATTCATGTGTATGTCCTGGGAAGTCTGCGCAGTGCTATGCTGGGAGGGGGGCAGAGAGTATGTGCAGAACAGAACAGACCTGCCCCCAGGCTTCGTGGGACCCGTAGGCCGGTGGGAAGATGAAGACATGCGACAAAGAAAGGCACGAAAGAATTCCCATCTCCAGTTTGGGCAAGCACTGGGAAGAGGAGCATGGTAGCCAGTGCGGGGGAGGGGGGAGTCGAGTCCCTCTTGGAGGGTTTAGGGAGCAGGACCAGGACCAGGAGAGGCAAGCCAGGGGCCCAGGTGCAAAAGCTCAGGAGGCCCTCCCTCTCGAAGTCATGCCAGTGCAGGGTCCAGCAGAGAGGGAGGGCCCTCCTATCCTTTGCTCCTGGCACGTCCCTGGTCTCACCCCGGTGCTAGCCTCCCCAGGATCGTCGCTGCTCAGTTTCGCAGTGCAGAGGGCTGAAGCCCACATTCCAGGACGTTGCACCCCACCCGCCGACTGCCAGAGCCAGCAGCCCCCATCACCCCTAAATCACAGAGAGCTGACACGGACATGCTATAGGGTTGTGCACTCACACACCTCCCTGGGCCGGGAGCAGTAATTGTGCACAATGTGCAAGCCCAAAATAACATAACATTGTATATATATACATTTTTTAAACAAAAAATAGTGCATGCACACACATTTCTTAAAGTAAACACATTGACTGTCTTGTCAAGATTTTAAGGGGGCATATCTGGAGGGTCCTGGGAGACCCTCTAAGAGAAGAGGATTTTGTAGCTGTCATTGTTCCCCTAACACTGTCTCCTTGGGATGCCCATTCTCCCTTTCCTGGGGCAGCAGTGTTTGGAGGGCAAGATGTGTGGGGAACGTCCGGAGAAAGGGAGGTGGCCCAGCCCAGCGGCCGGGAGAGGGCTGTGTCCACAGATCAAGCCCACTGGAGCCCAGCCAGGGGAGTGCGGCAGAGGCCACAGGGCAAGTCCATGGAGAGCTGGGACTGACAAGAGCCAGGTCTCCAGACCCTTCCCAGGGGGCTCTCCCACCATCCTCCAAGGCTGAGGGCTTAGTTTCATTTTGTCTGTCTCCCATGGTCCTCCAGCCAGAGCAGTAATTCTAGATCTCCGTGGAACCCAGAACATCAGAGCTCATAAAACTAGACAGTAATGTGGAGGACATCTAAAAAAAAAAAAAAAAAAAAATTTAAACCAAAGCACTTCCCCAGCAGCCCAATAATCCATCCTTCACAACCCAGCCTACGTCCTCCAATGCTGGTGTGAACGAGGCGTCCCCGCCCAGCTCTGAGCATGCTGCCGGCCACCTGCACGCCCACGCCTGCTCGGGGCAGCTCACCAGAACGGACGCATCTGCTAGACAAAAGCTGCGGCTCTTGGGAGGAGGGGAAACAGTGACACGGGTCCAGTTGTTAGCAGAAAGCCCAGGCATATTCCCCTGATTAATATTGAACATCCCAAAGGACGTTGCCCTCTGGACAGCCAAGCACCTCCTTCACCGGTTAGGATCCCCAACGGGGAAAAGGAAGCCCAGATCCGAGATCTACTTGCTCTCCTCTCTCAGCAGAAGTTGGGTGAAGGGGCGAGAAGAGTGGAAGTTCGTGTTTGTATTTTGAGTAAATCAATCGGCTAATCGGGGTGGGATTTTCCATCTGGGAGTTGAAAGGGCAAAAGGAGAACAGTTAATTTTTCAAACCATCACTTTAAAATACAGCCCCCCTGTTTGTGAGCTGCATTTGATGCAAGGTCCAGGCGGAACATCAGGAAGCGGTGTCAAGGCCAGAACAAGCATACTTTAGAGTAACGGCAAGGAAATTAAGCCAATTAAGCATTCTTAATGCCTAGGAATCTTTCTTTGCCCCATTCTTCTTCCAAGAGATCCAGCTTGCAAGACAAAATTTCTCTCTCCCTCTCTCTCTTTTTTTCTTGTTTACATTTTTACCCTTGATTTTTACCTGTGTTTCTCTATCTCTAGGGGTTTCATCCACTGTCCTGATGAGGGCGGGAACAGGAAGCCTGACCTGTCTGACATTGGGCTGTCTTGACAACGGGGCTGAGGGCAGCTGGGGGAGGGTTTTTTAAAGACACCCCCCAAATGGGGGAGACCCCACATTCAATCCCCCAGGTAGGGCTGAATGAGGTGAAGTGAGATAAAGAAGCGAAACCCTTCTGGAAGTTCTCAGGAAGTAACGTGCTAGATAAATACAGGCTAGGTTTATGACGATTTTCGTGGTTGGGCTTCTGACATTGTGGGTGGTCCCTGAGCTTGGGGCTCATTCATTCAGCTCCTACTGATCTGGAGGTTGAAATATGCAAGCTGATGCAGGCTCTGGAGTAGAAGTGAAGACAGGGACATGGCTCCACCAGACCCCTCACTAAGGGGGCAGGGAGGAAATTGCTAAACAGGGAGATCAGCCATGAAAAAATGGAACGCAGGTTTCTCGAAATTTTCTGACCCTTGCTCATTTGGACTCAGCCATCGGCTCACCTCAGCCATTGGCATGTTTCAGTGGGGGAAGACCGGGTGGTAACAAACAATTGGAGAGTAACAAAAGAAGCAAGTTGCTAGCAACACACATAAATTGTGTACTGTTTACTCTATAAGCTATGAAAATGAGCATATAGGCACTTGGTTTTATTTGATAAAACAATGCCTCATAAACTAAACACTAGCCCAGCAATTTTATTACATTTACCTTGATAATATGTTGCAAGCCATTTAAACAGAACAAATTCACTGGCAGACCATCACCCATGAAGTATGACTATACAAGCACAACAGTTTGGGGATAATGTATAAATCGGTTTTAGCATTAGGGGCAAGGATGATTCATATTCAAACCACACCGCAAAATGTCTTCGACTTAAAAAATTTGAATTTAGAGGTCACTAATGCTGTATGTGGACCGTGTTCTTCTATATACTGTAGGGTAAAGCAACAGCCACAACCAACTAATGATGAAAGTTTCACGTATTCATAAATTTAAAAAGCAAGATTGAGAGCCTTTGACTATTACGATCAACCCAAGAGACTGGTCATGGAGGGTCCTTCTGGAAAGTTGCACAGTGCTCTGCATGGGGGAGGGGGGTGCAGGTGCACCAAGAAATCTGCTGTGCTGCCAGCCACACTTGGAAGAAAGTCCTCCTCAAACTGCAGGACATTTATTAATTTCCATTCATAGATCCTTAATTATATTAACCCTGAATGACCCTGCTAATGGGTGACTAGCAAGTAGCCCTTGGCAATATGTAAATCTGAAACTTGGTGTAATTCACGGAGAAGGAAGAGCCAAAGATAGGGCTTGCCCTCAGTGGATGATGGTGACCTTAGGGGAAAAATGGAAATTACCAGAAGGGAAGTATGAATTAAGCGTTATGGACGCTCAGAGAAATGGGGCGATTTGGGCTGGATGGAAGGTGAGGTGGAGGGGATCACAGGGCTAACAGCTGGGGAGATGGATCTTCCAGGAGAATTCCTCAAGACCAAAGGCCTGGGGGTGAAAATGAGCAAGGGGAGAACAAGTGACCCCATTTCCCTGGAGAAGGATGTGTACAGGGGAGTTAAGGGCTAAAGGCTTGATTATTATGTAATTGAAATGGTAATCCAGCTATATGACAGGTTTGCAAGGTGCTGTCTTCAGAAACCGATGCTAAGGACCGCATTCTTATAGAGAACAGTGTTTGGATAGTTAAGGCCGGACCCCAGGGATAACCCCTGGTGCATCCGAGAATGGACAGCCCACAGTTGGGGTGGAGATGTAAGGGTTTCCCAAACAAAGAAATACCTATCGGGTTTCCTATCCAGAGCGCCTGAAATGAGATCTCCTAGCAAGAATCTGTAAGGACTAACTTAGGAAAACCTCTTCCCCCTCCCCCAAGGCCCCAGGGCAATTCTTGGGTGGGGTTTTGTAGGGGCTATTACTTTGGAGCTCTCAATGACTGTCCATCACCCAGCTGCTTAGGGGTGAGTCACAGAAACAAAGAAACAAAAATCAAGGAGAGGAGTGGAAGCTACAACTCTTCACTAAAGTCTGGTTTGACATATTGAAATTCTTCAGGGGTTAAAACCAGTAAATTTGGAATCAGGAGTTCTGAGTTCAAGTCCGAACTGTTAGCACTTACTGGCTGCACACACTTGGGAGAGGCGCCCCGCTATTGGGACTTCGTTCTCTTTCCTATGAAATGGGAGGGACAACAACCACACTACAGGGCTCCAGGGAGGAGCAAAAGGAGTTAAGGGGTTGGAACGTCTTCAGCAAACTCAACGCATGATGAAAATGGGTATCTTTATGTCCATTTTGAGAGTCTTCTGAGCAAAGAGAGGGGAAGGTCCCCCCAGGCATTTTAATTACCATGCTGTATCTCCAAGCCCACCTGCTCTTGGAGAACCGGGCAGGGCCCTTGCAAGAGCCCTCAAAGGTAAGATCCAGCTAAACCCCGGTCCCTACTACGAGACTTCACCTCCTGAGTAAATGCTATCATTTCTACAAAACACTGAAAGACAGGGCTCAGCTTCTGACTCAAGGAAAACACGTATTTTTATTTTTATTTTTTTTAAGGAGAAAGACCTCATTTCCATCAGAAGAGCAGTTCTGTCAACAACACTCTCCCCTATTATTACACTGAGCATAGTTTCCAAATCAGTGATGTTCCTTAACCAAGCACCACACTAGGGTTCTTAAAAGCATTTAAAACCGAGCAATTAAGTGTTCTTTGCTGTAGTTTGGCTTTTATTTCCGTGGTTAATCAAACCTCGTATATTGCGTAGTGTCTGCCAAAATGAGTTCTAGGTACTCCTCTGATATTTTTTGTCACATAATCCACCTTAAGAGGGAGGGAGGCAGAGAGGAAGGGAGGGAGAGAGGGAGGATAGAAGGAGGCAGGGAAGGGGGAGGGGAGGTAAAGAAGAGCAGATGGGAGAGAGCTGGCTTTCCCTGATGCATTCAGCACCCGCGGGCGGGCTCTGCTGCAGCCTGGGACCCTCCGAAGGCCACCGAGACAGCGTGCGGGGTGCCCTCCTCGGCCCCCACTCCCTGCCTCATGCACACCTGAGGGTCGGGCCCTTGCATCTAATTGGACAGCTGGGCTGGTGACTGTGGCCTGTCCTGCCAGCCACCTCGTCGGCCACAGTGACAGCTGTATCACTTCCCTGATGTGAGTGGGAGCTGAGGAGCGTTGACACGCGATCAACTTCCCCCTAATGTCCTTCAACCAATGTGACAGTTGTCCGGCAGGGGCTAGTCAACCTGGCCGCCAGTCCTCACGGAGGCATTGTGGGACAGCTTTCGAAGAAAAACAGGCAGGAGAGACTTCAAATGAGGCTTTTGTTTTCTTCCAGGCAGTGACATGGGAATTGGAGCAAGTCCTGAGGGCGATGGCCAGTGTAGGGAGTGCTCCATAGGGCCTGCCGCCAGGCCTAGAATGGAGGACAACAGCATGGGGGGAGAGGGGGCAGCCCGCTCTGAGACCAGGTGGGTGGTCTAGACAAGGGATGTGGTTAAGAGAAGGACTTCCCAGAGGGGCTGCAGTCTCCTCAGTTTTGCAGGTACAGGACCACACACACATTTCTCTCTTCCCCAAACCTCTCGGCCATACAGTTTGAGGTAGAGGAAACACTGTCGTACCATGCAAAGTTCAGAACCTCAAAGTTAGAGGCAGAAATGTCTCTGTTTTCTGAGGCCAGCCAAAGCCCTTACAGCTTTATTGTGCTGTGACCTTCCTGGCCAAGCCTCCTAGTGTAGGGGCCCCTCCTACACGCTTCCCTTGGCAGGATGGACAATGCTAGGGAAGCATGAGTTTCATTCAAGCCTCTCTCCTTATTTAGAAGTGTGACCAGAGATATTTTGTGGCATTGAAGAACCTGGCATCCTTCAATGTGACTCCGTCGTTCTTTTCTCCAGCTCTGACGTTCTCCAGACATCAGTGAGCAGGAGCTGAGAGAGGAGCAAACCCCAGCTTAACAGGATGGCCAGGTCATCAGGGTTCTCAGGGATCAAAGCCCTTTTGGCAGCAAATGACAAAAATCCAATGCAAATGAGGTTAAGAAAAGGAAGGGTTGATATATAAGAACATTAGAACATCTCAATGAACCATTCACTAGAATCCAACCGGACTTCAAGAGTAATTGAGGCTAGAGACTCGAGCACTGCTAGGAGCCTCTGTCTCTCTCTGCTCACCCCTGCAGTTCCCTTCCCAGCCCCTCTTCCTGTTTTTGCCACTTAACTTTTCCTTGTAGTCAAAACAAAACAAATAGCCAGCAGTTTCTAAATTGTACAGCCCGACAGCTTAAAAAGAAAATACTATCCCCCTTTTCTGCCTTATTTCTAAGATTCTCAAGCAAATACCTGATTGGCCCAGCGTGGTCATGTGTCCCTCGCTGATTGGCCCAGCTTGATCATGTGTCCCTCGCTGAACCAATAAACTGTGGCCAGGGTATGCATCACATGGGGCTAACATGGCAGCTTCCATGGGCACCATACAGATGGGGGGGGGGGTTAGGTGATCCCAGAAGGGGCAGTACTGGGCAGAGGGAGTCATCTCTGAGCACTAATAATGGCTCCTGTAAGAGAGAACTATGTAAGAATGTTCACTGAACCCCCATGTTCATAACAGCATTATGTACAATATAGCCAAGACAGGGAAGCAACCTAAATGTCCATCGATGGATGAATGAATAAAGAAAACGTGGCTTATGTATGTAATGGAATATTATTCAGCCATAAAAAATAAAAAGAATATCTTGGTATTTGCAACAACATGGATAGACTTCCAGGGCATTACACTAAGTGAGGTAAGTCAGGCAGAGAAAGACTGGGATCATATGATCTCACTTATATGTGGAATCTAAAAAACAGAGCAAAAACCAAGCTCATAGATACAGAGAACAGATTGGTGGCTGCCAGAGGCGGGGGCTCGGGGTGGGGGGGTGAAAGAGATAAGGGGGTCGAAAGGTACAAACTTCCAGTTATAAAATAAATAAGTCATGGGATATAATGTACAGCATGGTGACTACAGTTAATAATACTGTGTTGCATATGTGAAAGTTGCTCAAAGAGTGCATCTTAAAATCCTCATCATAAGAAAAAAAGTTTTGTAACTATGGATAGTGAGGGATGTTAACTAAACTTATCAGGGCGATTATTTCACGATATATACAACTATCGGATCATTCAGCTGTACCCTTGAAACTAATATAATGTTATATGTCAATTACACCTCAATAAAAAAGAAAAGAAAAGAAAGTTAACTCCAGGAGATTTTATCAGATTCCGGATTTCGTTTGACATTACTTTGAATTGGAGTTTAAGGTTGTGGTTGTTTGTTGTTAGAATCTGTTCATTTTGCTTGGCTGGTGAAAAATCACTGGCTCTCCAAAGCAGCCAGTGACCTCGCTAAAATTCCCCCGGGCGCTACCGAAGAAAGAGCAGACATGATTGTTTGGACATCATAAAACAAACCTGTCCCCAAACCAGCCGGGGAAGGAGCAAGTTCTCTCCAAGACCTTCCGCCCTCTGTTGCACCTTCTTTTTTTTTTTTTTTTTTAAAGATTTTATTTATTTATTTGACAGAGACAGACAGCCAGCGAGAGAGGGAACACAAGCAGGGGGAGTGGGAGAGGAAGAAGCAGGCTCATAGCGGAGGAGCCTGATGTGGGGCTCGACCCCGGAACTCCGGGATCACGCCCTGAGCCGAAGGCAGACGTTTTAACCGCTGTGCCACCCAGGCGCCCCTGCACCTTCTGTTCTCCATGTGGACTGGGCAAGGACAGCCCCATCGAGTGACCAGGCGTGGGGTTCTGCAAGAATGCAACAGAAGGCAGCCCCGTGGCCAGTCAATGGCTGCTCCAAAGAGGGCTCTGGAGACTCCGACGACACGGTGGAACAGCTGGCTCAGGGAGCAAATGCGACCCTAATAGGACCCTGCAGATTCGAGACCTCATTCCGGCTGTTTCCGCACAGAGGGGAGTCCACAGAGATCCTGGGGGAGCAGGTGACTGGGGCTGACTCTCGATCAAAGGCAGGTCCGCTGTGATCGAAGTGTAAGGAGGAAGGCCACCAGGCTCGGCCTGTGTGAGGGCCTAGTCCTGACACCAACTCCGCCTCCATTCCCGTTTTATTCAGAGCCACCCTAGGGAAGTGTTCGAGACCACTTCAAAATCACAAGCTTCCTGCAGATGTCTGATTTATGAGCGATCTGTTAGATATTTGAATCAGACACCTTATCTGAATTAATTAATCTATCCGAAGGGAAAAAGGTGTTTTCTCCTTAAATGTCAAGTTTGTATCGTGTCCGTGTTCTACATGGAAGAAAGCATCTTTTGATTAAAGTGAAAACTTCCTGCCGCTGGAGTGACCCAGTACGCGAGGAGGGGTGCCCAAGCTTTGCGGATGACACACGTGGGCTGGGTCTGTCCCTAATTACCAGATGCAGAGCCCTGCATTTTTATCTGAGCTCTGGCCTGACAGAGGAAAATTCAAATTACTGCTCTGCATATGTCTTTAATGTTTCTGTGATGGGGCGGCAGCTGACCAGCCCGCCAGAGGAGGGCTGCAGGACAGCGCGTGGCCATTGGTGACCGTCTCCAGGACGTGCTGTGTGGCACTGTTGGGGGTTCAGGCTGTTGGCTATGCATGAGGCTGTTCCTACAATTAATGTCCTCTCTGGCCAGCCCCTCTTCCCGCTGTACCTTGCAGAGCTCTGTCCCCAGCTGTGTGTCCACAGGTCTCCCCTCTGCCTCCCCACCTCCCTCCTCTGGGCTCCACCACCCCGACTGTTGCACCCCCCGGACCCCCAAATGCCAGTCTCCAGCCCTGGCAGTGTCTCCTGTCAGTCACCCCTTGACACGGGCCTCTCTTCATTCTCCTGACCCCAGACCCACAGACGTTTCTTGGTGACAGCTCTGTGATTCCTCAGTGCCTCGCCACTGCGGTGTTCTGTGAACACAGGGCTCCTAAAGGGAGTGAGAAGCCGGCCCAGGCCGCCTGGCATTCAGCTGGATTCTGCTGGCCGCCGGGAACTCCTAGCTGGAGGTTGGGGGTCACAGCCCCTGCTGTGCCTCTGTCCTCTCCTCTTTTTCCTCCCGCACCCCTGCATGCATGCTCACCTCTCCGTTGACCAGCCTGAGCTCAGATGGAGCGCGGGGCACGCCTTACCGTCATTACACACGGTGGTACATTCCCGAGACATTGGGGCCTCTCTCAGGCGGCTTCATTCTGACCCGCCAGGAACTCCCGGGTTCCCATTCGGCAAGCAGGTGCTGGGCTCTTGGGAAGTGCCCGGATTAGTCGGCCGTAGCCATGGTGGTTAAGAACAGAGGTCCGACACCAGGGGCATAGCTTCGGATCCCAGCTCTGTCACATACGGGTCCAGTGATCTCGGACAAGGAACTTCATCTCCGGGAGCCTGGTCTGTAGGACGGCTTGCTGCGGGAACAGAGTGAGCAAACACACAGAGCACTGAGACCCAGGCCTGGCCCGTGGGCACCCCTAGCTCAGCCTTGCCTACTATTTGTCGTCCATACAGTTACATGTGTTCCTCCTTGATTCGTTACAAGGACCTGGCCAACTAGTGACTTCTGTGCCCATCCGATGTATGAAGACATTGAGCGTGGAGAAGGTCAAGTATTTTGCTCAAATATACACCATGAATTAGCACCGAAACCAAGACCTGAAGCTGGGTCTGGTGACCGGTTCTCTCTGACTGCTCCACACACAGTCTTGGCACATGGCTGCCATGCGTGTGCTTTGTAAATATTCACAAATGGGTAATCACCTGTTTTTGTTTCCATTCAGGATCCTACCAACATCCCCCAGACAGCCACTGCAGGAAAGCTGTGAGGATGTCCTGCCAGCTGGGGCCATCAGCCTTGGACCTTTGGCACTGACCTGCCCCAGGTAAGGCCTCCTAGGGATGGTTCTAGGCTAGAAGAGCTTTCCCTCCCAGGTACGGAAAGAAAACCTGGGCTCTCCTTTTAAGGAGGGGTGAAAATCATACAAGGCCCAGCCAGCAGGGGTGTGGGATGGAAGGATGGGGGTAAATGCCCCAACTGGCCAGCTCAAAAGGAGTTTATGAAAATCAACCCACAAGAATGCACCCTAAATCCACCCTCTACCCCTGTCATGGCCACCACCCGAAGCCAAGCCTCCAGCATCTGTCATCTGGTGACTTTGGCAGTGTCCTTGCCGGCCTTGAGCTGTGCATTCTTCTCTACAGCAGCCAGGATGATCTCAAACTGCAAATCGGATCATGTCAACCTCCCTCCCCCACCCCCGTATTGCTGTCCCATTGAGAGGGAACCCAGCCACTTCCCGCAGCTGGGCCTTGCTCTTGGTTCCTGCTTCATCCCATCCTGCCCTTGGTCAGTGAGCCACAACTATCGGCTTCCTACTGGACCTGGAACCCACCAAACGCCTCCCTTTTCCAGGCTTTGCAAGCACCTGGAACATTCCTTATCCCCAAATCCACGAGGTGGCCCTTTTCCCAACTGCGGACCTCAGAGTATAGGTCGCTCTCTCAAAGATATGATGTCCAGCCCCCAGCCCCCTTGCCCTACCACGTTCTGCTGCGCTTGCTTTGTTCCACTGGTATCAAGAGCTGAAACGATCAATTGCTAAAACGGTGTTTCCATAAGTTCCTCGAGGGCAGGGGACTGTCTTGTCTCGTTCTGTCACCCAGCCCCAGAACAGAGTGGGGATAAAGGTGCTGCATAATCGTCTGTGGATGAATGACTAAATGTTGATCCAGGCTTTACCTGCCCCCCCCCCGCCCCGCTATGTGGGAGGGGATGGAAATGTACCTGTGTCTCGAATCTTGCTCCCAGGAGCTTCTGATCTGGTTTGGAGCAAAGAGGCGTTCCCACAGGACACAGTGGGAAAGGAGCGGGGGAAATGGGGTGGGAAGAAAAGGGCGGAGCATGGGAAACATGCCCCGGGCCAAGGGGAGGCTGTCACTCTGTAAGATGCTGAGGACCTGCTGTGACTACATTTTGCACTGGCTCTCCTGTTGTCCCTGGAACAGGCTCCCCCAGCCCATGTGGGCATGCCCAGGGTCCCTGATTTCTCCTCTCCCCTCCTCTTCTCTCCCACGGAGTTTCAGACTCTCGAGCCATAGGCACAAACACCACCGTCCAGAGTCCTGGACTTAACGATGAATACTGTGTCTGCGCCAAGACAGACGCATGGCTGGAGCTGACGCACTGCAGGCTTTGGACAAGTTCTGGAGGGTGGGAACTAACAAGCCGTGACACCCAGGGTCTAGGGCATGTGGCTCTGTAGTCTCCTCTCTGGCATGGAAAAGCCTGCAGATTCTGGAAGCAACACACTGGAGGCCCTCCTTTGTCCGTGACCTCTACCTGAGGCCAGGGGGAGAACCGTCATTTTGCAGGCACAGCCCTTTCGGGACAGAGACATTCGATGGCTCTCCTCCCATCGGATGGCCGCTTTGGCTTCCTTGACCTGGCTGGAGCACCACGTGCCTTTGCTCATTGCTTATTTTCAAAAAGCCTCAGCCCCTTGCTCTTGAAGCTTGGCCCTCTCCCCCCACGCCTTTTGCCCTTTCTTTGCCAAATGTAGGTTTCAAGAGGAAATGCCCGTATCCGTTCGCTGTGGCTACCATAACAAATTCCCTCCAAACTGGTGACTTTAAACAACAGAATGTATTCTCTCACAGTTCAGGAGATCAATCTGAAACCAAGGTTTCTGTAGGGCTCTGTTCCCTGCAAAGGCTCTAGGGAGGGAGCCCTTCTCCTGCCTCTTCGGGTACCCGCATCCCTGGTTCCTCGGCTTGTGGCGGCATCATTGCAAACGGCCTCTGTCCTCCTATGGCCTTTACTTCTTCTGCCTGTGTGCCTTCTCTTCTTCTGTCTTTTACAAAATAGTGTCGCTGGATTTAAGACCCACCTGGATAGTCCAAGATGACTTCATCCCGAGATCCTTAACTTGATTACATCTGCGAAGACCCTTTTTCCAAAGAAGGTCACGTCCACAGGTCTAGGTCATGAACCCATCTTTCTGAGGGGCCACCATTCAACCTTCTACAATTCTTTTCACGTAATTTCTTCTAAAAATCTTTCCCCAAGTTGCCACTCGGTAACCAAATCCAGGAGGAAAACCATGACTGAGGCCCAGGTGATGAGTTGCTGGGGACACTGCACTTTCCTGAGCATTGAAATTCAAAGGACATTGTGATTGCTATGTCCATCAGGCATAGATCTCCCCCAAACTGCTTTATAATCCTTAGACTATTACCAGGAATTGGGCCTCTGGAGTGTCTTGCCGCATGGTTTTTCATCAAAAGTACAGCAAAGAGCAACTTAACAGAGCAGAAGAAATAGGTCTCCCATTTGAATTTTAGAAATGGACAAACCCTGTCAGGTCCCACATGTCTGTCTGTCCATTCCATCCCTTTGGACCTTCAGCCAAAGGGTCTTGGGACAGAGGGTTGGCCAAAAGCTCATTGGACGCCACGCTGGCTGGATGCGATGGGAATGATAAGGAACAAGTTCCGGGGAGTCCTGGGGTCCCACCACCATCACTAATGGGCTGAGACATTATGGAAAAGTTTCTTTGCCTCTCTGAACATGAGACTCTCTGTCCATAAAATGAAGAAGATTAGACTGGAGCAGAGGTTGGCAAACTATAGCCAAGGCCAAATGTGGCCCACCGGCTGTTCATGTCAATAAAGCTTTATTGAACACAGCCATGCACATCCATTTGTGATAATCTACGGTTGCTTTTAAGCTACAGAGGCAGAGTCATCATGCGAGGGACAGAATGGCTCACAAAACCAAAAATATTTACTATCTTGCCTTTTGCAGACAAAGCCTGCTGCCCCTGGACAAGCATAGGCCCTCTGGGGTCCCTTCTAGCAGTGGTATTCTGTGATTTCTATACCAGATGACACTTTGGAGGACTGGCCATGGACGAGGTGGTAAAACTGGAATCATGGGCCCTCGGCCTCATAATGTCGCCATTGTCCCGTCCTCCAGAAACCCCTGTGTGCACCGTGCTTCCTCTAGGGACTGCCCCCGGAGAAGCCCAGCACCCCTCCCCTTGGGCCTGGCCCTGTCCTGTGGGCAGGGAGGGAGGGCAGAGAGCCAGAGGCCTTGCAGGTCTCTGTAAGGCCCTGAGACCTGAGGGCCATCCAGTGGCTCTCGGCCACGGGGGGACAGCCACCTGAGGGTCTGTGGGCTGGGTCACTCCCACTCTGTCTCTGCCACTGTCCAAATTAGAGCGGGTGCACCCTCCCGCCGTCAAACCCTTGCCTCCTCCATTCTCCCCTCTTATTTGTTAAACAAATCCTGACCTGCCTTTTTAAGCTGCTCTTGAATTTTATGGCAACATATAATAAACATCTGACTGCTTTTATTTCTATTCAACTTTTATCTCGAATGTCTCTGCTGTTTCAATCCGAATATTTATAGCATCGCACGGCCGCTGCGATTTCATTCCTCACCCATACTGTCACTCCCTCCGGCTTGCGTTCACCAGCCCCTGAGGAAAGCTGGGGAATCTGCGGGCAGTTGGTCTCCTCTGCCCCCACAGGCCTCCCAGCCTCGAGGTGTGAGTCACTGGGCGCCCAGGGGAGTGGACAGCTTCCAGGCCCTCCAGGCTCCACTCAGAGTCCGGCCGCCTCTAGGTGACTCAGAGCCTCCTTGCGCTTCCCATCTGTGCAGTTAACTCCCTGCGAGGCTGGGCCAGGGGTGGGAGGGAGCTCACGTGCCCTGGGGACACCCCACCCTGTCCATTTAGGAGCAGACCTGGGGCGTTCCTGACCCTTTGACTGCTGTGAGGCTTCTCTTTCCTGACAGCTCAGGTCCTGGCCAGGCTCCTTGGAATACCTGTGCTTGCCCCGAATCTTCACAGCACCCCCAGCAGCCCCAGCAATCTTCCCTCACCCAGAGCTCTCTGGGCCTTCCTTGCTTACCGGCCCAAAAGTTCGACCACTGGACACCCACCCAAGAGAGCAGCTTACCTGGTGGAGGATGGCACTCTGGACCTGTAGTCTGAAGACCTTGCTTGTCCTCTCTGAGCCTTGATGTCATCATCTGTAAAATGGGCAACACAATGCCTGCCCAGCTTGTCTCACAGGGCAGCCCTGAGGATCCTGAAAGACGACAACTTAGGGAGGGGATTTGCAAGCTTCGGCTCTGGGTCCCACTGGAGGAGGCAGAGAGGAGCTCCAGCCCCCCAGCGGGCCAACACCCAAGTCCCTCAAGGCATCCAGCAAAATGCTGCATACCTTCCTCGGTTTCTTGGGCCTCAAGGACTAGAAGGGGCTCTTGTGATCTCCCGGGCTGGGCTGCCCTTCCTCATCCCATCTGCCTCAACGGGCACGCACACTTCCAATCTCTGTACATTGCTCGTGTTGATGAATCGCCTTGTCAGCCTGTCCCCAGCCAGCTCCCCACGTGACCTTGCTGGGGGACCCTGGTCCCAACAGAGAGCACCCCACAGATAACCAGTTTGCCCTTCCTTCCTTGGCATGTCTTATACCTGGTCAACGCCACACCTTTCAGTGGACTGATTACTGCAGGGGCAGCCCACATGGACCTTGGTAAGAAACTTCCATTTGGTTGTGAAAGCTTTTTCTGCTTTAAATCCAGTCTGAAACAAGCCACGTGCAATAGCCACACACCTAGAATCTTATACTCACAGAGTTGGGAGACCTTCCCAATGTTCCCCGTCTCCCATCTTCCCACCCATGAGAGCATCTCTGTCTGACACCACTAAAAAGCCATAGTCCTTCTGTACCAGTGAGTCCCAAACACCAGAACTGGGCCCATCTTCATTGAAGATGATCTCACTGGTTGTGTGAGTCAGGACGCTTTCAAGGTTAAGCTACGGAAACCCGGTGCAATGTGGTTGAAGGGGGGGAAGAGGTATATTTGCTGACCTAACTGAAAAAATCCAGGGGTCACTGAGTTTCAACTACAACTTGATCCAGGAGCTCCGGTGGTATCACCCAACAGCCATGTATTCCTGGCAATCGCAACTGTGGGCAGGGTGGAGGGCACAGGGATTCTCGTGCATTGCTGGAGGGAGCACAGCTTGGCATGGCCACTCTGCAGAATTGCTGGGTGTTACTTGCTGAAGCTGAGCAAACACAGATTCCATCCAAAGCGATTCCATGTTCCAGTCTGAACCCAATAGAGACGATGACTGCTTATGTCCCCTGGAAGATATGAACGAGCTATAAACAAGAAAACACTGGCAGTTCTCTTCGTTTTAATAGCCCAAACCAAAAGACAACCCAAATGCCCATGCCAGTAGACCAGGTAAAGTGGAACATCGTCACAGAAGGGAATACTATACGGAAGGAAACATCACTAAAAGAACACACGTGACTGGGGGGTCTCACAGCCTAATGCGGGAGCAAAGGACCCAAGAGTGCGTGCTTCATCTGAATGGTTTTGTTTGTATGAAGTTCAAAAAGAGCAGTTACCCTCCGGCATGTTGTCAGGGGAAGGAGGCACAGGGCCACCTTCTGGAGTCCTGACATGTTCTATAACTTAGTCTGCGTAGCGGTTTGCAGGGGTAGAGTCATGTGAAATTGCACGGAGCTGCACAATTAAAATTGGTGCGCATTTCCACGTGCACATCATACCACAATAAAAACATCTCACGAACAATCATTAAAAGGAAAGACAGAAACTCTGTTTCTCCAGATCTGAATTCTGCTTCGCACTTAGTGGACGCTCCCCATGGGGTGGCGAGGTGGCCGTCCGGGGCTCCCAGCTGACACCCGCCAGAGGGAAGAAGGAACCTCTTCACCAGTGGCCCCAAGAATCAACTTTCTTCAGAATGACTTTGGTCACATGCCCACGCCCACCCCCATCCTGCAATGGAGGCAGCGCTAGTCGGACGTGAAAAGGATGCTCGGACTGGCCAAGCTTGGGTCGCAGGTCCATCCTGAAGCCAGGGGTTTGAGCCAGGTGCACCCCAGGCACATGGAGTAAGGTGGGGGAAGTGTGGGTTCCCGAAGGACAAATGAAGTCTGGCTAACCAGAAGAGTTAGAAGATGCTGGCAGGGCATGTGGTCTCTATGATGGGGGGAACACAGGGCTGGTGTGTGTGAACTTTCCTTTACGCACCCAAACAGACGCTATCTGGAAGCTCCTGAGTGCCTTTAGGGATGAGGGACATGTTCCCCTAGGCACTGGGAAGGTTGTTGGTCAATAGTCTTCCGTTCCCAGTTTTCTCCAGGGCCTGCCCCTGCGGGAGACAGCTGACTAGCCCAGATCCTACCTAGTTCCCTAAAGCAGCACCACACGGAAGAACTGGTTGATAGCAGCACCCTGGGACAATGCTAAAGGCCGCTCCCACTCCAGAACTTCCTACATGTTGGCTGAGACCTTGGCGAGACTGCTCTGCAGCCAGACCCCTCCCGCAGACCACCCCAGCTCGTCCCTTGCCCACAGGCCTGGCTCCCAAGAGCATTCCCTCGTAAACATTCTGCACAATAATCCACACCTCAGAGCCTGCTTCTTAGGGAACCAACCTGTGACGGTTGCCAACCATCCTTCCTTGTGATGAGCCCTTCTTTATTCCGAGAGCACTTTGGGGTGGGAAAGTAGTATTTGTGCTACGAGACGGTAGCATTACCAGATAAGAGCGTGTCCTTTTTCTCTGTCTTTTACTTGCCAAAGGGAACCAGGATTCTCTTGAGTGGGGTCCCTGGAGTCCCTCTGATGTTGCTCTGGGATATCAAATTCAGCAGTCGGAGGACCACCACATCTCGGAGCATCGCTTCTTGGTCTGTTCTCTGTGTCAAGTGCAACAAAATGAGGTCTGCATGCATGGTACCCTCCAGCCTGCTCAGACAGACAAGGCACCACGTCCACGTTCAGCCTCTCCTGTCCTGTATCACACTCCCTCTCAAGCAAGCATTAGCGACAGATGTCTGCTATTTGTTTTTTACCCGTCCAGCACTCACCCCACTTTTTTTGGAGAGAACTCCCTCATTTTCATGTGTTGTCCAGTCCTTCCCTGCCCTCAGTCCATATCTTTGAGGAAGATTTTCCTTCCTCCTCCTCCCACGGCAGAGTTGGGGGTGGGCGTGGAGCCAATCACAGGAGTTCATCTCTGAAGGCCCTAAAGTGATTGGTCCACAGATACGCCTGTCACCTGAGCTGCACCAATGAGCATGCAGCCTGGACTCAGGGGGCGCCCCTGAGAATAAGCCGCTCTTTTTCCGCTGTGGTTCTTAGCGGTGTGGACGCTCTAAGCCCAGAGATGGTTAAGAAGTCCAGGTGGAGAAGAGGAGAGCCAAGAGATGGAGAGGACTGGAAACCGATCACTGAAAACGGTTTCGTACCTATATCCAGCCATATCTGAAGCCATACACACACATCCACACTTTCCACTTATGTGAGCTAATCAATTCCTCTTTCCTCCCTTGAGCCGATTTGCATTAAATTTTTGTCACTTGCATATGAAAGGGCCCCAAATGTTACAGAATTTCTGAATATAAGTGATGAAAGGAACTTGGATTTGCTCCAATAATAAATATGAAATGAAATAATGTGTACCCACTGAAACCTATATCGAGGCTTACAACCCAAGCCCACAATTGGGAACCACCTTCTGTAGGACAAGGACATCCAGTCACTACCCTTCAAGGCTCCTTGACTCTCCTGGGTCCCAGCTTTCACCTGTGCTTGTCCCTCATTCCTAAGCCCGGACCTTGAGCAGCTTAGCCTGGAAGACGGAGGTCAGCAGACTGCAGCCCGTAGGCCAGATCTGACCGGCCTCCTGTTTTATATGGCCTGTGAGCTAAGAATGGTTTTTACGTTTTTAAATAGTTGGTGAAAAAAAAATAAGATTCCTATTTCCTCCCGTGTAAAAATTATATTAAATTCACATTTCAGTGTCCATAAATAAAGTTTTATTGGAACACAGCCATGCTCATTTGTTTATGTATTGTCTACAGTTGCTTTCGCACCACAACAGCAAAGTTGGATAGTTGTGACAGGGACGGTATGGCCCTCAGAGTCTAAAATATTTACTAGCTGGACCTTTGCAGGAAGAGTTTGCCGACCCCTGCTGAGAGTCTCTGGTGTGATCCTTGCAGCTCAGTACCCAGCATTGGCACCTTGTGTCACCAACAATGAAAAGCATTTCTCTTTAAATAATTTACATATCTTCCCAAGTGTTAGGCAGCGAGTGGCTCAGGACTGGAGGCATTTCTTTCACCAGTTTAATGTGTCCAGGACCTCGATCTGAGCTAAACACACCTATTCCTGCAACAAGTCTTTGCCGAATAAAAACAAAAATGAGTATATGTCAATTACATCTCAATAAGAATAACCCAAGAAAGAAAACAAAAGTTAAATGATAAATTAGGCACCTGATCATTTTAATTCAAAAGTAGAAATAATCACAGAACATGTGCACTGCCATTACCGTTTTAAGGAGGTCCACCGAGGTCTTCTTAGTAAGAATTTGGGGGCACTGAGGAGCGTGACCCCACCGCTGAGGGACACCTGCATTCGGGTGGGCTTTTCCCAGGCAGACGTATCATTGGCTTCAGAGGCTGACCGCAGAGGTAGAAGCTTGAATTCCAGCCCCAGCCTGCAAGTTATGTCACTTCTTTGTGGTTTAGCTTCCACATCGGCAAGAGGGGTGATAAGTGTTTACCTCCCGGGAGTTATGAAGATTAAGTAAGATAACACTTAAGTAAAAGTACTCCAAAATATTAGCTTTATTTTCGTCCCTCACTACTTGTGCAAGAAAACAATTTAAAAGACCTTTATTGCTCTTCATTTTTCTTGTAAAAGCTCTGGGAAGGTGAACTCAACCCCACTGCAACAAAGCAATTCACAAGTTGAGCGAATCATCAATCATCATGAATTAGATGACTATATTCCATCAGGTTCCCGTCTGATAGAACTCATTTTCCAGTTTGGAAATGGGAAAGGTATGGGGTGCTCCGTGTCTGATCCACGGCTCCCACACCCTCCAAGCCTTGGTCCACCCTTGGGGGGCTGGGGCAGATGGACTTTCTACCCCACCTCGTGACCAGAACTGCTCCCTTCAGGATTCCCGATGATCTCCATGCTGTCAAGTGCAATAACCGGTTCTTAGTCTGCACCCCACTCAGTGTCTCACCAGCTTTGGGTAGAGTTAAACGTGCCTCCTTCTTAAGGGTTCTTCCTGCATTTTAGAGGACAGGCCTCACCTGTAAAACCTAACTATTGTTTTCTGCTCTCAGAAACTGAGCTCGGTCTTCCCCATCTTAGCAAATGACCCTGGCTATGGGCTTGAGGGGGGAAAAAAAAAGAAATCAAGGTTGATTCTAAGTTTTCAGCCTCAGGAACTTGGTGAGTGTCCATGTGTCACGATCCTTTCTAGGCCCCCTCATTAGCTGGAGATACAGATATGCATGTGGGTATGCATGTGGGTATGCATACTCCTAGGGACATAGACCCGGATACAGATTTGTTTATTGTCCCTCCATCTCCTCCACAAGGAAGGACGCTCCACCGGAGCAGGAAATTTATGTGGTGTCTGGAGAAACCACAATGAACATAACAGACTGGCCCCCCAAAATATGCCTTGAATAACTGATCGTGTAGAAGAAGAAAGTTCCCTGGGTCTCCAGAATGATAGGGCTTCCCTGGCCACAAAAGAAGTAGGAGTGAAACCCAGAACTCAACCCAGAGTGTATTTATAAGAGCACACAGCAGTAGAAAACATAACTCTGGGCAAAGGCAATGTATTTACACACACGCCCTGTATTTACGGAAATCTGAAACAGGTACAGATGGATGATAGATAGATATAGATAGCTGGGTAAATAGATAGGCAATTGGGTTGGTTCAAACAATAGAAATCTAAGTGAATATTTTGTTCATGTTATGACAAATGATGATGCTTATTTTCTAAAATTTGCTCTTCACAACTCCTTGTTTTATTAGAATTACTATTATTAAGTAGGCTGTACACCCAGCCCCATTGGAGCCCAATGCGGGGTTTGAACTCACAACCCTGAGTTCAAGACCTGAGCTGAGATCAAGAGTCGGACACTTAACCAACTGAGCCACCCAGGCGCCCCTTTCTTAGAATTTTTTTTTTTTTTAACACACTGCCTGTTTTGGTGTCAGGTAGATACATTCAAGTTACCAACTTTGCCCTGGAGCTATGGGAAGACAGTCTTCAAGCTTTCCTCCCTTACTATCAGCAAATCCTGAGCCCTATCATGTGGCAAATCCCCTCTAGTCTCCAAGACGACATGTGGAGACATGTACAGCACCTGTATTCACGAAGCCTAAAGTCAGGTGGGCATCCAGACGGGAAAGGAAAGGGTCAAACTGTCTTCATTCACAGACGACAGGATCACCTATGTAGGAAATCTGATGGACTCTACAAAAATGCTAATAAAACCAATAAATATATTTAGCAAATTTCCAGATTACAAGAGCAATACAGAGAAGTGTACTTCTACAGTCTAGCAATGAACACCCATAAATTGTAATCCTTTAAATACCATCGATGACGCATCAAAAATATGAAATACTCTGTCATAAATCTGACAAAGGACATGAAAGACATGTACACTGACAACAAAATATTGTGACAGAAATGTAAAAAGATCTAAATAAACAAGGATATCTAGACCGTGCTCATGAGTCAGAAGATACAACGTTATCAGCATCAACTCTTTCCTAACTGATTTAGTGATATCTCCATCAATCAAAATCTCAGCAGGCTACTTGTAAGTACTGAGCAGCTGATTATTAAATTTATATAGAAATACAAAGGATCTGGAAAAAAAAAGAAATACAAAGGATCTGGAATAACCCAAACAACTCTGGAAATGAAGAACAAAGCTAGAAAGGGAATATTACATGATTTCAACAATTATTACAAAGCTGCAATAATTAAAATAATAAGGTATTGGCATAAAGATAGACAAAGAGAGGGACAGAATAGAATTGAGGACCCAAAATAAACCTATACACATATAGACAACTAACTTCTACAAAGGAGCAAAAACAACACACTGGAGGAAAATAACCTTTTTAACAAATGGCGTTGGGACAATTAGGTACTCATAGGCAAAAAAAAAAAAAAAAAAAGGACCCACACCTTATACCACATGCTGAATGCTGAATTAACTTCAAATGGAACACAGACTTAAATTTAAAATGCAACACTAATAATGCCTAGAAGAAAACGTAGGAGAAAATCTTTGGGATCTTGGATTTACGCAAACATACCTTAGCTGTGACGCCGCAGCAGAACCCAAAGAAGAAGAAATTCACAACATGCACTTCATTGCAATGAGTTTCTGCTCTTTAAAACACATTGTCAGGAGAATGAAAAGACAAGCCATGGACCTGTAGAAAATATTTGCAAAGAAATGTCTGATAAGAGACTTATCTCTGGAATATATAAAGAACACTCAAAACTCAACAATAACAAACAAGCCAGTAAGGACGGGCAAAATATTTGAGTAGATATTTCACCAATAAGGCACGTCCATGACAAATAAGCCCATGAAAAGATGCTCGAGATCATTAGTCAGTAGGAAAATGCAAATTAAAACCGCGGGAGAGCACCACGTACATTTTAGAATGGCTAAAATTAAAAAAAATAAAAAATAAATAAAAAAAGGCTGATTACAACAAAACTGCAGGGGAACTGGGGATGAAAAAGTTTGACCACTTGTAAAACAGTTCTGCAGTTTCTTAGAAAGTTAAATGTGGGGGCTCCTGGGTGGCGCAGTCGTTAAAGCATCTGCCTTCGGCTCAGGGCGTGATCCTGGTGTTCCGGGATCGAGCCCCACATCGGGCTCCTCTGCTGGGAGCCTGCTTCTTCCTCTCCCACTTCCCCTGCTTGTGTTCCCTCTCTCGCTGGCTGTCTCTCTGTCACATAAATAAATAAAATCTTTTAAAAAAAAAAAAAGAAAGTTAAATGTGTGTTTACCGTGGGATCCAGACATTCTGCTCACGGGTGCTCACCAAGAGAAAAGGAAAGAGGTCACATGAAGATATACACATGAATGCCCACGGCATCCTCATCCGGAATAGCCCCCAACAGAAAGCAGCCCCAATGTCCGCCAACAGATGAATGGATAAGCAATTTCTGGAAAATGCACTTGCAATGGAATACTACTCAGAAATGAATAAGAATGAACAATGAAAATATGCAACAGCATGAAGGAAACCAAAAGTGATTGTGCTGAATAAAAGAAGCCATATTTTTTTTTTTAAAAAGAACATACCAGGGCACCTGGGTGGCTCAGTCAGTTTAAGCATCCGACTCTTGATCTCAGCTCAGGTCTTAGTCTCAGGGTGCTGAGTTCAAGCCCCAAGCTGGGTGTGGAGCCTACATAAAAAAAAAAAAAAAAAGAAAGAAAAGAAAGAAAGAAAAGAAAAAAGCAAAAAGCAATAATAGTAATAAAAAAATACAAAAGGATATACCACGTGATCCTATTTTATACGTAATTTCAGAAAATGCAAACTAGGGGCGCCTGGGTGGCACAGCGGTTAAGCGTCTGCCTTCGGCTCGGGGCGTGATCCCGGCGTTATGGGATCGAGTCCCACATCAGGCTCCTCCACTAGGAGCCTGCTTTTTCCTCTCCCACTCCCCCTGCTTGTGTTCCCTCTCTCGCTGGCTGTCTCTCTCTCTGTCAAATAAATAAATAAAATCTTAAAAAAAAAAAAAAGAAAATGCAAACTAATCTATAGTGACAGAAAGTAGATCTATGGTTGCCTGGGGTGTGGGGGGTCGGGGGGGGTGTTACAAGAGGCATGAGGCAGCTTTTGGAGGAGGTGATATGTTTGCTTTCTTGATTGCGGTCATGGCTTCACAGGTGTGTATGTATATCAAAACATCAAACTATGTTTCAAAGATGCATAGTTATTATAGGTCAATTGTACCTTAATAAAGCCACTAAAATGAAGACGTCCGGTGGGGGAAGCAATGGCTCTTCCTGGTGTGGGAAGAACCAGGCAGCTGCCAGGATGGAAACAGGGTGCAGGGAAAGAAGTAGGATGCAGGGAAGGAAGCAGGGTGCAGGGACAGAAACAGGGTGTAGGGGTGGGTGGACGGGCGCGGAGCTGGGGCCGCGACCCAGGCCTGAGTGGTGTGTGGCAAGGGTCAGTTGGTTCTTCCCAAGAAGGCAAGATCTGAGTATATCTGAAAAGGATGAACTATGAAAAGTTGGGGTGCAGGTCAGCTGAGCAGGGAAGACGAGGTCCCAGAAAGATGGAGCAGCTCGTACCAAAGCTCTGAGCAAAAATGGGGTGTCTTGCCCCCAGGACTTCAGCACGAGAGGACAGCTGTATGGATGTCGCCTTGCATAGCTCATTTGTGCTTTAAAGAGAGGGGCTCCGGGGCTAGAGGGGGACAATGTTATTTGTTATTTCCAAATCTGTGGGCACCTCGGGTGACCCCCAAGGCCTCTTATTCCATCAAGAGAAGGACCACCATAAATTCATCTACCCAGATTCCCTTTGACCATCAACTCACCCAAGTCCTGGGCAGGCTCAGCGTCCAGCCTGAGGAGCCCCCGGGCTCTGTCACACCAGCCGAGGGATTACTACGGTGGGAAGCAGCTCTGCTGGGTGGCCTCGGACCATTGCTTAACCTCTCTGGACCTCAGGCCTCACCTGCAATGTAGAGTCTACGTCATAGACTGTTCTTATTCGAATTTCTGGGCCTTGGAAGGAGGTGGGAAAGTGGGAGCTCTTTCGGAAAGAAAGGGGGTATTTAAGTGCAAAGGATGTTTACCAAAGCACCTTGTCTCCTGGTGGGGCCAACAGCCATACAGGTTTGGTGCCCTGCCCGGTCCCCTTTGTGGAGCTGATGGGTGCACCCATCCCGGGCTGCTGGGAGGGCCTAGAGCTGCACATCTTCACCCTTCTCTGGAGAATCTCCCTCTTCCAGACACAGAAATACCTGGGAGGCTATGCCCTCCTTGGGGACAAGTCTCCATCCCGTGAGTAAGGGATAGAGGGTGACAGAAGCTTTTGCAACTCTAGGGTGCCGTCCAGGTTCCAGAGCTCCCCTGGGACCCGGCTGTGGCCAGACTCCAGCTGGGTCCACAGCTGTGCCCCGCTTCTTGCCACCCCCCACCCTGCTTCATGCACAACCTCGCACCCTACTGAGAGGCCCCCTCCACAGATGACTTGCCTGGGAATCCTAGACACCCTGCTTCTGGAGACCCCGGCTAAGACCCCAACACTGAGTCTTCTTAATGGCAATTTTAACGGCCTTTCCCATAAGCCATCTGCCTCAGCCCCACAGGGATGGTCTCAGCGCCTCCTTTCCCAGAGCCCGCCTTTGGAACCCCCAGCAGTCTGGGCCCCGGGACCTGATGCTCTCCTGGATGTTTTGTTCACACTCTCTTTTCAAAAAACACATTTTCAATAGCTTTAATTTAATCAAAACGTTCTTGACTGAGATCATTAAAGCCTCTGAGAGAGGCATTTAATTCTAAATTCACCATATCCACGCGTAGCAGTTGAGTAACTGAAAAATCAACTTTATGTCATAATAGTTTGTTAGAATGTTTGTTTACTCTTCATCTAAGACACGCTAATTAAAAGAAGAGGCCTTCACGAGCAATCCAGTTAGCAAATGGGATTTGTTAATAGATAAGGGATGGTTGGTAATTACAGGGAAGCCCATGCCCCACCCACACGGGCTGGGTTTCAAGGGAGCGTCTGGGGACGCTGTGCTGGGCCCCAGACTGTTCACTGGGGCTCTACAAAGAGCATTCCTTTGTCTATCTCCTTCACTGACGTGTCTCGTGAACACCTCTGAGAAACATTTATCTTTGTTGGGTCTCATCTGTCACCAGATCTTTCTTGATTCATCTTGAAGGGTCGTGATTAAGGACCCTTATGAATCTCTAGGTCACTAGGGCCGAGCTATTTCCATGTTCCCATAAAGTTGGCGGGTGGTTTGTGGTTCTCCCCGCCCCCAGTGCTCGTTCTTCAGGCAGGAAAACGGAGCTCTCCTCCCGGAGGGTCCTCCCTCTGTCAGCTCCCAGAGACCCCACCAGCCCTCCCGCCTTCCCACGGCCCCCTCCAGCGGATGCACCCTTCCCCACCTGGGGGTCTTTCTGCTTACTGATAGTTCAGGAACATCTCCAAACACAGACACTGGGGCGGGGACTGGGATGCATTTGTTAAAGGGCAAAACATCAGACCCCCTCTACCCTGTCCCGCCCGTAACCCCCTTCCACGGCATCTGGCGTGACTGCCTTCACGCAATTTTGCACATGCACAAACAATTTTCTCTCTCTTTCCTTTCCTCACACATCCAAGGCCAATTACCTAACCTCCTGCTTCAGGCCCAGTCCCTCCCTTCACAGCCCTGGGTACTCCTGCCCGTCTTCATCGTCGGCTATGGCGGGCCCTGCTCTCCCGCCCTGGCTCGAGTCCAGGGAGCCTCACCCCCACCCCCCACAGATCCCAAGATGTCAGAGTGAGAGAAAGCCTTCCAGACCACGTGGCCTTGCTCGTTTGAAAGTAAGGGAACTGAGGCAGAGACACAGTGATGCAACTGGAAGGCTACTGCTGTTTTTCAGGCCCAGTGCCCAGTAAGATGTAGGGAACTCAGACTAACCAGACTGACTCCATCCATGCTACTCATCTTTATGGCCCCTATGTTTTCCCAGTTCCGGAATGCAGACTTTGGTTTTCTAGGAGCTGAAAGGCCCATCCAGGGGGATGTCATGAAAATACCCCATGGTTGTGTTTCATGCGAATTTGAATTAGACAAATATAATATCTTGTGCTTAAAATACGAGCAGAGATTCATCGGTTATATATAACATCCAGTACTCATTACATCACGTGCCCTCCTTAATCACTGACCTCTACCCCTGAAGCTAATTATACACTATATGTTAATTAATCGAATTTAAATAAAATAAATTTTTAAAAAAAGAAAAAATATGAACAAAGTCTTACTTTTACGTGAAATCTGAAATAATGTGAGTTTTAAGCATTTATACCACTATGAACACATCAGTCTTGAAGCAGGTGCATTTTATATGTGAGGACTTTGGGAAGGTCCCAAAGGTGTGACCCCTGGGGTGGGCGCGGATCCCAGGGCTCCTTCAGGACACAGATAGCATCATTTGTCTCCTGTAGGACTGGCACAAAGAAGAGGCTCTTGGCAGCTGTTGGGTGGGCCAAGGGTCCATGAGTGAATGCTCTCCACCATGCCTTCCACTCAGGTCCTGTGGTCCCAGGCCTGAGCCTGGACTGGGCCAAGGCCTGCTGCCTTGCGGTGGGATAGATCAGGCCTGTGGCCACGGGGGGCACTTCTGGAGGGGCCCGTCTCTTCAGAGCAGTTGGTCTCTGCACTGAAAGGGTCTCTACACTGAACAGTGATGGATTACCCACAGCCAGCCTGCCGAGAGGTAGGCCAGGAAAACAGGGATAGGAGCCGGAAGCAAAATCCTGCAGGCCAGGGAACATCCCTGCCTCTTTGCGTCTGTCAGGAGAACTTTCGGTCTAGGAAACCCTGGCCTTGGGAACTGCCATAAAGTGTGTGCTTGTTACTGGTTTCTGGAAGTCTCCCGCCCTGATGTCTGAAACTAACTATTCTTCCTTCTCACTAGTATGTAGTGAAAGCCTCATGCGTCCCAGGCTCTGCCCTCAGCCCCCCACGAGCATCTTATTTAATTCTGAAGGAAGGATCATCATTCCTACTTCCCAAATGAGGAAACTGAGGCCCATGAGGTTTAAGGGCTGCTGTTTTCCAAGTGTTGGAGCTGGGTTTGGAAACCAGTGGACTTCTCCCAGACCATCTCAGGTTCCCAGCACACACTGCCGTGGGTCCCCATGTGATTGCAGCCCTTACAGAAAAGGGCTCCTTCACTGGGTAATCGGGAAGGTCGGCCTCAAGTAGATAGCAGGACACCTCCCAAGATCAGCTCCTGCCCGAGTAGAGGTCATAGCAGCCGCCACCATCACCCCAAGTCTGATAGGACGGAGGCCGAGCTCCTGCCACGGGTGGGAAGGCCACTTTGCAGCCACATCTCTCTGGCTTACCTGCATGGTCTCCCCAGGCCACGCCTCTGCCAGCTCCCACCGTTGCTCACCCCATCTTCTTTGCCTGGAGGCCCTCATTCCTTCTCCTCTACCCAACCCAACCCCTTTCCTTGGTTACCTTCCATCCCCACCTATAACTCCTGTTTCCCGGCTGCCCTCGTCCTGCCTGAGCGTCCGTGTTGGGTTTCACAGCACATAGAAGTGATGTTAATACAAGTGATAGATGAGAGGAGGGCAAACTGGAATAATCTGACAAGGCTGAAAGTAAGGGGCATAAGCTCTGTCTAAAGGGGCAGCCGCTATCCACAGCAGCCCTTGGTCACCACCTGGAAATTCAGGCCCCGTGTTGCCAGATTTGACTTTTAAAAGGACGAT
This sequence comes from Ursus americanus, assembly GCF_024610735.1. Classification (NCBI taxonomy): domain Eukaryota; kingdom Metazoa; phylum Chordata; class Mammalia; order Carnivora; family Ursidae; genus Ursus; species Ursus americanus. Next base: position 37,611,506 of record NC_142147.1, read on the forward strand.
AGAAACTCAGATCTTATATGAACTATCCTCGTTTTAATGTAAATTAATGCCAATTCCTAAAACTCGGTGTGTCCCAAGAAAGCCGCTCTTTGGGTTGGGTTTGGGTCATGAACAACTACTTTGTGGTCCATGGCCAAGAGGGCACTTGGCCCAGTGTCTGAGTCTAGATGACTCTGCAGGACTCCCCCAGCTTTCTTCATGGGGGGCTTCAGTTCCGCACAAGCAGCTCCTGCCACTTTCCAAGATCGAGGAAGGTGAAACTGATCCCACTGTCCTTGATGCTCTGGCCGTTATGAATCCCAGAGTGAAAACTAAGCTAGATCACAGAAATTACTTCTACCCTCAAGTTTCTCCTTTGTATGCATATATAGCTTTATATACTTTCATTGTAAATGTGCCTGTACAGAACATCCCAGAAATTTCATGAAAGAGGAGGTAGGGAAGAATTGGATAATTACATGAATTAACTAGGTGTTGAGTCAGGGACCATCTCCTCTCTTATCCTGACCTTGACCTTCTTCCAGGCCCATCTAGACATGCGTATTTCTCAGGGTTCTTTGGTTACAAGGAACAGAAGGCCACTGTGGCTGGCATCAGGAAAGGGGAATTTTTTGGAAGAAGCAGCAGTAACTCAGAGAATATAAAGAAGTTGAAAGAAACAGAGAAAGAAAGAAAGAAAGAAAGAAAGAAAGAAAGAAAGAAAGAAAGAAAGGAAGGAAGAAAGAAAAGAGAAAGGGAGAGAGGGAGGGAGGGAGTGTGAGAGGGAGGGAGGGAGGAAAGAAGTGAAGAACCAGTGTGGGAGTGTGGGGAAGGATCTGGAACCAGCAGTGTGCAGGCTGAGTCACAGTCTGACTCAGGTCATGATCTGAGACTGATGAATTCCAACGCTTTGGCACCTGCTGCTTAGGACTCAAATTCAGAGACGTCGGCCTCGCCTGGATAGTGTGCCCTCCCTTTATCAATCTCATCAAGACCTTTACAAAACTGGGAGAGTGAATCCCCAGAGGGAAATATGGGTGAGATTTAGGGAAAGAATGGATGTGCTAAATGGATCTCGTTGAAGTGTATTGAACTGAGCCAGACCTCGTAGAGTTGAGGAGTCTAGCATGGGAACATTCATTCACTTCCTTATTTCTCGTGAATCCAAGGGGACCCATTGTAGCTGGGATGAATCATGATCGTAGGAAGAGGCCTCACTTAGGCAGTTGGACAAAGCAGGAAGCAGAGGTCCCCAGAGCTGCTTCTCGGCTCCAGAATGGGGCAGGCCTAACCAGGCCTCCAAACAACACCCGCACCCAGGCAACCTCCAAGATGCACCTCCCCCAGGCAAGCTTCTCTGCTCCCCACACCCCTCCGCATGGGCAGACTGTCCTGGCCTTGTGCTCCTTGGCCGACTGCCCTTCCCTGGCGCTGAGCCCCCAGTGCCCAGTTCTAGATCCCTACCTCATCCCTCAGGTGGGCAAGGTTTGAAGCCCCTCTCCACGCCATGTGGTTAAAAGCTCGAATCAGATATGTACAGCCCTGGACCTGAGCTCTGGTTTCTCAGATGTGTAAGCCGTGGATAATACGGACCTTAATGGACTATGCGGAGGATAGTAGGGGGTACCCTACGTGAAGATGTTCAGTAAGCATCTCGTGGTTTACAAGTACTTACTGAACAATTACTCCATGCCAGCCTCCTTCCAGCCTCAGGGCACGGAGCAGGACGGACCAGCCCCGACCCTGCTGGAGAAAGACAGCAGTCACATAAACAAACACATACACAGCGTATCTCCAGGAGTAGTGCTCACAGTGAAGAACAAGGGGGGAGGGGGGGAGGTGAAGTCCACCTGCCGCAGGGGAGGGCTCCCTGCCCAGCCAAGGGAGTGTGGTCTGTGCACAGCCTCCAGCTGTCGGCCTCTGCAGGATCTGCCTCACCGCAGACAGCCGCCTCCAGAGGCCCCGGCTTTCCCGGGGCAGCCTCCATCCGGGAGCTCAGCGACCTGGCCTGGAGAAGCAGAACCATTTGGGCCCCTTAGGGACCTCTGACCGGTGACCCTGGCTCCCAAGCTCCTGGCACACAGTGCCGCTGCTTTCTCTGCCCAGTTCTGTTTCCACCCTCTTCTCCACACAGATGTCCCTTCCTCTTAAACCTTGTTTCCTGACTGCCGTCTCTGCATCTGTTCCCTTCTGTGGACTCGACAGCATCAGAGGCCATAGGCCACTTGTGATTATAGGTAGGAGTCAGGGACAGACTCTAGGCAGAGCCCAGAACAAAATAACGACAGGAGCACTGAGACCAATTGGGGGAGACTGGTCCACAACGGAGCTACATGTGCAAAGGCCCTGGGGAAGGGAGGAACATGAGCCGGGAGGCAGGTGTGGTGGTAGTGGAGTGGGTGAGGGGAGATGCAGTGGGGGATGAGGTCACAAAGAGCACAGAGGCCCAGGTGCCATGGGCCTTAAGGTCATTAAATCCTGGCTTTTACTCCCAGTGAAATGGGAGAAGCCATGTGTGTTTTGAGCTGGCCGTGTCCGGCAATCTGTCTCGTTTTAAGTGGAGCACTCTGGCTGCTGTGCAGATAACGGGTTGCGGGGGGCCAGGCAGGAGGGGGAGGCCGGGAACTAACTAGGAGAGGATTTTGGTGGGTCCCAGCTGTAAGATGGCTATGATCACCTCTTAGGAGGTGGTAGTGGCTGCCACAATACGGTCATGAAGCAGTAGTAACAGTACTTGCCATCAGAGCGGTTGTCAGGTCAAGGGAAAGGGGTGCCCCTCACCCAGGGGCACTGGGTGGCCACACCGAGGTTGCGCCACTCACCCACAAGTGGCCTCCCACGACACAGTGAGTGCGTCCGACCAGAGCCTTAGTAACCTGAATGGGCACATGGCTGGTCCCATCCCTTGGCTCTGAGAGGACATGCTCCACCCAAACGCCCAGCTCTGCCGATGTCGATTTCACCTTCCAGAAGTTTCCTCCCTCATTTTAGATGCCATGCCGTCTTGTTAAGGAGAGGGCTGGGCGGGGCACGTGTTCTTGGACGGGTGCTGCGGCTGCAAAGCTCAGCCCGGGGTGTGGCCTGGAGAGGCTGGGTGGGCCTCCCTCTGCTCCTCCTTCCCAGACTGCCTCCTTTCCCTCAGACGTCTGTCTGGCCAGGGGAGCTTCTGTGGGTTGCTGGCACAGTGCAAACAGCCAACCCCGAGCGGAGAGGGATCTTGAGGCCCCCGCTCCAGAGCAAATTCCATAATCAACTAGACTGAGTGATGTGTTTAGGAGGCCAAGGCTGATACAAACTGTAATTCACATTCCCTGGGCGCCCTGCTCTGTAATAAAGCCTGGATGTCAGACAGCCCAGCCAAGAGCTAACATACCTGTTTGAACTAGTCTTGTGCCAATGGCAACACGGTAGAAAAGAAAAACATTTAGCCAACTGTCTAATGCAAATGGGTTCTTTTCAGCCCAATGAAGACTGATCACCTACGCGGGGCCATACGGGTATGTTAAATGTTAATACGTAATAAAGCGTCGATCCGCTCTTCTTTGGTGTTCATGAAGTAACGTCTCTGTAAATACACAGTCACCAATAACATGGTGACGAGTTTTCAGACCCTGCCTGGCCCACCCAGACTCCGAGCAGGACCGCTCGGGGCCCGCCTCGGACGCGCTGCGGGCACGCGGCGGCCACCCCGGGGTGCTCGCGGACCCAGCGTCACACGGGGAGCACGTTCAGCCCTTTCTGTGCGGCGTGAAGCGGTATTAATTTCTAAGTGACCCTGTTTAATCAAAACTTCCACAGCAGCACCATTTAGCGTGAGCCCCATCAGCAAATTTCAAAATACAGGTTTCGCTGGCAAAATAGCCCCATGCTGCCGGTTCGTCGTCAAATATGTATTTAGCCCCCCGAGAATCCTTTTTACTAAGCCAGCAGCTCCAGCATGCACAATGGTTTAATCGTATATTGTTCTCTGAGTACTAACCCTTTACAAATCATATGACATAAAAAGAAAAATAAGTAACATTGTAAAGACAGTAATGAGAACCGTTGAGCTAAAGTGCCTCTTAAAGAAATCCTAATAAATTCCAGAATTTCTAGTCTTCTGGCAAGCTTTCCATTTAGAACAAAATCAATGATCAATGGCTGCAACGAGTCGGCATGAGGCTTGCATGCCTCCGGAGCAGGGAAAACTCATAGACGAAAGATGACATTTCAGGAAAAAAAGCTGACATTGAGTCCATCACTGTCATCGCTTCTGCCATAAAGCAGCTTCAAATATTAAAACATTTTTCATCTGTGCTGCATTATTGGCACCAGAAATTGTTTTCTCTCTGTCTGGTGCGCACTTGAACTGCGGCAGCGCTCCCCGGAGACTCGGGATTGTTACCAAGGCCTCATAACATATTGGCAGTTGACGCGGTGGTGTTCGTGTACACTTGCCACTCACACGGAGCCTCCCCTCCCCCCCGCCCGCAGGCGCAGACCCAGGGCGTGCTGGGGACGCGCCGCCAGACCCCGGAGCCCAGGGGCGGCGCGCGACCCCGTGGCTCCCCGCGCTGCGCACCGCTTTCCTCTGGCCACAGCCCCCCCCCCCTCCCTAACGCACCCTGCCCTCGTCCCTGCCCGGCCCCCAGGGTGCCCCCCTCTCAGACCTGGCATGTCCCAGGAGGTTGTCACAGGCCTTTGGAGTTCCGAGGCTTTGGCTACCCAGGGGGAAGTCTTTAACATAAGGCAGACATAAGCTGCTTTTCCTTTCATTTCCGTGGCCGGTGTGAAGATGGAGGGGAAGAAGGACGCACAGTGCTCACTGTTTAGACGGTGACAGCTTTGTCAATCTGGAGGGACAAATGGCTGGGAAGGGAGTGTGGGCGCTGGGTGATTGACATCAACCAGCGCCCCCCCCCCCCCGCCCCGCCAAGGGTCACTTTGTAGAGGATGTTCTTGGGGGGCCCTGCCTGGAAGCCGGAGGGGAACAGAGTGCCCTGAGCTGAAAGGCTCGCAGGGCGGGTAGGGGAGAGGAGAGGCACCACTTGCCGATTTGGGAGTCCCAGCTTCTGTGCGAACCGGGACCCAGCATCTAGGGAGCTTTTATGTTTGTGTGGCTGTGGACCACCTCAATCGCTCCCAGTGCTCCCCCTTGAACTCCATCACGATGTCCTTTTCCTCTCCAGGAGAGCAGCCAGCCCTGCTCCAAGGGCCTTCCTCACCAGGAGAAGCTGCTCTTAAGGGGCTGGTCTGGCCGAGCTGATTTTGGCACGCCTAGGGTTTTGGGTTAGAGACGGACGGGTGGCCGGTGGATGGCAGGACCCCTGGCTGTCCTGACCGGGGCGTGCTCTCGTGGCCTTTGGACTGCAGGGCTTGGCAGGGTGGGGGTTCCTGCCGGGTCAGGGAGACTGAGGGCAGACACAGTGCTTACATAGACTTCTCCAGGAGGAGAAGGCTTTCAGGTCATTAAATAAAACCTGCTTTAATTCTGAATAAAATCAGAAGGAAAAAAACCAGAACTTTTAGGGCCCAAGATTCCATTTGTCATGACATCAATGCTATTGTAAAATGGGCTTTTGAATGTTTTTTATGCAGAGAGAGGCCCACAAAGACAAAGTACCTAGGGCCCTGTGAGAAGTGGGGCACACAGCCAGCTGGGTGGTTGGGTGAGGGGTTTCTAAAGCCTGCAGGTGGCCACAGAGCTTCTGGGCAGGTCTCACAGCAGTGTCCCCTCCCCCCCTACCCCTTGTTCTCAGAGTCCAGGCCAATGTGGCTGTGGAACTGGGCCCTCGGGGTGGGTGGAGGGGAATGGAGGATGGGGGTCTGTATCCCACAGACCCTGTCTGTGTTGTGTCCTTACCTCCAAGACTCTGGGACCCCCTGGCCAGGGCTCGAGGGAGCTGTGGTCCAATAAATAAGGAGATAATCACAAGTCTGTAAAGAACTAGAGTTTGGGAACAATGTGATGGCTTGCCGCAGACAGACAGAGGTGATCCTGCTGGAGAGACGGGGTACCTCCTTGGGAGGGTCCTTTGAGACGACCCTGCAGAGAAGGCCCCTGTCAGTGGGAGGAGGGCCTGCGAGACACCATCTGACCACTAACCACAGGGAGAGGCCGGAGCAACTTGCAAACCTTCGTGTCCCTGACCCCCAACCCCACCCCCCTCTCCCAGCGGCCACAGTTTCTTCCTGTGCCCTCCCCCCCTCACACCTAGGCTCCTTCGTCATATGACACCTCACCCATCCCCCCCCTCCCCCGGGCAGGAGCCCTCCGGGGGACGCGAGCACCATGCTTTGAACACGGTGCTTGCCCTCACTGAGACTCATTTGCTCATCAGCCAAATGGAACTCATAGTCTCAAGTACCTGGTATACAGTGGGTGCTTAATACACAGCAGCAAGGAAGCATGGAGAAATCAACAGGTGTAGCCCTTCACACTGGGCTACTTGCGAACTCACTCTGCAGGCTTCTCCTCACCCCTCTGGCTCATTGGATAGCATGCAGGGGACTTCTCCCCTGTCTCCAGGGCCACTTGACACTTTACATCTTACAGGCACCCAGACCTTCAACACCATCCCCAAAGCTCCCCATTCTCCTAGAATCCCCATCAGCTAACCGAGGAACAATCCAGGTGCTCTGCTGGGAACCCACCCCGTAACCCAGGGAAGTGTGCACATTCTCCTCTGCAAGGGTGTGCTGGGGAGCCAGGGAAGGAGGAGCTGAGTCCCCACTCTGACCCTGAGGTCTGCAGAGAGAGCCCCCCACGCCCGCCCCGGGAAGGGAGCAGGGGAGCAGAGCCCTGGCCTGGTGGGAGGGAGGAGATGGGGAGGCTCCCAGCCCACGCCCCCCCCCAAGGGCAGGTTTCAGCCCCACCTGCCAGGCAGCCAGCGGGCCAGGCTGGGGCGGGCGGAGGGGAGGGGCAGAGCCAGGTGTGAGGGAGGCTGGCATCTGGCTCCCACCCGGTCCGCCCGAGCTCCTGCCTTCCTTGCCTTTAATAACCATCCCCGCAGCCGGGGAGCGGCAGATAAAAACATGCCGGGTTTGGCAGTGCGGGCGAGCGGAGGGTGGATTATCAGGGCATTTAGAGGAAGGGGAAGGGAAGAGAAGGAGCGCGAGACAGAGACCACACAGGGAGCCATCTGCCACGACTTCACTTGCCGCTCCGGAAACTGACAGACACTCCTTGAGCAAGGCCCAGGCCCGTCAGATGAGTCAATCAATCAAAAAAATTCTTATGAAACTTAATCATAGAGGGTCGTGTTAGGGAGTGGGGAACAGATTAAATTACCACGGTATTAGATACGGGAAATGATTTCTGTCAAAACCATCTTTACTGCAATTATAATATGTTAATTATGTATTTCATTAAGTAAGTGAATTGGAGTCTGCACAGATGAAATCATGTGAAGGCTTTGAATCATTTGCCGAGCTCGGTGGGAGGACTCCGGCGAGTGGAAACCCGGTTAATTTGGAAAACTTTCACATGCTAAATGTGATTTTTTTGGGTGGCGGTTTTGTTTCCTGACCCCGGCCCCCAGCGCGGGTGGAGGAAGCCCACGGCTCCCGGGTTGCTGAGAGGGTCCAGCAGCTGCCTCCCCGGCCCTGGGGCTGCACAGAGGACGGACACCGCTGTCCCTGACCATCTGCTGGCCGTGGCTGCGAAGTCCTCAGCAGGTTCATAGCCAACAGGCCACGGGTGCAGAGACAGGATGGTACGGCCGTGGCCAAGCCAATACGTGGTGTCCATGCGCCTGTATTCCGGCCCCCTTGTCATGTGCAAATGCACTTTCCATTGACCCTTGGAAAAGCTCCCCGCTGGGAAGAGAGCTTGGAGGAGCTGAAGCGGGATCTCACCGCCGTGCAGAAGGCTGCCCAGCTACGGACAGCTCCCACAGCCACGGGAAGACGCAACCAGATGTTTTATAGCACCTATTCCAAGCTGACGTGTTTAATTCTCTCGCCCTCTGGGCTCTCCTTTTCTGGTAAGCAGTAAGGGAGGAGGGCTACTTAGCCAACTGGTTTCCAGGCGCCACTGTCTGTAGGGGTGAAGCAAGGCCGTGGGCTGAGGGCAAACCTGTACCACCCACGACCCTTTAGACCACCATGGTGTGGTCCGTCCCTCCATAAAAGGGGGCGCTCTCGTCCCCATCTAAGCTCAGAATCTGGTGGAACTGCCCATCTCACCTTCAGTTCAGAGACCCAGAGACCACCAAGAAGCAAATCCTTTAGCCCTCTGCAGCCCCCCAGCCCCCACGCTTCTCCTGTTCTGAAGCTTCTCCGGGATTTGAGGGGGCAGTTGAGCCATCAAGAAAAGAAAATAAGAGTTAATAATTATGTTTCAAAAAGGGGAGGTATCCAGTGCTCATAAATGTCCTGGGTCCCTGAGAATTTGGAGTAACGGTCAGAGCACAAGGGAGTTTTGACAAAGGGAAGGAAGGAGAGGAGGCAGGCGGACAGGCCCTGCTGGTGTGCATGGCGGCGTAAGTGACGGGAAAAGGTTGGCTGATTTGATGAAAACCCCATCAGCCTCTCTGGGGAGATATTACTTTCCTCATTATTCCACTGATTGGCCTTATTTCATCTGAAGAATGCCACACATTCCTTAAGGCCTGGCAAACCTCTTTAACAATATCCAGAAAAAAAAAAAAAAAAACAACTATCACCTCCGTAATCTAAACAACAAGGAAATTAACACAAGTCCTCTTCTTCCTGGGGGATCAGTTGAGAGACTCACCCAGTCCCTTTCTTCTGACCCAGCCACCCACTCCTCAACCCCCAAAATTATCGAATAGATTGCCTAAAAGATGCACACATAGGATGGTTGTGGGAGGAGCTTGTTCTCTGATATGGCAGGGGCCGGAGATGCTTTATAAATCCCATAAGGAGAACAAAGACTCAGCCGGGACCCCAGCATCCCCCCTTTGCACAGACACAGAATCCTAATGTGATTGGCTGATTCAGGATGAATGCAGTGTTCAGGGAGAGTTTGTCCTGATGCAGGAGAATCGGTTTCGTCCCTCACGCTAGCGGAGTTTCACTTACCAGCCCAACAACGGGGAGGAAGTATAAAACCCGCTTGTGAATTTCAGACTGAGACTGGCGTTATCAATGGCCTGGAGCTTGCAATAACTGTTAAGTGCATTTTTTTCATTATTCTTTAGCAAAGAGGTAAGATTTAATGGTGTAAGTTAACAATGGATGATAATTTAAAGTGGTGACAATAGTTTAATTATTCACACACACACAAAAGTTAACTTCATAACTTATTTCTTTGTAAGAACAAGTTCATTTAAAATATTTTGAACTGTGCATACAATTATCACATAGACTCTTTCCTTCATGGGGCTTTGTAGAGACAAAGAGTCAATTCTCCCAGTAAATTTCTCACTAGACAGTTGTACAGACTGAGAATTCTGTCTCATGAAAAAAAGAAGGAGAAGAGGAGGAGGAAGAGGAGGAAGAGGAAGAAGGAGAAAGAAGGAAGGAAAGAAGGAAGGGAGGAAGGGAGGAAAGGAGGAAGGGAGGAAGGGAGGAAAGGAGGAAGGGGGAGGAAGGCAAAGGGAAGGAAAAAGGAACAAAAGTCCCATCATTGGGTTTTGCCTAGAATTTCCCGAGGACTCAGGAATGGGATGGGTCGTTTCATACTGCTGTGTCTTTCCCAACTCCCCTATAGTGTGTGTGTGTGTGTGTGTACGTGCACATTTGTGTATGTGCATGGCGGGTGTTCTTATACTTTATCAGCCTCTCTCAGAAGGCCTGTTTTTCCATTTCTTTGATGTGACTATCCAAGGCTAGAGATGATGTCGGGGTGGGGGGAGTACAGCTCCAAGGGTGACTGGAAAAGAAAGGAAGAAGAACCAATATATACTGGATTTGGGGGACATCCTCCTGAGTTCAGAACTTGTGAATGATCGCAGGGTCGTATCATTGTAATCTGACTGACTACCAAAGCAAGTGAACCTTACCAAGGAGTTTCAGATATGCCAGAGCTGCAGGGCTCTCAGATGCAGATGGCACCATTTCAGGGAACTGACATTCCTGGGTGGGGATGCAGCAGGCTCTCTGCAACTTTCCATCCCCTCCTGAATTGTCTGCCATGTAAAAATGCAGAATTCAACCATGCCCAGTGCCCCATCCCTTTCAGGTCCTTCGTTTCTCTTTGCTGCCTAGCTGCTATCATCCATCTCCACTGGCGACAACCGTTTCAGAAACTTCTAGAATACACTGGAATGACACCTGAGACACCATCACCAGGCCTATGTCTTCATGCTGTTGCCTTGAAAGAAAGCATCTTAAAATCCTCCTAAAACCAAAGAAGTAAAACTAGGGTTGGGTCAACATAGCGCCACTGTTCAGATAAAAATACTACAATATCATTGAACACATAGATAAATGTTTTAAGCCACCAAATACCTGAATGTCATTGAACATTTGGATAATCAAATATGGCAACTTCATCCAGTCTATTTGCAATGACCCACTTAGTATAATCATCTCACTGGACAGTTTTACAGATCAGAAAGCTTTTGGATAAAACAGCAATAATTCTGCCACCGAAGTTCAGCTATTTACTATGGTCTGGTGTCACATCACTACAGTTGATGAGACTGTGTGATATATAAAGACCAGTTTACTACCACAATTGCTTATCATAAAAAAAAAAGATTTTTAAAGAAGACTATAACACAGAACTCAATATTCCTGCTGAAAAATGTATACCCTAGACTACAGACCTTCAAAAATCTGGAGACCCATGCTTCCATTCTTCAAAAGAGAAGAGCTGTGCATGAAATTTAGTTCCCTCTCCCTCCTCCTAGGCAAGCTAAAAGCAGAGAGGAGGGGTGGAAAGACATTCATCTGAGCTGAGAGTAAAGTGCCATCGGGAACTCTGAACGACTATTGAAGGTCATGACCATCAAACCAGTGATGTCTGGTTGGTGCTCAATAAAGACCGTCCGTTGCTTGTTGACCAGATACCTCTTCACTCCTTAAAATTGCTCCATGTGCTGGGTATTCTCTATTATTTGACCCTCTTCTGTTTTGCTTCGTAATTATCATCACCTAACCTTTTATTACTTTAAGGTTTCGTTGCTTATTACCTGTCTTGCCTTCCAGAATGTGAGCTCTATGACAGCAAGGGACTTGTCCTTCTTGTTTGTCATGTAGGATATGCCTAAAATGGTGCCTGGCCCATGTGGGTAACCAATTATTATCTGTTGAACACATGAGTAGATATGTGTCTCTTCAGTTTGCTGGTCATTAGATGGTCTTTCCCTCCCTTAATCTAGAAGGTGTGTTGCCACACCGAACGGAAGAAAGGATTAGGAGAACGTAAACTATTGTAGAGCCATTGGCCTAATTCTTTGTTCCCCTACATTCGGCTTGTTCCCTATGAGTTGGTACTTCTTCCCATTAAAGGGGCAAAGTAAATTTCCTCACCTACGGACCTTAAGTCTCATCAAGAGACTGGCTTTGACCAATAAAATGAGATTGAAGTGACACTGCTTCAATTCTGAGCCTTGGCTTTGAGAGGTCTTGCTTGTTTCTGCTGACCCCTTGCACTTCTGCCATCACCATGAGAACACAGCCAGGATGGTCTGTTGATCCAGGAAAAGAATACAAGATCGCAGAGCAGAGCAGCCCAGCCAAGCTCAATCTAGATGGACCAAACCCCAACTGCCCCACTGCTGCGTGAGTTACATACGTTTCTCACTGTATACCGTTGACACCGTGCTCTTGTTTGTTATGCAACAACGCAAGGCAATGCTTCATCTTCTCTCTCAACTGTGTGGCAACCAGCCCCTTGAATGAACAACCCTGCACTTGAGACATTGAGTTGGCCAAAATGAGCAAGGTGGACATATCCATGTCCAGACCAGGACACGTGTCCTTCATCATTCAGTGGACAGCAGGGGAGGCAGAAGAGAAGCAGTCATACCAGAGTAAATCTGACGAAGTGCCATCACTGCATTCTGCATTCCCCACACATTGTCTCCTCTAGTCCTTCGTGGGTGAAGATGCTAGGCTTGCTGACGGGACACCACTTGCCCCTGGCCCCACACCTAAGAAGTCCAGGAAAAGTCTTTTAACTGTTCTCCTAGAGAGCATTCCAAAGAGAAGGACCAAGCCTGTCTGCAATCAGAAAATCAGCGCTAACCCACTAATGGGGCCAGTCTCCCCCACTCTCCCCTCTGGCTCCCGTCCCAAGAGTGGCTTTGGCCTCATCTAGACATGGGCCCACGCTTTGCCATCCCACCTTCTTACCTGCCTTAGATAACCCCCTCCAGCAGGGAGCAGCACAGCACACGAGGGATGTTGGAATTCTGCCTTCGAGGTGACACCACTTTTAAAACGAAGGAATAACCCTAAGTCTGATTTGTTTCTTTGTCAGGCTCTCCAGAGTTTTGTTGTGAGAAAGTGATCATCCCTTTGGGAAGTGGAATAATTGTGACTTGCGTTTGATGACACTATATATATATATATATATATATATATATATATATATATACACACACACACACACATAAACACACATGTATATATGTATATATGAATATATATATACATATATGTGTGTGTGTATATATAAATTCACAGTGGTGTCATTCAAGGACTTGTGATGGCTTCTGCTCCAGGCAGGTGAAGAAGGGCCCCTTGGGCTCTAAAGCTGTATTAGTCAGGACCCACAGAGAATGTCCCGATTCTCTCTGGAGAACCCATCTGAAGCACACCCAGAACACACCCTGCGTAGTGAGCCCATGATCACATGCCTGGCCTTCCTTGCAGCTATCTGCCTCCCCCATTGAGCTGTGCACCCCTGACGTCGGGGACCGTGTTAGAGAAACCTCAGCTCCTGTAAATATGCAATAAAAATAAATGAGCTGAAGTTAGTCACATACTTATTCTGCTCCTTGTTTATTTTGTGTCTCCCCACCCCTAGAGTGGAGGCTCCAAGAAGACAGGACGCATTCGCCATTGCATTTAATGTGTATTTATGAATCCCAGAACAGTGTCGGACATAATATGGGTGATGAACAAATATTGCTGGCTGAACGGATGGCTAAGAGCAGAGAGAGTGGGATTTTTCCAGAACTTGGGTAACAATAACACCAGTCACCAGATGCCTTGCATTCTCTTGAGGCGGTCTTTCCTATTCCAATGGTCACTGTTCTCTGTATTTAAAAAAAGAAAACACAGAGCCAGTATATTCCCAGGGTGGCAGGACCTCCCACCTACACCAGTCCAGGTTGGCCAGAGCACGAGCAGATATCAGACAGCTGCCCGGGGTGTCTATTTAAAGTGAAGAGGCTTTCAGTCCTGGATCATTATCCACCTGCAGAAGTATAAAGATCTTTATGAAAGCACCATCTTTTCTGGTGATCACACCTCTAGAAATGATGTTATAAGGCCAGGAAATTGATTTCCTGCATTGCAAAAATCATTCCTGGGGTCATCAGGGTCAAAGCCAACTGGTTCATAGATTTCTTTTTCTTTTTCTTTTTTTTATAAGATAAAGTGCAATATTGTTTTGTGGGTTAAGCCTAATAAGATGTGCTCAAATTCATCCTTTGAATAAGTGTTATGGCTTAATACAAGCAGCCAACCTTGGCCCCTTCCTTAGTCATACCTACAGAATTGCTCTCCTCCGTGAGCAAGAAGCAGAGGGTGGTGGGGCCCACAGGGACGGGGCTGGCAGTCATCTTCTGTTATCTAGTGTGATCAGATCAAGGAGTCTGTCCTATACAGGCTATGAGATTGAAAGGGGAAAAAAGGCACTTTCCCGCCCGGCAGCAGAGTGACAAATCGGTACGACCATTTCAGAGAGCAAAATGGCCGTAAGTATTGAATCAAAAATATGCTGACACCCTAACCCAGCAATTTTCTTGTAGGAGTTTAATTTAGAGAAGCTCTCTTACAGGTACGCAGGAAGACCCATATGAATAGTGTGATACAGGGAAATGATGACAAGCTATGTAATGTCAATAGCGTGGTGGATAAAAAAATCTTACTCTATTTGAAGACTAGAATACTATATAGCAGCTAAAATGGATGAACTAGGGCCTCTCGGTGGCTCAGTCAGTTAAGTGGCCGACTCTTGATTTCAGCTCAGGTCATGATCTCAGGGTCTCTGGGTCATGAGATCGAGCCCCATATCGGGCTGGGTACTGAGCGTGGAGTCTCCTTGAGATTCTCTCTCTCCCCTTCCCCTGTCCCATCCCTTGAGTGAGCACGCCCTCTCCCCCTAAAATAAATAAATAAATCTTTTAAAAAATAAAAACTAAACAAGATGAATGAACTAGAATAGGAGTGAGCAGGCTGTAGGCAGCAGGCCATATCTTGTCTGCCACCTGCTTTTGTAAATAAAGTTTTATTGACAACTACACCCATTCACTCACATTGTTTAGGACAATATCCACATATTGTCTATGAACGCTTTTTCCCTAGACAAATTGGGGCAGAAACTATGTCTTGTGAAGCCTGAAATATAACTATGTGGCCTTTTTCAGAAAAAAATGTACTGATCCCTTTTTATTTTTTTTTAAGACTTATTTTATTTTATTTTAAAAATTTAGAAATTTTTTATTTTATTTTATTAAATTGAAAATTTTATTTTATTTTAAAAATTTAAAAATCTTTAAAAAGATTATTTTAAAAAGAGAGCACGAGAAGAGGGAAAAGGCAGAGGGAAAGGGAGAAGCAGACTCACTGCTGAGCAGGGAGCCCAACGCAGGGCTCGATCCCAGGACCCTGGGATCATGACCTGAGCCGAAGGCAGACACTTAACCAACCAAGCCACCCAGGTGCCCTTGATCCCTTTTTAAATAGAGCCGCACATCTCACCTTGGCTAGAGGGGGAAGACAGCGTTGAAAGGGAAGGGCCGATCAGATGTCAGTATGATGTGTCATGACACCATTTCTGTGAATTACACCCAAAAATGTATGAGTATGGACATAAGCACGTAGAAGTGGCCCAAACAGACTGAGAGGATGTCAGCTTGGCTCCTAGTTCTAGCTGCGTCCGTGAGGCCCGAGGAGGAGAGACGGCCTTGAGAAGAATCCGAAGTTACACGAAGATAATGATTTACTCTTCTCCTACGTAGACTTGGAACGGTATGACAAAGCTGCACTCCCAGGGGGAGCGGACCAGCCCCAGGGCAGTTTTGGTGAACCAGGCACAGGCCGCCCAGTCTGGCCCCACGCTCGCTCTCCTGGCGCAGCAAACAATCTCATTATTTGTAAGAGACGGCGCTGACCTAGGGCCTAACAGGTTTATGCCAATGCATAACTCAGACTGTCCTGATTGAGTTTCCCCACCTCTAACAACCCCACATGGAGTTACCAGAGGGCTCATTGAAGACCGCATCATGCCAAACAGTAGCCGCTAGCCACCCGTGTCCGTTGAACATGTGAAATGTGTCTGAGCCGAGATAAAATGTGTCGTCTACGTAAAATAAATGCCAGGTTTCAAAGACTAAGTCTAAAAAATATGCAAGTTCTCTGATTTAGAATGTGTCATATTGATCGATTTGAAATGATAATATTCGGTCTATCAGTGTGTTCGTTTTCTGCGGCAGCTGTAACAAGTTACTCGTAACTAGGTGGCTTTAACCGTCGTCACAAATGTGTTATCTTACAGTGCTATAGGTTCCAAGTCTGCCACGGGTCTTACTGGGCTAAGACTAAGGGATCAGCAGGGCTGTTCTAGGAGAGAATTCTTGCCTCGCCTTCTCCAGCTTCTAGAAGTGGCCCCACACCCCTCGCCTCCTCCTCTGTCTTCCGGCCAGCAAGCCCTGGCGAGTCCTTCTCACAGGGCATCATGCTGACCTTCTCTTCTGCCTCCCTCTTTCCCCTTAGACCCACATGATCACCCTGGACCCACCCAGACAATCCAGATAACATCCCGATTTTAACCCAGCAGATGAGTGCATTTAATTCCATCGAAACCTCGATCTTCCTTCGCCAGGTAACATCCAACATCTTACAGGTTCTGCGCGTCCGTGAAGGGCTCTTTATTTTGCCTATCACCACTGTGCGGAATACAAACTACGATTAAAACTAATTTCACTTGTTGCGTGCTGATTCCGTCATGTGCTTACCAGAAAATGCGAAGTTCCGCACGAGGCTTGCCTCCTCTTTCTCTGGGACAGCCTCGCTCCCAGGCCACGTGTGGCGGGGCTTTGCCAACACTAAAGTTCACTGATGGCAGGCAACGTTCACTGAAAGACAATGTTTTCCTCGAAGCCACTCTTGAGCATGACAGAAACACACCCCGGCCCTCTCAATAAATAATACCCACAACAGATCCTGTTTATTGAGGGTTTACTACGTGCCGGGCCCTGTGCCTGGATATTCTTTGGTTTCATCTTGATGGGAATCCTGAGACCCGGTAAGGCTGTTCTTCACCTATGACGAGGCGGGCTGCTGAGACAGGAAGAGGTTAAGAAATTGCTCAGGGGCCCTGGGTGGCTCGATCCGTTCAGGATCTGTCTTCAGCTAGTGCTGTGATCTCAGGGTCCTGGGATCCAGGCTCCCTGCTCAGTGGGGAGTCTGCTTCTCCCGCTCCCTCTGTCCCTCCCCCCTGCTTGCGCTTCCTCACTCTCTCTCATGCTCTCTCTCAAATAAACAAATACAAATCTTAAAACAAAAGAAAAAGAAAGAAATTTGCTCAAAGTCACACAGCCAACAAGTAGGAGTAGGGGCCAGGCTGTGGGCTCTGGAGACCTCCCCCGCAAGGAGGGTGCCTGTTTTCAAGGGCAGTTTGCAACCCTCGCTGTGCGAAGCTAGGTCCTCGATGCTATGGACAGAGGCATGTGCTCCCTGGCCACCCCCACCCCGCCCCCGGCTCTCCGCCCACAAACTGTAAAGGACACCTTCTCTTGCTGCAGCCCGTCCCTGTGACACCCCAGGGGCCTAGTGCCCTGACCAAGAAGCACGTTTTCCCTGGCGTCCACTCTGGTGCTGTCCCTCCGCCTCCTCCACCGGCACCCAAGTATGGCTCACTCCGGGCTCTGCACCTGACGGATTTGTACCCCCACACCTGCAGCATCAGGCCTCAACTTCCAAGAACCTTGAACGAAAGAGCAGTTTGATTACGCACATACATAGTCTCATATATGCATATATATATATATATATATATATATATAATTTAAATATCTTTATATATACCTAAAATATTTGTACATGTTCAAATGCTGATATATGCTTCAAATATCTTTTTATACACGCGGATACGTGTGTGTGTGTGTGTGTGTGTGTGTGTGTGTAAATTTGCCGTGCATCCCCTCGCCTTTCCCATTTATTCCATCCAGCCCCTTCGTGCTCTCTCAAATGATATCTCTACAGCTCAAGATTTTTGCACATAGGTCCAAAGTCAGTGAAAATCTATTTAAGATTTATTTGTAGGCACCTTAGTATTTCCATGCGTGCACACACATACACACACACACACACACACACACACACACACACACGCATCTCCCATGAAAAAGCCCCTGATCGCCACATGGATGTGAATGTCTGTCTTCGGACAGATACGTACACTTAAGTACATCTATTCCCCCAAGGGGAACATTTTTGAATTCTTTTGGTGATCCTAGGTTCTGGATCGCTGACGTCGATGCAGTTTTCCGTGGTGTGTTTAACCCAAACCACTCACATAGTAAAGAGTCCGCACACCTGCGGCTGTATTTCATGTCTTCCTCCTCTCTTCCTCATCTACTCTCTATCTGGCCTCCTTTTAGGCAAATGCAGCATTTGCACCGTCAGGGATGTTTTCTGGAGCTCATCTGCAGCTCCCAATATCTGCATCCCCTCTGGGCCACCGCCCCCCGCAGAGCCTCCAGCTTCTTGGTCCTGATGTGCACGACCCAATTAGGAGGTCTGCAGATGCATTTTTGGAATCATGCTACTTTGTTTTTTAGCCAGAGCTTGGCAAGCACGTTCTGTAAAGGGCCAGACAGTAAACAGCTCAGGCTTTGCAGGCTGCAGGGGCTGTGTTACAACTCCACTCTGCTGGTGGATGGCGTGAGTCTCAGACAACATGCCCAAGGGTAGACATGCCCAGGTTTCAAGAAAACTCTTTAAAAAATGGGTGATGGGTCTGAACGTGGCCCACTGGCCAAACTTTGCCAAGCCCTGCCAGACGCCAAGACGGATTTTTATTTCCGAATATCTGTAGGTCATTTTAAAATACGTTTAGTTAATGTACCTGGTTAGTACTTTCGGGTCCAAAGGAAAGGGAACACATTGGTGGCTGTGCGGAAAAGTGATGACAGGGTGAAGGCGACGAGGTGACTCACAGCGTCATTCCTTGCTTACCTCATTCTCTTCTCCAACTCTTCTCCGAGACCCCATGAGCCCCTTGAAGACAGGAGCTGTGTTCCATTCTTTGCCTTGTCCTCCACCCCTAGCACAGTGCTTGGCACACAACAGACACATGCAGAGTAAGGATGAATGGCACCGAACCACACCGAGAATGAGTTCACTCTCATTAGCTAAGATTTTTAAGACCTCATGTATGATTGTCCTTGAAGACGTTTTCAGGAAGCTGTGATGATATTCTTGCATGGACAGTTCAAATGCGGCTAGTAGCTGATGGTCAGGTGAAATGATCATTTCTGGTGGTTTTGCAAATAGAGGGGAAAAGTCATCTCCTGGGTCACCAAAGTCGTCTTCAAACCCTTGAATTGATTGCTGGATAAGTAGATGAAGGCTTTTCTCACAAACTTTCTTGCATTTTTCTGGGTCATAGAGAGCTGGGTCTACCCTCTTCCACCCCCTGGCACACCACTTCCTGATCATGGAATCGTTGGCCCACCGAGGCCAGAGGAAGCCTCAGAATCCTTGTGCACCCCACAGTCTCAGCAGCCACTCCCAATCGGTCAGAGTTAACCTGTGCTATGAGATCTTTGTTTTCCCCAGACCGAATGTCTGTTGAGTCTGACAGGGTGCTCAGACGCGCGCTCGGTGAAGCACGATTTTCCAAATATAGCGAGTGAACAGAAGCATGGCACAGGCAGCAATGTCAAAGGAAGGACCACTGGCACTGAGAGAGGCCCCAAGACGTGGAACTCCTGGTAAGTAAAGGAACAATTCCCTTTTCTTAGAGCTCCCGCAGTGTGCCAACCCCTACATTCAATCTTCTCTGTGCCCAACTGAATCACACAGCAGCCAGTAAGGTAGGTCCCTTCTACTGACTAGATGAGAAAAATGAGGTCCCTAACAGGTCTGAGATCTTCCTAGCATCGGCTGAGAATGATACTCAAGTCTGTGGACACGGAACCATGGAGCCCAGGAAGACGGACTCAGCGGGAGGGGAGCGGTGATGGTTAATTTTCTGTCAACTTGACTGGCCAGAGGGGGCCCAGATGAAACATTATTTCTGGAAGTGTCTGTAACAGTGTTCCTGGTTGACAGATTAACACTGGAATCAGTGGACAGTACAGCAGATGGCCCTCCCCAACGTGGGTGAGCATCCCCCAATCCACCAAGGGCTTGAATAACTAAAAAGGCAGAGGAAGGAGAAATTTGCTCCTTTTTTTTTTTTTTTTTTCTGCCTGACTGCTGGAGGTGGGATATCTCATTTCATCTTCTCCTGCCCTTGAAGTAGGATTTATGCCCCTGGTTCCCCTGGTTCTCAGGCCTTTGGACTGAGACTGAATTATACCACCAGCTTTCCTGGGTCTCTAGCTTAGAGATGGCATATCATGGGGCTTCTCAGCTCCTCCATGTGAGCAATCAATCTCTTGATGATAGATGAAAGAAAGAAAGAAAGAAAGAAAGAAAGAAGAGAGAGAGAGAGAGAGAGAGAGAGAGAGAGAGAGAAAGAAAGAAAGAAAGAAAGAAAGAAAGAAAGAAAGAAAGAAAGAAAGAAAGAAAGAAAGAGATTATAGAAAGAACAAGCTTCATGGAGGCAAATGCATTCTTAGGCTTGTTTGGGAATCATCCTGAAAGAATATGGGTGTGCATGCTTAAATGAATGGATGAATGGATGGCTGAGTGGGTAGATGGATGAGTGGTGGGTAGGTAAATAGATGGATGGGTAGATGGGTAGATTAATGAGTGGGGGGTTGGGTGAGTAGATGGATGGGTGGATGGGTAGATGGATGAGTGGGGGGTTGGGTGAGTAGATGGATGGGTGGATGGGTAGATGGATGAGTTGGGGGGTGGGTGAGTAGATGGATGGGTGGATGGGTAGAGCGATGGATGGATGGATGGATGGATGGATGGATGGATGGATGGAACCAGATGAGATAAAGCAGAGTTTGAGGAAGAGTTGGCAGCATTAAGCCTGGAAAGATAAGGTGGAGCCCCTTTACGAAAGACCTCGGATGTCACTTTTCAGAGCTTGGATTTACTTGGGGCACAGGGAGGCATGACAGGTGCAGTGGGGGAATAAAATCATTGTCATGATACTTTAAAAGATGAGTATAGCCCCAGGGACATGGGTTAAAAGGATGCAGCCTAGAGGGATTATTGAGCACCACTAATCGTGTGACAAGAGCTATACCAGCCCCCATCCTAAGTGCTTTATGGTCATTCACTCGTCTAATCTCCACAAGGGCCCTAGGAGTTGAGTGCATTTTTATCATCCCTGTACTACAGTGAGGAAGCCAAGGCCCACCTGAGGTTATATACACCGCGAGTAATGGCAGAGCTGGGGCCCAGTCCAGACCCTCGACCCCGACATCCTCCTGGTCAGCCAATGGCCCAGAGGAAAGTAAAGGAGACCCGTATGGGGTGCAGGTGGGAGTGTTGCCGCCGGCAACTTGTCAGGTCCATAGCCTCTTAGGTAATTGACCCGGAACATCATTTGCCGGCAGACACTTGAATCCATGGCTCTCCTGACCCTTGGGGATCTGATTCTCACATCCCCTTCTGGGGGAAGAGCGTCTCAGCAGCCAAGGGGCTTCTTTCAGGACCATTTCAGCCTCTCCCTTCCTCTCCCTTCAGCCTGAACCATCAGGGGCCTTCAGGGGGCAACCTGTGTCTCGAAGCCCTGGCCTGTCGACCCTCTGATCTTATCATTTATACTCTGCCCCTCTCACCTGCCCCTTAAGACCTGTTGGAGCAGGTGGGCAGTGCATCTTGCCCCGCATACTCAGCCTCTCCGGGCTTGGGGTGGGGACAAGCAGGGAAGGGGGGTGCTGAGAACTAGAAATCTCCCCAGACAAAAACAGAGCCTTTACCCCAATGGAAGCTGCATTTCAAGACCAGAGTTCCTGGAGCTGGCCCTGCTTTGACAGTCGGCAAGAGCCCAAGTGTGTTTAAAAGGCTACTCCCATGTCTCAACACGGACTGTGGCTTGCAAGGGCTTTCCAGGTAAAGATGAGGTGAAGGTCCCACCGCCCTGCTTGTCCACCCCTGGCACAGATCCCCTTTGCCACTGGTCCTGAGAGCCACCAGGGACCCACTGGGACCCAGGACCTCGGGCCAGCAGCTTGGCTCACCCTTTGGGGTAAGAGGGGTGGTATCATCTGTCCATTTAGACTGTTATCTCCCCAAAGGTGCCCCGCTGAGCTGGAGCCCTGGGAGGGGCCCGACAAGAGCTGCCGGACAAGGAACATCTCAGGTACGCGGGTTGAAGCCTTCATCATCACCTAATAACCGAGTGAACAATTACTGGCTTTTTTTTTTTTTTTTTTTTTTTTTTTGGAGAGAGTGCAGTGCTTGACCCTTTTAATATTCTCTTTGCTTCCGAGAGCCTAGCACAGTGCTTGACATATAATAGCAGCTCTGTAAATATTTGCTGCATGAAGGACTGAGGGAGGGGGTGACGAAGCTCGAGGCAGGGAGTCACAGCCCCCCAGTTCCAGGATAAGCTCCATCCTTGTTAGCTGAACCTTCGGCGACTCCCATGCCCTCAGGGCCTCAGTTTCCGTGGTGGCAGCAGTGTCGTGGGTGGTGGGCCTCTCGGGGCCCGCCTGCCTTTCTGCCCTGGCTCCCAGGCTGGGTTCAGCCCCCCAGGGTGGCCCCAGCACCCTTCTCCTCTTCCCCTGTCCTGGCAGTGGCAGAGGCTTGCTCTCCTGGCAGCAGGACACCAAATGGTTAAAGCACCACCCATCGTCTTTGATTTATGAAGTGGACGATTGGGCCAGGAAGCACAACAGAGACAGCCCTTCTCACTTGCAGAGGGAGGCCCCAGAGAGTAGTAATTCTGTGTACACAAAGGGGAGCGGCAGCCTTGGGCCTCGGCCGGCCGGGCCGGAGAGCCCACCCTGCCGAGCCCAGCCCGGGGACCATGCCAGGGCCAGCGTCTGTCCTGCTCTGTGCAGGGACAGAGGCGGCTCTGTCACCTGGGAGGTGCCGTCCACCCATCCCCGGGACCTCTGCGGCCCAGCCTCTGCCCCCTGGGGAACCAAAGTGTAGCCCCGCACCCGATCACTGCCCAGCGTCGCCTTTCAGCGGCTGCCAATCTATCAAGATTCAGCTACCGCTGTGAACCCATCAACTCCATGGAAAGGAAAAAAGGAACCCCTCACCACAACCATTATTCATCTGGGCCTGAACTTCAGGTGACCTTTCCCAGTTCCACAGAAGTTGCAGATGGGAGCACCTTGGTGTGTCGGATTTTGTTTTACCCCTCTCCTTTTCACAGACACATTTTTTTTTCCTGCTACGTGACCCTCTTTTGCAAAATTTTCTTTTGCCAGAAGATCTTTGGGTGGTCCATAAGCCACGATAGGAGCACAAGGCTGTCCCGGCGAGAGAGCAGCTTTCATAGGAAAGAAGCCGTCCAAAAAAGAAAAGAAAAGCATGTGACCTCCTGGGGCTGCAGGAGGGGGTGGGGAGACCCAAGCAGCTCACCCCCAGGCCAGCTCACCCCTGGAACATAAACAGGGGTCTTTCTGCACCACAGGCCCTGCCATGACCTGGGGGAGAGCCAATACTGTCCTGCGTGTGCGTGCGTGCGTGCGTGCGTGCGTGTGTGTGTGTGTGTGTGTCCCTGAGTCGCAAATAAGGGTTATGCAGGGTGTAACTCCCTGTGTAAATTTAAAGTGACCTGAGGGACATAATTACATAAATCTCATCATGAGACAATATACTTTTTATTTGTTTGAATTTTATTTGTATTGGTAAAACTGACCTGAAACTGACACAAGTTTATTAGAAAAAGAACTCTGTAAAAGCGAGTGGGCTGGTCTTCTTACTTAAGATGGATGTGCCAACTTCTAGTATGATTAGAGAAATGGATAACTCACTAACATCTGTGCAAACCACAATAAAAAGGGATTTAGTGTTACCCCAAGGAAGGCAAGAGAGGCTGTCTGTCCATTAAACGCTTT
This sequence comes from Ursus americanus, assembly GCF_024610735.1. Lineage (NCBI taxonomy): Eukaryota > Metazoa > Chordata > Mammalia > Carnivora > Ursidae > Ursus > Ursus americanus. Next base: position 37,634,755 of record NC_142147.1, read on the forward strand.
ATTACAGTGCCAGCAGCTTTCTTCTAATTCAGTTACTCCTGCACGGCGTTCAGCACTCTGACTGCCTGTCATCCCACCAGACAGTGCTCGGGGCTGGGAGGTTTTGTGCAAGGTAGGTGACAATCAAATGAGCCACTGAGAAGAGAGGGGCGCCTGACCCTCGTGAAGGATTAACTACAGAAAGTGAGTGTGACCATGTCACACCATTACTTAGAATTTTCACAGTCAATTTCTGAAAATATGAGATAAGTTCTTAAAGAGGCAGGTTTTCTCAGGAGCTCGGCAGACCTGGTGGGGTTTTGTTACGTGCTGTGGAGCAGTGCGCCCGGAGAGACAGGGCCCGCCGGGGAGGGAGGACGCGCCGTCCGCGACGAGCGCACCCGGTGCAGGGTAGGCTGGAGCGAGGCCCTGGAGCCATTCTTATCTGCGAATAACGCAGTTGAGAAGGAAGAAGATGGAGAGGTGCCTCCTGGAGCCAGCAGGCCCTTTCCTCCCTCCACCCCCACGTCCTGAATCCAGCCTTCCCTGGGAACAGTCAGGCAAACAGGCATGGCCCTTTGGGGGATCGTGCCAGCGCAGGGTTCACAGAAAGCCTTTCCAGGTCAGCGGCCTCTCTTGTCTGGTGCCAGTTTGGTGGGAGAATGGAATGCCCACCTCCCATCACCCCTTCCCACCCTCTGCAACTTCCACCACCACCACCACCACCACCACGGTCTTCCCCAGAGAATGATCTGCCCCTGCTGCCGGCAAGAGGCACTGTTCCTGGTTCACCAGGGCATCCTGCCCCATAGCACCTCATGGTCTGGCAGCTAAACAGGCCACATCCTTTAAAATGTGCCAAATACCCGACACAAATCCACTTGAAACACGTGTCATGGGTATGGCAAAGTTAGTGATTCCAAAGAAGCGTGACGCATTTTTAGGGCCAGCCAGGAGCCCATTCTTCTTTATAGACCAAAGACCTGAGACGCAGAGAGAGGCGGGGCCACCCAGAGCACACCCACGGTGCAGGGAGGTAGGGCTGGGACCAGATGCCTCGTCTGAGGACTCCCTCCCGGACCAACAGGAGTTCTCCTTGGGGGGGCGGGGGTGGGGGCGGGGGTCCATACAGTGGAGGCTTTTTGTCAGGCTGGACTGCAAATGTGATGTATCCCTTTGTATCTGTATATTTAAATGAGAAAAGTAAACCGCAGACCCCTAAGCCTGGTTCTGCTAAAGTAATTTAACATCTGCTGCCACCTGAATCTAATTGAAACAATTCATTATCAAATTTACTGATCTGCTTAATGATTTTGTATTTCTCTTTCAAAATCACCTTCCGCCTTAGCCAGCCTAGGTAAATTACACTTCCTTTCAAACCTGAGAGCTTGAAGGGACCTGGGAGAACATCTAACTCAAGCCCTCTCGTTTTAAAGATGGGATAACCAGGGGCGCCTGGGTAGCGCAGTCCTTAAAGCGTCTGCCTTCGGCTCAGGGCGTGATTCCGGCGTATCGGGATCGAGTCCCACATCGGGCTCCTCCGCTATGAGCCTGCTTCTTCCTCTCCCTCTCCCCTGCTGTGTTCCCTCTCTCGCTGGCTGTCTCTATCTCTGTCAAATAAATAAATAAAATCTTTAAAAAAAAAAAAAAGATGGGATAACCACTGGGGTGCACCGTGGCAGGGGTGAGACGGGGGCTTCCTCCAGCTCCCGGGGCGAGCGGTGGGGGGCGTCAGGCAGGACTCGAACACAGGCTGCGGAGCCAGCCCTTGCTCCATGCGCATGCGCCGCCGCTTCTCGCCTGCATCTCTACAGCCCAGGCCAAAGAGGGAGCAAAAGGAAAGGGGTGATGACAAATGGGAAAAACGGGAGGAAAATTTAAAAAAAGGAAGAAGTTAAATACAGGGAAAGTGGCAAGCTCCCTTTCCAGGGCTGTGCATTTTTTTTATGTTTTCTCAGCGGCAGTCTGTTAAAGAAATACTTCATTGTCACCGAGCACAGAGTCATTAAAGGCACCTTGGAAATTTGGACCCTTTTACTAGAATCAGGGCTTAAATAGCAACTTAATTTATGACACTTCTTGAGGCTGATGGCATTTTTGCTCTAAGGTAAGGTCATCTCAGCGTACCCCCTCCCTCCGTCGCTTCCCTTTAGCGCACGCCAACTCAAGAGGCGGGGCCGCTTCACTTCCAAGTAACTGATTATTCAACTGCTAAAATGTAAGTCACATATGTATGGAAGCACGTTTGAGTCCACGGTGTGTTTCTAAAAGAGAGCTCCTTTATAGCTGCGTGTGAAAGAGAAGAGTGGAAGGGGGCGGGGGGGGGGGGGGACCCACGAATGAGCATGTGAATAATTAGATCAGAGAGAGCTGCCACCTTTTCTCAGGGTTGGAACTGCGAGGGGGGAAAGGACTAGCACATAATTGACATAATTGATCTGGTATTTTTTTCCCTTTTTGCTGCAGTAATTTTTATGCATGCCATTGTTGCTGTTATTATCCAGGATGTGATCTTGTGTGGTTGATAATACAGACTGGATATGAATGCGTGCGCGTACCAGCCAATCACAAATCTATAGTGTCTATTTCTGCATCACCAGGTGCTATCTCGTGGGAAATATCCTCTTTTTTGGCAGGCACACAGAGCGCTGCATTATCTGTCATTTTCATTAGATTCAAGCTACAGCTGAGCCAAAAAGACTTAGTTCTAGCATATGTGCTCAAAATGGCCAAGCTGTGATTGTCCAAATTCACCCTTTCACGATCGCATTACAAACAACTGGAGCCGGAGCTGGAAATTGGAGTGAGCAAAGTGCCCGAATTCCATTTGGGAAACTGCAAACACCGTAAGCTCCTAAGATTGGAGCTTATTATCATGATCGTCTCCAAGGATAGAGGAGACACTGGCTTCCATCAGAAAGTTCAACATTTTTTTTTTTTTTTTTTTTTTAGCCCATCTTAGGTAGGGATGGGGGGTGGAGTCAGCCTGGATTTTTGAGGCCACTTAACAAAGAAAACTCAGCCTCTTTCATTCGGCCCTGTGCCTCGCAGTAACCCTTGGGCCTCCGGGGAGGCTGTAGCTTCTATCCCTGGGCCTTGCCCTGGGCCAGCTAACCTTGAGTGCTGCAGGATGCCGTCCGCTGCTAGAAACGTGACTGGATAGTCTGGTGGCGTGAAAACCATCGCACATCCAGCAAGGGGGCAATTCCTGTAATCATAAGGGATGAAATAAGCCAACTGCAGTAAGTTGGGTCTCTGTGCAAGTCTCCATCTATTTTATAAATTCAGTCTTATATTCGAATATGTGGAGAGGACATATCACAAAATTAAACCCAATTTAAAATGCTAAAACTTGGCGCGCCACAGGGCTGGGGAGGATAGTTACTCTACGCCGGGGGACTTGATATTATTTTAAGCAGCCACTGGGGGGAAATGGGGGTGGGGGTAGACTAGTTGTTCAAGCCGAGAATTGATTCTCTTAAAAACCCAAAGGCCAGCGGGAATGTAAAATGGCGCAGCCGCTGTGGAAAAGAGTATGGCGGTTTCTCAAAATATTCAACATAGAATTACCGTATGATCTAGCAACGGCCCTGCTGGGTAGGTAGCCAAAAGAAGTGAAAGCAGGGTCTGGAACAGAGATCTGTCCACTCATGTTCACAGCAGCATTATTCACAAGAGCCGGAAGCTGGAAGCAACCCACGTGTCCATCAACAGATGAATGGATAAACGAAATGCGGTATACGCATCCAGCGGAATAGTATATAGTTTTAAAAAGGAAGAACATTGGGGCACACGTTACAATACGGATGAACCTTGAAGACATTTCACTGAGTGAAATAAGGCAGTCACGGAAAGATAAATACTGTATGACCCCACTTACAGGAGATATCCAGAGCAGTCTCATGCATAGAGACAGAAGGGTGGTTACCCAGGGCCGGTGGAGGGGGATGGGGAGTTATGAATTAATGGGGACAGACTCTCAGTTTTGCAAGATGGAAAGTGGTCTGTGGGGGGATGGTGGGGAGGGTCGCATAACAGTGCGAACGCAGTTAATGGCATCGAATTGCACACTTCAGTATGGTTAAGAGGGTAAGTTTTAGGCATGTGTATTTTACTACAATAAAAACAATGGGAAATCAATGTTTCGAAGGGTCAATTTTATGTTATATATGTTTTACTACATTTTTTAACAAAGAAAGGAAACAATAAGCTTGTGTCTGTGTCTTCAGACCCTCTGCACTGGCCAGCCGACTTCCAACCCAAAGATGCAACTTGGTATCCCCAGATGCCCCCAGAAGGCTTGGACCTCGGCATCCACTCTTGGTTTCAAGCCATGTTGGGGCAGTGAATGAATCGTAGGGGTGGAGGCTCGCCCCTCTCCTGGGGGAATACAAAGTTTGAATTTGTGTTTACTGTGCGAGTTGGCTTTGTCAGCTGGTTTCACTGGTACCCAACTGGTTTTACTGCTAGCTAACTTAATCTCAGTGGCAAGAAAATATTCTGGAAATACCTCTGTTTGCAAACAATAAGGAGAAGAAACACTGTTCTGGACCCCCGGCCTCCCTGAGTGAGCCACAGCGATCCTGGGTCATGCTGTGATCTCCCGCACTGGCACTGGGGGAGAGCCCTCACCGGGCCGTGTCTCTTTTGAGCTGTGTGCCAAGATCGAAAGACAGCAGAAACATCCAGGTATTGGTCGCGAGGGTTAGCATGCTGCCCCAGAATTGTCTTGGGTTTTCATGCTGGGGAGGTGGCTTCACATGCCACGATGGCAAAGGATTTCTATAGGGAGAACCCTGCTGATGAAACTTTGTCCTGAACCAAAGAAGGGCCGGCCCCTTGTCCATGGGAGGTGGCTCACCATTTTTCATCTGTACGGCTAGTATGGGCTAGCTGAATGATCAGCACGCCAAGAGAAAGCTGGCATGAATGTTATGGAAGCCAGGAACAGTTGGGTCCAGGAGTGGCGAGCCCAGGAAGAAGGCCAGCCTTGCTGAGTAGGGGCCAATCTGACGCTTGCTGTCTTAGCAGCTCTGGCCACCATGACAAAATACCAGAGATTGGAAGGTGTGAATAGATGTTACGTCTCGGAGTTTTGGAGGCTGGAAGCGGGAAGTCAGAGTGCCATGGTCAAGTTCTGGTGAGAGCTGTCTTCCTGGCTTGCAGAATGCCAACTTCGTCCTGTGTCCTTATATGTCTGAGAGATGGAGAGAGGGAGAGACAGAGAGAAGGAGAGACAGAGAGAGAGAGAGCACTGGGTTGTTTCTTCCTCTCCTTAAAAGGGCACGAATCCCATCCCATCACGGGGCTCTACTCTCGTGACCTCATCTAACCCTAATTACCATCCAAAGATCCCATATCCAAATACCATCACCTTAGGGATAGGGCTTCACCATATGAATTTGGGGGCAGGGGGAGACACAGACCACGCTCTGCTCCCAGGGGCTGTGTTCCCCTGTGCCCTTGTTGCCAATGCTCTGGCTCTCTGACCTTCTCCCATATCCCTCCGAGTCCAGCTGGACTGAAGAGTTCAGTTTATCAATGGGAAACTACAAAATACCTGATGTTTTAATGATGTTCTCCAACAGGAGTCCTGTTGTCAATTAATTGTGTTATGTTTTGACACAACATAAATTTTTTTTTTAATTAAAAGAAATTTTCTCATGTATTTTCCTTCAATTATCACCATGTGACTGGAAACGAGGTAAGGCAATCCGAAAACAGTTGAGTGAGAGAATATACAAACAAACTTTCAAACTGTCTCTCAGCAAGTGAGGCTTAAGTTATTGAGTATGCAAATTGCTTTATTAAAAGAAGAATGATGTCTTTTTCAGCAATCAGTTTAATTACAGTGGAATCCTTCAATAGAAAAATCAGCTTGTTTCTCAGAATAAAAATTCTTTAGAAAGGGAGTTTAGCTATCCGGATCGAAATGAGAAAATGTGCACTTGGTAGGAGAGGGGCTCATGTAACCGGCCCGCAGGTTGCGGAGAGGGGCGTGGAGGGTCAGGAGCCCTGCGGGCGTCCGGCTGAGCCCGGCCGTCCAGCTTTCACCCTCCTGCTCTACAGCTCGGGGACAGGAACCGTGTAATGGTCTACGAAACGTGTTTATCTGAAATGTGTGAGAGGGCGATGGCCGAGGCTACAGGTGTCCTCACTGGGCAGGTAAGATGCTTAAGAAGGGCTTTCATTTACTTGGAAGACCTTCAGAACTCGGTCCATGCTGTTCCAGGCCTTTCTCTCTCTCCCCTAGAGACCACCGAACTTGGCCTATTCTACGTCCCATTTCCCCAGAATCTTCTCCCTGTTGAAGGATTAGAAATCTAAGAAACCACCCAAACCACAGCTCATTTCAGATACCACTGGCCTATTTTACTGGAGGTCCCACGGGTGGGGCGGTGGGGGTGCTGCTGGTTCTTCATCAGACAGAGACAACAAGAGCGACCAGCGGAGACCTCCAGATGCCGGTCTGGTCAGAGTACTGGGGCAAACAGATCCAGACCCACACCCAACCCATATCTGCCAAGTCAGCTGCTCCAGGATCATGGAACCCATGGAAGGGTGACACCCCAGGATTTAGGGCAGAGGTTTGAATCACACTTCTTGGTTTGGATCTCAGCTACACAGAAGGACAACTTAGCGACTGCAGGCAAGTCATGTAGCCTTTCTCTGCCTCAGTTTCCTCCTTCTAAAACAGGAGAGGGCATACAGCCTAAACATAGGCTGCTTTTGAAACACAAAGAGGAAAACCAAGCAACAACTTAGAGTAACATCTGGCATACTAAGCATTCGGTTTGCAGGAGCTAGAAGGAGTAGGGGCCCCAGGGGCAAAAGTACGAATCTCCTGTATACATTCTGATACTTTGTTCCCCTAACGTTCACACAAGTCTAAAATACAAAACATGAAATTCACACATACTCAGGAAATACACAGGCAAATGTTCCTTCAGTGAACCTAGAAATCTTGAGCACCTACCATATGCCATCAGTGAGCAAAACTAGAAAAATACAAATCTCTGTCCTTTTATATTCTAGTGGAAAGGCAAACAATAAATAAAAAGCGTAATAAACATAAATTGTGCAACATTTCAGAAACATCTCCATGGAGCAAAAAGGATAAAACCAGGAAAGTTGGCTCAGGAGCCCTGGAGTGAGGTGAGCAGCTGCAATGTAAGTACAGGAGTCCAGGTGGGTCTCACTAAAAAGGAAATTTTGAGCAAAAACTTCCAGAAGGTGAGATAGGGAGCCATGGCTATCTAAGGGAAGAGTGTCCCAAACAGTGGTGCAGAGGCCCTGGGGCAGAAGTGAGTCTGATATGTTCTAGGCACAGCAGCAGGTCCATGGGGCGAGAAAGATATTGCAAAAAGTAAGAGACTGGATCAGTAAGTGACAGGGGCCAGGTCACATACAATCTTGTGGATTGCCTCAAGGACTCTAGCTTACATTTGGATAAAATGGGGAGACTTTACAGGGTTTTACCAGCAGAGTGGTACTCACGATCTGACTCATGTTTTAAAAGGAAAAACAGTGTTATGAGTTAATTGGGATGGAGGGGGACCCATGCAGAGGCTTCTGAACAGACCCAGGCTAGAAGCTGGAGTGTGAGAACATTCTAAGGGCAACTTAACATGTACAACTAACCTATTCGATGTGGGATCTGAGAGACAGAGGAGACAAGGTGACTCCAAGATTTCATTTAACCAGTGCAAACTAGTTTGTAAGCAAGGAATTCCTGGCCACCTCTTTTGTTGTAAAAAAAGATAAGCCTACATTTGATCTAAATTGCTAAGGCCTTTCTTATAGGCCAACTTATGTACAACTGGCCTTACTCAGTACAACTAAATAGACTGCACATTAAAAATGATGTCAAATTAAGGACATATCACTACATCTCAGGTGAAGAATATTTCATATGAGGACATCAGGAGACACACCACAGGCACTCATAAATATTTTACTTCTGTCTGTTTCTTGAACGCACTGAATTTGTTCCCACCCCAGAGCCTTTGCACATGCTATCCTTGATTCCTAGAATACGCTTCCTGATTTTTGAACAGCTGGCCTTTCCTCATTAGCTCAAATGTCCTTTCCCTGACATAGGTCACTCTCTACCACAGTGTCTGCTGCATTTGTCAGAGTTCTCCAGAGAAACAAAACCAACACGATGCATAGACAGACAGACAGAGAAAGAGACTTTTTAGGAGGAATTGGTTCACATGATTACGGAGGCTGAGAACCAAGATCTACAATCAACAAGCTGGAGAATCAGGAGAGCCGATGGTGTAGTTCCAGTCTGCACCCAAAGGCCCGAAGCCCAGGTGAGCTAATGGTGTGACTTGCAGTCTGAAATCCAGAAGGCTTGAGATCCAAGAGGAGCAGATGTCTCAGTTCGTACCTGAAGGCAGACAAAGACTGATGTCCACCTAGGCACTCAGGCAGAAGGAGCTTCCTCTTACTCGTGAGAGGATCAGTCCTTTTGTTCTAATCAAACCTTCAACTGATTGAATGAGGCCCACCCACATTAGGGAGGACAATCAGCTTTACTCAGTCTAATGATTCATCTCTACCCAAACACCCTCACAGACATGCCCAGAATAACATTTGACCAAACACCTGGGCATTCAACGACCTTGTCAGATTGATACATAAAATTACCTGATGGTAACCATCATACCTGTTTTACTCCCATTCAATGTGTCGTCTTATGAGTTTATCTTAGTTATTTGTTTCTTTGTCTTTCTACCCATGCGTTTGTCTTCCCTAAAGCACATAATCTCCACCAGCTGCCTGTTGAATGAATGAACTAGTGAATGAATGAAGGAAAAACGGTTCCACGTGTGGCTTGAGATTCAGGCGAGAGAGGCCTGGAATTTTCCTGAGGCCAGGTGACGTGGGTGCAGAGAGGAGATGATGAGAAGCAGAAGAAGCCTGGGAAAGACAGGACAGGACTGGGGTGAGGGACTGGGGAGGAAGTAGACAGGATGAGATCAAACCTTATGGGAAGAGCAGAAATCCATCTCTGACAGCCAAATCCCCCTGCATGCATTCTGGCTTTTATTTTTAATCTGGAGTGAAACATCTTCTGACCTGACCCCACCGACTATGAGCCGGCACAACCAATCAAAGCCCAAAGCTGGGTGGGTCCCAGGCCCGGCTTCCTTGGGAAAGTGGGGGGGGGGGGGGGGGCGGGGCAGCAGGAATGGAAATGAGCCTGGTGGTCTTGCCCAGCCCTGGGCGGCCGTTTGTCTGCAGGACAGAGGGGCCGGGTGATGGGGCTGGTTCATCACCAGGGCGAGGCACCGCAGGGACAGGCCCCGTGTGGGACAGACACACGGCAGTGTCCGGTAGGCACAGGAGTTCTCGGCTCAGGCCTCCTTGCTGGCATCACAGGTTTTGTGTTTTGATGATCGATTTTAATGAAAAAAGAAAGAAAGGGGAAGCTGCCCTCAAGCATGAAATGTTACATGCATAAATGTTATCAAAACTGTGAAGAGAAATGCCCTATGTAGGACTTAAGCTAAAATCATCTCTCCCAGGTTGTCATGGGATTTTTTTAAAATAAATTTTAGCTGGGACACTTGGTTTTCCAGGCATTGTTTGGACCATCTTCATCCGGGACTCTCTGCAGACAAGCTCTGGAAAGGGCTGAACTGGGGGCTCCGAGTTCCAGTCCAATCTCAGGCAGGGGTGACAAAGGACAGATCCCCCCTTCCAGAGCCACCGGGAGGCAGGGGAGAGAGGCTCCAGCTCGGGCCCTGGGTGGGTGAGGAGGGTGCAGGAGCCCCCAGAGACACTGAGCCAGAGGTGCATGTGTCTGTCTGCTCCTTGTCCTTCCCGGTGCAGGTGGCCGCCTGTCGGGGCCCAGGCAAGAGCAGATGAGCGGTGCTTGGTGCCCATCCTCCTTCCTCCCATCCTCCTTCCTCTCATCCCTGAGCACTGCAGGCCTGGCATCTGTCTGTACTGAGCCTGACTCTGTGCCCAGACCTCAGGGAGCTTCTGCTCTGGGAATCAAACAGATGGAGAGGCAGCCCTGCCCCCAGGAGCCCGCTCTCACCGAAGGAACCTGTACCAGGGCCGAGGAGGCCCACTCAGGGACAAGAAGGAGAAACACTGGGTGGAGCTCTGACTTGGGTCTGTAGGGCTCAAGGCCAGGACAGTCCCAGGTGTGGAGGCCTCCCGGGCCAGGGCCCTGAGTCAGGCACCACAGGTGAGAAGACTCTGGGCAGGGGATGGGCTGAGGCAAGGCCTGATGGCAACAAGAGCCCAGTCCAAGGGACAGCTTGGATCCCCCACCGGGAATCGCCCAGGTCCCAGCAGACCTAAGGAGGTGGGTGGGGAAAGGATGGGTGGACGACGTCTGTCATCGTGAATGATCAAGTTTGGAGAAGTGACTTTGGAACATATAGTGGAATGAGAATGCAGCCAAGCCAGTAAGAAATCCAGAAGAATCAGGGGAAAAGCTGTGGAGACATTTTACAGACGTGGATGGCCAAACAGCCAAGGGACGAAGATGTTCGACTAAGTCATCGGGAAGATGCAGACCAAAACCACAATGAGCAGCCACCCCACAAAACGGAAAGAAGAAAGGAGGGGACGCGACGAAGAGGCAGAGCCCGCGGCTCTCACACCCTGCTGCTGGAATTGGGAACGGGCACAAACGCTTGGGGAAGCCATCTGGAGCCCTCCACCCCGGGCACCCAGACTGCAGCGCAGTGTGACCGCCCCAGAGGGGAAGCCGTCCCCAAGCCCATCCCTGGGACGCAGGAGAAATGAACTGCATTGCGGTCGCACGAGGACGTCCTGTGGTCATGTTCAGCTTCAACTGAAACACTTCTGAAAGTGACTTTGGGTTTGGAAAGACGGGAGGAGCTAGCCCTCCGGGCTTCCAGGCGCTGCAGGAGCACTGAAGACGGTGGTGGTGTCGGTGGGGCGCTGTGGCTTTTAAAGCATCAATCAAACAGTAACACCTTTGTTTATGGCTTTGCGGTGCCTTCTGGCCGCACTTAAGATAAGACTCAGACCTCTTACCATGGCCTCCAAGACCGCATGTCCAGCCCCCATACTTCCTCCCCCTTCTCTCACCCTGCCCGTCCACCTCGCCCTTGCCAAGGTCAGTCCCACCTCCGGATGGCTCTCTGCTAGTTCTCTCTTCCCCCAGCTCTTTATTCAGGTCATCTCTTGAGACCGGCTCCCCGACCATCCTCAGGGCTGCCGCACAGAACTGTGCATGAACCCCAGGGGCACCACTGCTACCGTGTGAATGGCAGGCCCCCCGGACTGGTGCTGGGGGCTGCCTCGCTGGGAACTCCTTCTTTCTCGCTGCTTTTCTGGGTTTTCTTCACGGGTGTTGTCAGAGATGTTCTAGGTGTCTGAAATGTTCCTTGTCATCTGTTGTTGACTGTCTGTCGTCTGTCACTTGTATAAGCTCCTTGAGGGCAGAGACCTGGTCATTCTGTTCACATCCACGGCCTCGATGCCTGTGCGGAGGCATGCACCCACTATCTCTGCGCTGGAGAAGCAGCAGCTGGCAAGCGATGCTGGCCATGCGAGCTCCCGGGGCACTAAGGCCCGGAGCCCGGGGTCTGCAAGCCTTACCCCCCACTCGCACTTCCGTCCTGGGGCTGCTGGGAGGCTTGTGGCTATCCCCATTTTCCAACGTGGGAAACTGAGGCTTGGACAGGATACAAGCCACGCCCATAAGGAAGGGTGACAAGGACAACGTAAACTCCAGCGTCCTCCCCAGCCAGCCCGGCTCAGAGCCACAAAGCCCTCGGAGTGCCTGCCCATCACCGGGCGGACTGCTGGGCCCTCTGGCTTAGGCGTGGGCACAGCGCAGGTGTGTGCCCCGCCCCGTGGGCTCCAGCCAGGAGCCCGTCTCCTCCCCTTCCTCCCCTCTGAGAATGCTGCCGGCGGCTGTCACAGCCCACTAAGCTCAGAGACCGTGTGTTTCATTGATGGAGACAGCTCCCACGGCAGTCCGAATCCAGCTTCAAACCGCCTTGGCAGCGCCTGGCCACGCTGACCAGATCAGATTTGAAATTTCAGTGCCTGACGGGCACCGGCTGGCTCAATTATAGGAGCTGTTAGGTCGGAGCTTCCAGGCCTTCTCCACGGAGGAGTTGAGGCCACGTCTCCCGACAGCCGTGGCTCCCCCTCCAGCCAGGGACACCTTGCCTCCTGGGCCAGCCCAGGGTCCTGGACGTGGCACCCCAGAAGCCCATGCAGTGTGTCTGCGGGGCTTCTCCACCCGATGGCCCCTCACCCACTGTGCTCTGGGACCCCCTCACCCAGAGAAACCTCAGGCACGGAAACCCCTATCTTCTCTCCCACATCACGGCGTCTCTTTTTCTCTACTTCCCAGGCAGCCTCTCCCACTTCCCCCCTACCCATCCCCTGTAGGGCCTGGGCATCCACCCCCCTCCCCATGCTCACCTGATGTCTAATTAGCGGGTCCTGCAGGGGCAGCAGCAAAGACACCGGGCACTTCACACAGGAAGGCTTTGCCCCTCATCCCAGGTCCGTTCCGACGTGTGCAAGTGACTCTTTTGTATAAATCAGGAGGATTAAAGTCATCCCACTCTAATGTCACCGAACCCCATCTGCATCCTGCTGTGATCTCACAAGGTGGGGCAGAAGGGCTGGAGGATGTGCCCCTGGGCTGCGCCCCGACCTGGACGTCTGGTGAGGGCGAGGGGCTGGCCCAGCAGCACAGCAGCAGGGCCCCACCTGCCCCGGCCTCCCCGCCTCCACATGCCACAGCCCATCTTCCAGGGAAGCCCACGCAGGAGGGGAGGAGCCTCTCTTCTCACATGGGTTCCAGGAGCTGGGGCTGTTGGCCCACAGGTATTCCAGGACCAGGGAGGTTGGCTCACTTTGTGCTGCCAAGGTTTTGCATCCATTTAAGTGATGCGGCCAGCAAGAAAATCTATTACCCTAAATTCCAGCTTCTTATGGGTAGATAAGAGGGTATCAGGGAAATCCCAAGAGCCCAGGCCCTCCTGCCACATGGGAGCACAGGGGCTCCTGACCAGCTGGATGCCAGCAGCTCACAGAGGGCAAGGCTTGTGCCCCACGCTGTCCCCCTCTTTAAACTCAGCACCAAGCAGGTGGACCATGATAGAAATGCGGGGGGATTTAGTGGCCTCTCCGATTAGCTGCTGAGGGCTGCTGTAACACATTACCACTGGCCCGGTGGCTTAAGCAAAAGAAATGTATTCTCTCACAGTTTTGAAGCCAGAAGTCCGAGATTAAGGGTGTCCGTGGGGCTGTGATCCCTCTGGGAGTTCGGGGGACCCCCAGTCCTTGCTTCATCCAGCTGGCAAGCCTCGGCATTCCTTGCCTTCGAGCCCATGACTCCAATTGCACGTCTGTCTTTAGGTCACCTTCTCGTGTGTGTGTCGCTGGGTCTAATGTCCCTCTGCCCCTCTCTTACAGAGCTGTGTGTGGCCACACGCAGGGCACACCCGGATAACCTAAGATAACCTCCTTCTTTTAAGGTCCTTAACTTAATCAAAGTTCTTGCCACATAAGGCAACAGTCACTCTTTGTCATATAGGCTAAGTCATCACAGTCACAGGTCCCAGGGATTACATGCATTGGATGTACCTGGGGGAGGGGAGCATTATTGTGTCCACCGGAGCTGTTACGTAATAACTTGGGATCTCAGGGCAGGAATTTTCCTGTCTGATTCTCACAGTGACAGAAGGGTCAGGGGCGATCATGGCCCTATCTGACACACTGGGCGGGAGTGGGGGTGGGGACAGAGCTGACATACACACCTGACGTCCACGACGATAATGCAGCAGAAGTTTAGAAGTTCTGGTAGCTGACCTCCAGCTTCCCCCGTACTATAGACACGGTCTCGGTGATCGGGAGTGTAGACACTCAGAGTCCAATAGGCCTGGGGTTCCAGCTTGTTCCTGCCACAGTCTTCTCACAGTGCCAGCCCACAGCACTGTCATTCCGAGTGTTCAAGGAAAGAGCATATGAAGGAGCTTAGCTCAAGGTGTAGCAGATAAGAAGCATCTCATCAGTGGTACGTGTGGTGCTTCTTTTGGTTTAATTGGACAAATGTTTCCTAATCCCTCCTGCGTGCAGGCACCGGATGGTAGCATCCGTTTGCAGGGACAGCTGTCAGTGTCACCTGGTACAGGCACGAGCAGTAGTGACAGTAGTACTTGTCACCACCCGTCCCTCCTTTCTGCCTGTGTACTACAAGGGCACGTTGAGAACATTCCACGTGAAATGTTGGGGTGAAGAAGGTGACACAGTCCCTACCTTTCTCTGCAGGAGCTCCAGGCCACGGGTACAGAAGGAAATCGGGTTCCTGGGTGAGAGGTGTTATCACTGATAACTGGACTTTGGAGGATGCAGCTGGGAGAAGGAGAGGCTGGTGATGTCTCTCGTAAGAGGCGAGGCTTGTGCTGAGTCCCGGAGGAGTCAACCATCAGATACTTGAGCTTTCAGGGCCAATAGAAGTTTGCTAAAGAAATGTGCACGTTGTCTCTGGGAATCAGCAAGCAGTGGTTGGGAACATAGCAAGAGCCCCTTCTTGGGCAAACTCTGATAACAACACTGATGGTAGTGACCATGTTATGGTTGGGTGGTCAGAGTCCTGGGGGAAATCCAGGGCACACCGTGGACAAGAGTTTAATGACAGGACTGCTCACAACAGTGTGGGAGGCACCAAGAGAAAACACCAAGGATTATAACACCCGAGGGATAGCACCAATGGACAGCCATCACTGTTACTGTTTCAATGCCTAGAAGGCTGAGGAAGGAACCATTTCAGACTCAGCGAGCTGCAGTAGTAGGAGAGGGCCAACTGACAGGAACTGTGGTCCTGGCAGAACGTAGCCACTGTTGACCTGCGGCACAGAAGGGAGAACGCCGGGGCAGTAAAGACTCTGACTTTCCTCTGACCTTCTTCTCTTTTGGGGGCTCTCCATTGGCCATTCCCAACTGGACGTCAGAAGACAAGGAAGTCTGTGGATGAAGTGCATATGGTCAGCTTCCTGGGGTACAGGGGAGGGTGGAGAAGGATGGGGGGTCAAACAGAGAATCCCACCTGTGATGAAGACAATGGTTTTGATGATGATGGTGATGATGATGGTGATGTGATGATAGTATTGATAGTTGTAGTGGTGATGGTGGTGGTGGTGGTAATGAAAATGGTGATGATGATGGTGGTGATGATAGTAGTGATGATGGTAATGATGGTAGTGATGATGGTGATGTTGGTGATGATGGTGATGGTGATGGTGGTGATGGTGGTGGTAATGGTGGTGATGATGGTGATGGTGGTGATAGTGGTGATGATGGTGATGGTGGTGATGATGGTGAGGGTGGTGATGGTGGTGATGGTGGTGATGGTGGTGGTAATGGTGGTGATGATGGTGATGGTGGTGATGGTGGTGACGATGATGACGGTGATGATGGTGATGATGGTGATGGTGGTGATGGTGGTGATGATGGTGATGGTGGTGATGGTGGTGATGGTGGTGATGATGGTGATGGTGGTGATAGTGGTGATAGTGGTGATAATGGTGATGGTGGTGATGGTGGTGATGGTGATGGTGGCAATATGATGGTGGGGGTGATGATGTTGATGGTGAAGACAGGTATCATTATTGGGGTCCTATGTGGCCACTAGCTGTATTAAGGCCTTTTAATCTTTACACCAGCCCAGTAAGATAAGACACTAGAGATTGTTGGAGACCTGAAAGTCTATGTGTGGATCAACAGTCAGAATTACCCTCAGCTCCACTGGGCCTCCCCGCAAACACATGGTTTGGCAAAGCCCCTGGTCCCAGTGACTTGGGTTGTAGTCATGTGTGAATGTGCTTGCCTTATTACCTCTCTTTGAGCTCTGCTAAGTAAGCTTGATGTCTGCTTTCAACTCTAACTCAGGGCTTGACAACGTCTAGGAGAGTAACTGTCACCCAGGTGTTGCTACATGAATGATGATGAATGAATGAATGAGTGAGTGAATGAATGAAGAGGGACCCCATGACAACAGGTCATAGAGCATAAGCTCTGGGCTTCACACCTGCTCTCTATGGAGCCCGGCTCATCGTAGGCACGCAGCAAATATTGGAGAAGAGCCAACACTGTGGCACTGTGATGTTTCTGTTTTCTCTGGTGCACGTTTCCTCATGTCTAAACATGGACTGAAAAATACTCCAGCTTTTCGAAGCTATTTGGTTCCCTGAAATTTGCCCAAGCCCAAACCCTGAGCTAACAGTGAGGATGTCTGTGTGACGCGTCAGTGCCACACATGGAAATCCACAGCCCAACCTAGCGCAGAATTGCTAATCACCTTCGGATTGTTGTGTTAATAAGTGAAAATACAGAGGAACACAAACCTGTCTTCCTGTTAATGTTAATTTTGGTCTCGAAAAACGTTGCTAAAACATATTGCTGGGCATGCCACAGATGTTCCTTCTCTTGCACGTGCATGATACTGAAAGCAAGAGCTGGACGCTTTGACAGAATTTCTGTTGCTTCGATGATAACTGTAGTCAGGCCATTTTGCTCCCGCTCAGGTCTGTCGTCTTATCTGACCATTCCCTGTGCAGGGGTTCCCTTTGGGGCTGGCGGGTAATTCCGTGTATGCTACCACGACCTGCTCAGTAGACTGATAAAGGTAAGCAATTTAAAAAATAAGTTGAGCTATGGCACCTTCTTGTCACCTCGCCCCCTAATTTCACTATATGCAGAACATATATGACGAGCCGCTTAGCGAATCCCGGGTCGTCCGTTCCCAGAGCTCATTAGGGTGAGAGATGACACGGCAAGACGTGTGGCTCTCCAGGTTGATACTGAGGTTTTAACTGCCCCGGATAGCAGAGATTTAAAGCCACTTATCAGTTTTTGAAGAACCAAGCAGAAGCGCACTGCATTCCCTCATCTTGTCCTGGTTTATCTTCTATGTGCAGGGGCCATTTTTAAGAACGAGAAGGTGTCATAATTTAGAGTGAGTACAAGAGCCATCCAGCATTCCGTGGCTTCAAGGCCTTCTCCTGGCCACGCAAGGAGCAGACTGACATGGGCAATAGCAAAGAGAGGGGCAGGTGGCTTCCGGGTTTTAGGTGCTGGGAAGCCGCACCCCTTTGGGAAGGGAGCAGTGTTCCTTCCCTGTCTGCAGGGGCTGGCATCTGTGGCCAGGGGAGAGGGTCAGAGAGCCCTTTCAGCGACTTGGGGAGTGAGAACAGAGGGCCAGCTGGGCACCGAGAGCTAGACCGAAGTCAGCTTCCGAGATGAGGCGCCATGCTAAGCAGAAGTGTGGACATAGCCGCCTGGCCTCCCACTGATCGAATTTGGGTTTTGGTGGTGTGCTCCCTGACCGAGGGCAGAAGCGCACAAGGGGAAGGACATGAGGAGGTAGAGAGGCAACCCCAGATAGGGAAACCTGGGAAGGGGGCTTGTCCTCTTTCTGGTTATTTATTTTACCATTTTTCCAGCCAATGTCACTAAGGGAGACATTGGCCATCTCCCTGTGAATGCTCAACCTGAATCATTAATGTCGATAAGGAGCCTTGTGTCCCATGCCAGGCTGAGGGGGCAGCTACACGCCAGACTCCAAAAAGAAGCCAGAAGGACCTGGAGCCATGGCCAGAGCCACCAGAACTCCCATCCCTCTTGTCCATGGCAAGTGAATTCAGAGTCTGTCATTACGGCTCCAGACCACCATTGCTGCTGTATACAGTCTTGATAATGTATCGGGTGTGGGATGTGGACTTGGTGATATCCCCAAGCGTTGGAGCGGGAGCCTCAGATGAACAGCCTTCTCAGAGAACCTTTGGGAGAAGGTTGGGTTCAAGCTGGGTCAACACCTTCTCAAATAATCACTCTTGCACCAACGCTGTGTCTCTGGCTAAGGTGGAAAATAGGATTACCTGCCAAATTCAAAGCCAGACAGAATTGAATCACCCAGAAACTAGTCTTCAAGCTCCTCTCAGTGGTGTCCCACCGAAGCTTGCCTCGGGAAGGGGGAAGGCGCAAACTGCCTTATATGTGCGCGTGACATTGCTGAAATAGAGGTCACTCCAGAACGCACAGCCCACGGAAGGAATCCAGACTCTAGGAAGGGCCCAGGAAGGATTGATCCTGAACCCCCACCCCTACCCAAGAGCCTCATTCCAAGTCCTTCCAAAGGAAGTCGTGCCAAGCAGAGGTCCTCCGAAGGAAAGGCAAAGCTAGCCTTGCCTTGTAATGCCAGGCATTCATCAACTTTCTCTTCGAAACGTCTTCCTTGCCAGCCAGAAGTTTCTCTGTTGTTTTAACCCAGACGACAGCAAGGCCACTATGTGTCAGATAGGACCATGGAAGGTCAGATTATTTCTTAGACAAATAATGCATGTGTAAGAATCTATTCGTGGAGAGCAAGGGAGGTGAAACTCGACAGCTCCAAAAACAGGAAGTGGGATGCTTGATAGCATGGGTCCACCTGGGGAGACCACTGTGCCCATATGTCTGGTCAGACACATCTGGATGTCGCAGTGAAGGGTATTTTTTGGAGGGGATTAACGTGGAAACCTAGAGTCTGAGAAAAGCAGATTGCACTCCATAGTGTGGGTACAGCTCACCCCATTAGCTGAACGCCTTAAGAAAGGCCTTCCTTTGCCAGCAGACGGCCTTCGGACTGCAACGACAATGTCAGCTCCTCCCTGAGTCTCCAGCCTGTTGCCAGGCCCTGCGGATTTTGAACCTGCTAGACTCTACAATCACGTGAGCCAATTCTTCAAAATAAATCTATGTCTGTATCATGCATGTGTGCGTGTGTGTGTGTGTGCACATGTATGTCTGCATCTTCTATCTATCATCTATCTATCTATCTATCTATCTATCTATCTATCTATCTATCATCTCTCATCTACCATCATCTATCTTTATCCTATCGGTTCTCTTTCCTTGGGCAGCCGAACTCTGAGTCACACAAGTAGGAACGAGGAAGAAGGAAACAGTGTCCGCAGAGGCCAGTCGAGGACAGGAGACGCTAGCCGTCACCACAGCCCAGGTGTTGTCAGAATGACAGTGCCGCCAACACGTGCCTTTTCCTTACCCAGCCTGAAGACAGGGTGCCATGCCACGCGGCCCGGGCCCGCTCATTTACCTTGTGAAAAATATGTCGCGTAAGAAATGGCTTGCCCTTGCTCTGAATGGAGAGACTGCCCTGGGAAGGAGAATGCGAAACGCTAGCTCGGTACAGCAAGAAAGCATCGTTGCTGGCTCGCCACCTGCACCCCGCTTTCCGCAGAATAGCCGGGCTGTAAACCGGGAAGGCGGTGGAAAGACAGCAGGATGAGAACCAGGGGCAGTTGGAGTGTGTCTCCTCGCTGGCTAAATGGGGAGTGGCAAAGAGCCAGGCAGGCCCGGGGTCCGGAGGGCTGGGAGAGGGGCAGCGTCGGGCACACCTATTGTCTTCAAGACACGCTGGCCCATCTTAATATGGCTCAGCCTTTATTAAGGGGATCCAAGAGGCCCGCTACCATGCTGCTGGAGGGAGCTGATGCTTCCACCTCGTGCATTCCGATGAGCAAGACGTTTTGCCTTCTCCCAGATTCCATCCCCAGAAAGGAAGAGGTGGGCTGGCCACGGAAGTGTTTTGACTGAAGTGTCTTTGGTGTTCCCTTTCTAATAAAGGACCGTATATTAGTGCCGAACAGTCACTTTTTTGAGCACTAAAGCAATACCAGTACTCTCATTGCTCAAGAAACTGCTGAGCAAAATCTTCCAACAATGTGCCTCCCCGGCATTCCTTAACCCTATTGATAATGATAAAGCCTCATAAATCTAGGTAAATCTTTAATTACGCCTTCGGAACATGGTGATATTATGACTGTGACATAGTCATAAAGGGCACATTCAAAATTAGCTCCATATACATTTTATGAATATGGAAAAGGTAGAAGCGGCTAGAGTTAAAGAGGAAAGACCAAAAAAAAAAAAAATCGAATTTTTATTCCTTGTTGCAATTCCCTTTTAAAATGGGATTTTAATTCCTTGAAAAAAAATTATTGGGGGGCCTCCGCCTGTTGACTTCTTCAATTTTTATTAAAATCCACGGTGTCAGCTTTGCTGAGCCCTATTACAGGTGACAAAATCTATAGTCTGAAAGAGGGAGTATATTCCTCTGTGTTAAAAACATCTTTTGGCCTAAAAATTTGTTCTTCCTTATATTAAATACGTGTGAAATATTTATGGAGATAGGAGCTCCTCTCCACAGTTCTGATGAAGCCGTAAGAAAGACTAGAGTTTGTTTCATTCCCAAGATCAGGGTGATTTCCTCCTGCCTTCCCCACCCCTGCCTGGTTAGGAGCCCTTATTTTTACTTGTGTGAATCATCTAGAGAAAGATTAAGTTCTTTTATTTTGCTAATTAAACTGCATTTTTCAAACTCTGGTGGGGTAGTAAGCGACAGGATTAACAAGGACACTTTGCAGAGTTTCGCTGTTTTCCTGATTAGATCAGAGGTATCTGATATTGAAGTAGGAGCTGATGAAGTGCTTTCCTCCATGTGACTGAATGCGTGACCCTAGTTTATCACGGCGGCTTCATAAAGAAGTCTTCCTTACTGTCGAGAAAGCCCAACCAAGAGTGAAAATGACATTAGCAAAAAGCTAAGCAAAAGGTCAGTAGAGCAGAATGAGAAGAGGGAAGGAAAAAAATGCATTCCTTTGCTTTTTTTTTTTTTTTTTCTCTAAAGGGTTAAGAAAGACCTCTCCGTTACAAGCTCTGTGCTTGCAGAGAGCAGGGGTAGGCAGGGGAGGGCCACCTCAGAATGGTAAGCTCCTGAGATAGGGATGCCTTTCTGAGCCTCTGGAGTTTAAAGGTAAGAATCATATTTAAAAAACAAAAATGGGGTGATACAAATGCAGAGGGAGGAAAGTGCCACCTCTCTCTCCCCTGCACCTGCAGAATTATTCCCAAGAGCACCCACAGACCCCACTGGGGCAGGTCTTGGGGCTCTGGGCAGTTACCTGGGCTTAGAGCTCATCTTCAGGACAGCCAGAGACCAAACCAAGGGAGCAGGTGGAGGCCCTCTTCCCCTTTCACCCCCCATCCCCTGCACACTTCCCTACCCCCATTCCCAAGCTTCCTAGCCCCTTAGAAGAAGCAACTACAGTGAACGACTGATGCAACATGGTCTTTCAAGCAGGCAAGAAGGATGGCATTGGGGTGAGATCGAGCTTGGGAAGGGAGCTGGGGAACAGCTGGATGGCACTCAGGGCTGGGCACCTTGGCTTGCTAAGTCCAGACAAGGCCCCCGTGTATATAGTTCTTGTAGTATCAGCCACACTATTTTAGTGGCACCAGAATTTGCATATAACAAAAGGTACATAAGTATATGTTTGGATGGATGAATTTTGGCAAATGCATGAACATGTATAATTCACATCCCTATTGGGATATATAGAACATTTCCATCAGCTCAGAAAGTTCCCTTACGCTCCTTGCCAGCCAATGCCTGCCCTCCCACCCACTCAAGCAACCAAACTATCCTGACATCTACCACCATATTGGTTTAGCTCCAAATACATGGGATCCTGTAGAATGTGCTCTCTGCACCTGGCTTCTTTCACTCCACGCGGCATGGAGTTCTGTTACTTGCTATTATGGGCATCGAGAGTTTATCCATTGTCGTGGCTGAGTTTTATTGTATTGTATGAATTCGCTTCAGTTTCTTGACCGGTCGTATCTTGATGGACATTCAGGTTGCTTCCAGTTTGGGGCAATGATGAATAAAGTTCCTGTGACCGCTCTGGTGCAAGTGTTATATGCATGTGTATGATGGTTCCCCTCCAGGGAAAGGTTGGCAGAGGACCTGCTGTGTCGGAGTGTACGTTTATTCTCTGAGAAACTAGCAAACTGCTTTCCAAAGTGGTTGTACCATTCACACTTAATCAGCACCCGTGTGAGCTCTGCCTTCTGTTTGCTCCGTGTCCTCACCAGCATTTAGCATTGACTGTCTTCTAAATTTTAAGCGTTCTAATGGGTTGTTCTAGTGGGTGTGCATACCTCTCCAAATATGAGTTTATTCTGCATTTCCCTGATAACTACTGGCCTTCATCACTTTCTCATATGCTTATTGGTCATGCCCATATCTTCCTTTGTGAAGTATTTGTTCACATGTTTTGCCCATTTTCTATTGAGTTGTCTTCTTTTTATTGAGTTGTATGAGCACCACTATAGCCTGAACACCAGTTCTTTTATGTAGACATATATATTGCAAAATCTTTTCTCCCACTCTATAGTTGCCAAATATTTTCCATTTTTTATCTACATGCAGTAAAACTGACTTCTGTTGGTTGTACATTTCTATTGCCATTAAACCATATAATAGAGGGGTGCCTGGGTGGGTCAGTTGGTTAAGTATCCAACTTGATTTTAGCTCAGGTCATGGTCTCAGGGTGGTAAGATCGAGCCCCTTGTCAGACTCCATGCTGGGCGTCGAGCCTGCTTAAGATTCTTTCTCTCCAGGGGTACCTGAGTGGCTCAGTCGGTTAAACATCTGTCTTTGGCTCAGATCATGATCTCGGGGTCCTGGGATCGAGCCCCACATAGGGCTCTCTGCTCAGCAACAAGTCTGCTTCTCCCTCTCCCTCTGTGATCTCTCTCACTCTCACTCTCTCTCGAATAAATTTTTTAGAAAACTAAAGATTCTTTCTCTCCCTCTCCTTCTGCCCCTCCCCCCACTCTCTCTAAATGAATTAATTGATTAGTTAAAACTTATACACATTCCTGTAACCATCACTCCATGCAGAACAGTTCCACCACCCCATAAAACCCTCTCATTGCTATCCCTTCATAATCCCATGTTCCCCACTTCTAACCTCTGGCAACCATTGATCTGTTCTCTGTCACTATTGTTTTCATCAAGAATGTCATAAAAATGGGCAATACATAACTTTTTGAGTCTAACTTCTTCATCTGCCTCTCTTGGAGATTTATCCAGGCTTCTGTGTGTATCAGTAGTTCATTTCTTTTTATTACTGAGTATAATTCCAGTGTAATGATTCTTTTCTAATGGTGTCTTTTTTTTTAAAGATTTTATTTATTTATTTGACAGAGAGAGAGAGAGAGAGAGAGACAGCCAGCGAGAGAGGGAACACAAGCAGAGGGAGTGGGAAAAGAAGAAGCAGGCTCCCAGCAGAGCAGGGAGCCTGATGCGGGGCTCGATCCCAGGACCCCAGGATCACACCCTAAGCCAAAGGCAGATGCTTAACGACTGAGCCACCCAGGCACCCCCTAATGGTGTCTTTTGTAAGCAGAAGCTTTTCATTCAGATCATGTCTAAGTTATGAGGTTTTTCCATGTTAAGAATGAGTGTGCGTTCACCCTGGGGGCGCCTGGGTGGCACAGCGGTTAAGCATCTGGCTTCGGCTCAGGGCGTGGTCCCAGCATTATGGGATCGAGCCCCACATCGGGCTCCTCTGCTGTGAGCCTGCTTCTTCCTCTCCCACTCCCCCTGCTTGTGTTCCCTCTCTCGCTGGCTGTCTCTATCTCTGTCAAATAAATAAATAAAAAATCTTATGAAAAAAAAAAATGAGTGTGTGTTCACCCCAGAATTCATACATTGAAGCCCTAAATCCCAATGTGATGGTATTTGGAAATAGAGCCTTTGGATGGTAACTAGAATTACATGAGGTCATGAGGGTGGAGCCCCCAGTGATGGGATTAGTGTCCTTATAAGAAGAAGAAGAGCTATCATACCAGCGCTCTTTCTTATCCATGTGAGAGCACAGTGAGAAAACCCATCTACAAACCAGGAGGAAGGGTCTCTCTAGAACCTGACCGTGCTGGCACCCTGATCTGGGACCTCCAGCCTCCAGAACTATGACACATGAATCTCTGTTGCCTAGGCCACCTAGTCTATGCTATTTTGTTACATCAGCCTAAGCTGACTAAGACACTCTACTATGGTTGCATTTTCTATGTCATATCTAAGACATGTTTGACTACCCAAAGGTCAATGAGATATTCTCTTATATTTATTCCTAAGTGTCTTACGGTTTTTACTTTTACATTTATATCTATGATCTACCACAGCTTAATTTTTGTGTGTGACTTCTGGTAGAGTTTGAAAATCATTCTTTTCAATATGGTTATCCCTCCATTTTAGTATTATTTGCTGAAAATATTGTCCTTTCCTGTTGATCTGTCTTGTAGCTTTTGTCAAAATTCAACTGTGTAAATCAATGTCTGTATTCAACTCTGTATTTCTGAATCGAACTCTGTATTCCATTTCCTTAATCCGTGTGTCCATTATGTACCCTTACAAACTGTCTTGATTACGGTAGTTTTATAGACAGTCTTAAAATCAAGTAGTGTAAGTACCCACATTTTTTTCTCCTTCAGTATTGTTTCCATTGTTCTGGGTCCTTTAGATTTCCATATAAATTTTCAGCTCAGCTTGACACTTCAAAAAAAAGCAATGCTGGGATTTAGATGTATATGGTATTGACTCAGTTTTGGGATATAGGGTATCTTAACAATATCAAATATCTTCATTTCTCTTCATTTACTTCGGTCTTTTTTAATTTCTCACAGCACTCTTCGTACTTTTCAGTGTTGAAACCTTATACATATTTCCTTATTTTTTAAATTTTGTCATATATAGTATTTTTACATTTTACTTTCCACTTGTTCCCTGCCAATACAGAAAAATACTCCTGATTCTCCAGCATTGACCTTGTCTCTAATAACTTTACTAAATTAATTATTGCTTATAATTACTTATAGATTCATTTGGGGTTTCTACATGGATAATTCTACCACTGTGAATAATTACAGTTTTATTTTTTCTATTTCAAATTTGGTTCCCTTTCTTTCTTTTTCTCCTATTGCATTGACGGACCCTCCACAATAATAAAGAATATGCTTTCATTGTTTTTGATATTATGGAGAACTCTTTATCAGATTGAGAACTGTTCCTTATATTCTTAGTTTGCAGGGAGATTTTTTTTTAAGATTTTATTTATTTATTTGACAGAGAGAGAGACAGCACAAGCAGGGGCGTAGGAGAAGAAGAAGCAAGCTCTGTGCTGAGCAGGGAGCTTGATGCAGAGCCTGAGCTGAAGGCAGACACTTAACCAACTGAGCCACCCAGGTGCCCCTGCAGAGAGATTTCTTTAAGGCCAGGTATGGAAAATTAGCAAATGCTTTTTTTTGCATTTATCGAGATCATCATATGATTTTTTTCTCCTTTATCTTGGTAATCCTGGTAAATTAGATTAAGTTGAATGGTAAACCAACCTTGCATTCCTTAAATAATCAATTTAGTTATTATGTGTTTGCCTTCTTTTTTTTTTTTTCTAGGTCAACTATATATAATGTTTTTTAATTTTTTTTATTATATTATGTTAGTCACCATACAGTACATCCCTGGTTTCTGATGTAAAGTTCAAGGATTCATTAGTTGCGTATAACACCCAGTGCACCATGCAATACGTGCCCTCCTTACTACCCATCACCGGTCTATCCCATTCCCCCACCCCCTCCCCTCTGAGGCCCTCAGTTTGTTTCTCAGAGTCCATAGTCTCTCATGCTTCATTCCCCCTTCTGTTACCTTCTTAACTTATTCTTATTTTGTTAAGAACTTTTGCATCTATGTTCATAAAAAATATTGGTCCATAGTTTTATTCTTCTTTTTTTTTTAATGCCCTTGTATGGTTGTGGTATTATTATTAAGCTAGGTCCATCAGAAGAGCTGTGATGTATTCCTTTCTTCTCTACTTTCTCAAAGAGCTTGTGTAATATTGGTATTATTTCTTCATTAACATTAGATAAAATTCACCCGTGAATCTGTTGGATAGTTGGGTGCTTCTGGTAGGTGGGTTTCAAATTACAAATTAAGTTTCTTTCACAGACATATGGCTATTTTGTTGGGTTAATTGTGGTAATTTGTGTCTTTCAGTGTACTTTTCAACTCCATCAAAAATGTTAAACTGTAGACACAGAGTTATGCATAGTATTCCCTTATCCTGCTAATGTCTGTATATTCTTTAATGATATCATCTGTGTTCTGGAAATTCGTGTTTTCTTCCTTCTGCTTTTAATTAGTCTAGTTAGGTATTTATCATTTTATTAATTTTTTAGAAGATTTTATTTATTTATTTGAGAGAGAGAGAGAGAGACAGCCAGTGAGAGAGGGAACACAAGCAGGGGGAGTGGGAGAGGAAGAAGCAGGCTCCCAGTGGAAGAGCCCGATGTAGGGCTCGATCCCAGAACTCTGGGATCACGCCTGGAGCCGAAGGCAGACGCTTAATGACTGAGCCACCCAGGAGCCCCCATTTTATTAATCTTTTAAGGGAACCTATCTTTTATTTTATTTTTTGCCTTTACTGTTTGTTAATTTCTATTCACTGATGTCTACTCTTATCTTCATTTTTCCCTTCCTTTTATTTATATGGGATTAATTTATTTTTCTTGAATTTTTAAGTAGCAAGTTTAGTTCATTTAATTGTGTTACTTTCTTTTTTAATATAAGCATTTAAGGAATACACTTTCCTCTGAGCACTGATTTAGCCATATGCCATACAATTTGGTATGTTATATTCCCATTATTATTTTAAAATATTTGCCTTTCTCTAGAGCGATTTTTTTTTTTTTTACTAGTAGGTTATTTTTTTTTTATTTAAATTCAATTAGCCAAGGTAGCACATCATTGGTTTTTGGTATAATGTTCAATGATGCATTAGTTCATTATAACACCCAGTGCTCATCATATCATGTGCCCTCTTTAATGCCCATCACCCAGTTACCCCATCCCCCACCCACCTCCCTTTCTGCAACCCTCAGTTTGTTTCCTGGAGTCCAGAGTTTCTCATGGTTTGTCTCCCTCTCTGATTTCTTCCCATTCAGTTTCCCCTCCACCACGCCCATTGTCCTCTGCACTATTCCTTATGTTCCACATAAGAGTGAAACTACAAGATAATTTGTTTCTCTGACTGACTTATTTCACTTAGCATAATACCCTCCAGTTCCATCCATGTTGATGTAAATGGTAGATGTTCATCCTTTCTGATGCTGAGTAATATTCCATCATATATATGAATCACGTCTTCATCCATTCATCCTTTGAAGGACATCTTGGCTCCTTCCACAGTTTGGCTATTGTGGACATTGCTGCTATTTAGAAGCATGTAGTTTGTTTCCAGATATGTGACAATTTTCCCCAGTTTTTTGTTATTTATTTCCTACTTTCATTTCATAGGATCAAAGAAAATACTCTGATTTTAATCTTTTGAAATGTATGGAGACTTCCACACATTATCTTCTTGTGTTCTTGCCTTTCTTAATTTTCATCCTGGTGAAGGTTTCGTGTACACTTGAACAGGTTATGAGGTTGTTGGAGGTCATGTTCTGTAAATGTCAACTAGGTCAAGTTTGTTAATAGTGTTAATCAAATTTCCTGATTCCATCTACTTGCTGTACCAAATACTGAGACAGGAGCCTTGAAATCTCTAGCTATAATTGTAAATTTATCCTTTTCTTTTCCTTCTCATTTTGTGAAGTTTTCCTTTGTGCTTGAGAACTTCGTTTTCAGGCCTATATATTTTTAGCGTTGCTATTTTCCTTAATGAACCACCTCATTTATCATCGTTAAATGACCTCTTTAACTTTAATAATATCCTTTTCTTAAGATCTCTGTGTCTGAGAGGAATACAGGCATACTAGCTTTTTTATGCTTATTATTAGCATGGCACATATTTTCCCAGCCTTTTACTTTTAACCTATGTGTCTCTCTATATGTCAAGTGTTTCTCTTGTCATAGCATACAGTTAGATAAGTCCTTATTTACTGAGTCTGACAATATCTTCCTTTAAGATTACAGTTTGAAACAGCTCTCATGGCTGGAACTTACAACATAAGTTACTAAATAAGAAGTAACTTCACTGAAGAGTCTAATTAGTCTGCATAGCGATCTCCTTGAGCTTTTGGCTGAATACTAAGGCAGGAGTGTGCATGATGTAACTTTGCAAGTGAGAGAAAGAGGGAATGAAGGAAGAAAAGAAGGAGGAGGGGAAGGGAGGGAAGGAAGGTAGGGAAGGAAGGAAAGAAAGAAGAAAGAAAGAAAGAAAGAAAGAAAGAAAGAAAGAAAGAAAGAAAGAAAGAAAGAGAGAGAAAGAAAGAAAGAAAGAGAGAGAGAAAGAAAGACCTGACCTGAATAGAGATTTCAGATGACAAGAGTTTTGGACAACCAGAACAGAGACAAACATTCCAGCTGTTCAACCAAGATCCCTTCAAAACCATATCTTCAGAGTCAGATATTTCAACCTCAGAGTAAGGACACTGCAATCCCATCCTGAAACAGCCTAAAAGCAGGTCCTCACATGATCAAACTGATCTCCCAGGGAATTAACTATCAACAAATCTCAACACTCTTTAGAGGAAATGGAAAAGTACATTCTGAACCACATAGCATTCATAATAACTAGGACACAATTTTAAAAATTACTATATATGAAAAGAAGGAAAAATTGGCTTATATCCAAGAAAAAAACTTTTCTATAGAAATAGACCCTAAGATGATACTATTAATGAACTTAGAAAACAAGAACTTGAAAGCAGGTATTATAGATGTGGTTAAGGACTTAAAAGAAATTTTGGATATAATGAGTGAAAAAATAGGAAATCTCAGCAGCAAAATGAAAACTATAAAAAAAAAGCACCAAGTAGAAATTTTAAAATAGAAAAAAATATTATACCTGAAATGAAAATTTTAGGGGCGCCTGGGTGGCACAGCGGTTAAGCGTCTGCCTTCGGCTCAGGGCGTGATCCTGGCGTTATGGGATCGAGCCCCACATCAGGCTCTTCCGCTATGAGCCTGCTTCTTCCTCTCTCACTCCCCCTGCTTGTGTTCCCTCTCTCGCTGGCTATTTCTATCTCTGTTGAATAAATAATAAATAAAATCTTAAAAAAAAAAGAAAGAAAATTTTACTAGATGGGATTGACAGCATATTGAACAGTGCAGAAGAAAATTCAGTGAACTTGAAGATGAGCCAACAGAAGCACTAAGTAAGTAAAGACTGAACAGTGAATAGAGACTCAGAGACCTAAGTAGCTTAATCAGGTGGCATCAAAGATGTGTAGCTAAGATATCCGAAAGTGAGACAGACCAGGATAGAAAAAAATTTTTGGAAAAAAAATTATGATTAAAAGATTTCTGAATCTGATGAGTAGTATCAACACAGAGATAAAAAGAACCTCAACAAGTCACAAACAGGATAAGCACAAAGAAAGCTACACCTAGGCACATTACAATCAAATTGTTGACAGTATTTATAAAGAAAAAAATCTGAAAAGCAGCCAAAGAAAAAGGACCCTTTCAACTACAAGAAAACAAAGATACTGTATTGTTAATTTCTCATCGGGAACAATGCAAACCGTAGTGCAATGGCATGACGTATTTTCAATGCTCAGTAAAAATAAATCAATGGAAAATCCCATGTCTGGTGAAAATATCCTTAGAAAGTGGGTCCAAAAAAAGACATATGTGGCAAACTATTTCACCACCTTCAAGAAATATGGCAGAAGGGAAATATCAGAAACTTACTTTAGCTAAAAGAAGGTGGAAAGGAAATAATGTCCATCGAAAAGACATTTTCCTCTTTTTTAGCTTCTTTGTAGAACACTTGACTGTTTAAATTAAATATAATAACAATATGTTGGGTTTATAACATATAAAAGTAAACTACACAATAACCTCAGCTCAAAGGAGAAGCGAATAAATGTGTACTATTGGAAGGGTTTCGTTATATGTGAAGCAGCGTAATCTTAATTCAAAGAAGACCGGGATGAACTAAGAATACATAATATAATCCCTAGATTAACCCCTAAAGTCATAAACCAAAGAAGTATGGCTAAAAAGCCAATGGAGGCAATAAATACTAACTATAGTCAATTAAACCAAAAGGTGACTAAACAAGTAAAAGAGACACAAAAACCAGATGGTGCGTTTAGAAAAAGAATAATAATTCATACCCCCAACACGTGACCACGTGTGGCTCTCGACTGCATCCCTGTGATGTTTGTGAGGCTGGAAGTACCTCCCCCAGTGGAAACTGGGTAAATGCGGAGCTCCCTTCGGATATATGAAAACAGATGCGTCATAAATTTCCTCCAGTTTAATAGTTGTATCTGGTGGGGGGGTAAGTCCAATACCCTTTATGCTATCACAGTCAGACCTAAGTGTTAACAATACCATTCCAGTCTCTCTACTCTAGGTTTATTTATAAATATTTTATTCATAAGAAATAGCGTTTTTGCTTTGTTACGTTCGTATTGTGCTATATTTTAGAGATAAATTTCTAGATGTGTATCATCATAAATCTATAATATGTGTGACATACAAGTATATAATAAATACATAAATGAACAATACAGCATGGCAATATAACCTATTTTGTATTTTTATCATCCAACATTGGTTTTGGTGCCGACTGAATGCCTTTTCATTACCGCATGCTATTCCACCATCCATGCAACCACATTCCATTTATCCCTTTTTCTATGAACAGACACCCAGCCAACTCTGGGGCGACACAAACAATGCTGCAGAGAACATGGTGATATTATCTATCCCTGGAGCGTGGGAAAGTGATATGCTTTCTTCAAGTGCCTTTAGCAGGTCGACATGACAGTTTGGGGAGTTTCATGAAAATGTCATGGAAAAGACAGTCTAAAGCAAAGCTAGCAAGACACATGGAGAAGGTAGGTAGGGGGTGGCATTTTTGCTATCTGTTTGTCCACCACTGTCACCACAACCCTCGAACGATAGAGCAGACACATACAGGAGGGCTCTTCCTAAAATTGGGGTCCTGCTATGTGCCTCTTCTCCCCAGTGCCTTATGTGGCATGGACGGCCTCTTGGAGCTGATGGAAGGGAAGAATTCAAAAGGCAAAACATCTCCTGCTGTGGTCACTACTCTTCTCTTTTCTCTCCGAGCATTTTCTCATACTCCAAGTATGGACTGGCTTTTCCACATAGATGATGGGACAAGTCTAAGATATGTGGCTCCAGACTGGGACTTTGCTTCGTACAAGATCCTTTTAGTCTGATTTCAGCCACATATTGGGGAGAACAGCTTCTGTTAAAAGCAAATATCCAAGCCCATTGCCTCCACACTCTGGGATCCCCTTGGGAAAGAAGCCCCCCTGTGGCTGTGTCTCTAATCCCCACTGGCTGTTGGCTGTCCCCAGGTGATGCCCCGGAAGCCTTGAATGCCACAGCCAACGGTACTCACTAAATGCCAGGCTTGTTCTAAGTATGTCCTTGCATGACGTGGGACATCTGACCGCCGGGGTCACAGTCCTGCATGCCACAGCTAGCTGCTGTGTGAGCCTGGGCAAGATGCTTAACCTCTCTGTGCTTCACTCTCCTCTTATGCAGCATTAGGGTCATTGTTTTTACCTTTTAATCTTTTCTTAGGACAAAGTGAGGTGCTATAAAGCACCTAAACTTCTGTGAGCACTGACACATAGTACTAAGAGACAAAAATCGCAGGCTGAATAACAGGGAAAATGTATTATTTTCTTTGGAGAGGATGTCATATGGCTGTTATCAAAATTTTTTTAAGTTAGTTTATTTTGTTTTGTTGGAAAACTGACAAAGTGATTTTAAGGTTAACTTAGAAGAATTCACTGGCAAGAATTAAGACAAAATTTTTTTTTTAAAAGGGACTAGTGATCAAGTGGACGTTCGAGTTCCACATATTAAATTATACCTTAAATCAGATATCACTAAAACAGTGTGGCATCAGGAAAAAAAAGGACAAATCAATTAAACAGAGGAAAGCCCCAAAAGGAGCTTAACGTTGTCCCAGGGATGGGATAGGTGTTTGTTAAACATTGATTTAATACATGAAAGAAACCACTCAGTATAAAGTTAAGGATGTCATTTCAAGTCAACAGGTACCAGAAGAATTACTGCATACATAGTTCTCAAACTGCAATCATTTAACTTTTTAAAATGTTGGATTCCTCTCTCATCCCCAACACACACCCCAACACACACAGAAATGGAATAGAAAATCAGAGAGCTGCAGGTGAGGATGATGGGGTAAATATAACAATGAAAAAAGACATGGAAACAAGAAAAGCTCTGAAGATTTGGGCACATAAAAGTCAATACGTATTTATTGTTTGTATATATTACTTATAATGAATGTCAAATTGTTAAAGAATATCCCAATGTGTTAGGCGAATGGTTTTTTTTTTTTTTCCTTACGGAAATTAGACAATTTAATTTAAAAAAATACTCATATTTAAGTAGAAAACGCCTAACAAATGGAATAACTATACCCCCAAAGAAAGAGGCTACATGACTGGGACATGTGTCTTATGTCTAATCTTCTCTGACTGGAGCTGAAGATTCTGTGGGTGAACTGAGAGCTAACGCAGACATCAGCGTGTGTCCACTGCTGTCTTCCATCCGTCAGCTTCTGGAAGGAGAACCAAGCACAGTGCAGGACCCTCTTGTCCCCCCACCCACCTGGTCAGCCTCTCTTGCTCGTGGACTTCCTCTTCCTTCTCTGGAAGACCATGATCATGATTTTTTTAAGTTGGAAACTACTTCCTTTAAGCCAGACTACAACATTAAATATTAGAAAGCATGGAGATCCACTCATTTATGGAACATAAGAAGTAGGAAGATCGGTAGGAGAAGAAAGGGAAGAAGGGGGGGGGGTAAACAGAAGGGGGAATGAACCATGAGAGACTATGGACTCTGGGAAACAAACTGAGGGCTTCAGAGGGGAGGAGAGTGGGGGAATGGGATAGGCTGGTGATGGGTAGTAAGGAGGGCACATATTGCACGGTGCACTGGGTGTTATATGCAACTAATGAATCATCAAACTTTATATTGGAAGCCAGGGATGTGCTGTATGGTGACTGTATGTACTGTATGTACATAAGTCATGGGGAGGTAAAGTACCACATAGGAAATATACTCACTAATATCGTAATAACACTGTATGATGTACTGTATGATGACTAACATAATAAAAAATTATTATTAAAGAAAGAAAGCATGTACTGTATGGGATGTACTGTATGATGACTAGCATAACATAATAACAATTATTATTTAAAAAAAGAAAGCGTGGAGATCCATTTTTAGTTAGAAGTAGTATCTACTGGCCATTTTTTTCTAAATACGAAAGTCAATACAAAGCCATGAGTTTTGAGACAAATTAGAAAAAAACTAAGCGAATGTAGATTATTTTACCAAAAAAATTGCAAAAAATACCAATTTAGAAATGACTAATGACAATACTGTAGTATTGCATAGCGTTTTCCAGGAAATGCATAGATAGATAGATAGATAGATAGATAGATAGATAGATAGATGATAGATAGATGATAGATAGATAGATAGATAGATAGATAGATAGATAGATAGATAATAGATAGATAGATGATAGATAGATAGATGATAGATAGATAGATAGATAGATAGATAGATAGATGATAGATAGATAGATAGATAGATAGATAGATAGATAGATAGATGATAGATAGATGATAGATAGATAATAGATAGATGATAGATAGATAATAGATAGATGATAGATAGATAATAGATGATAGATAGATAGATAGATACACACATAGATAGATAATTCCATTTTATTTACTGTCTTATAACTTTTTTCATTATGAACATTTTTCCATCTAAAAAAAAGAATTCTACTCTTCTGCCTAATTTTTTCCTTAAAAAAAAAAATTCCTTGCTGAAGTAGAGTTGACGTACAGTGTTACAGCAGTTTCACGTGTACAACATAGGTGACAATTCTGTATGTAAATCAGTGCTCACCATGACAAGTGTAGTCACCATCTGTCCTCACACAGTGTTATTAGGGTATTAGTGAGTATATTTCCTACGTGGTACTTTACCTCCCCATGACTTATTTATTTTAGAACTGAAAGTTTGTACCTCTTGATCCCATTTATCTGCTTCTCCCGTCCCTCCCAGCCTCCTCTTTGGCAACCAGCAGTTTCTTCTTTGTATTTGAGTCCGTTTCTGTGTTTGTTTGCTCACTTGTTCTGTTTTTTTAGATTCCACATATTAATGAAATCATATAGTATTTGTCTTTCTCTGTCTGACTTACTCCACTTCGCATTATGCCCTCTAAGTCCTTCTATGTTGTCACAAATAGCAAGATCTTTCTTTTTTATGGCTGAGTAGTATTCCATTTGTATGTGAGTGTGTACGTGTGTGTGTGTGTTACAGCTTCTTTTCTCAATATGGTTGACACACAATGTTACACTAGTTTCAGGTGTACGACTTAGTGATTTGATAAGTTGATACATTGTACTCCATTCACCACAATTGTAGCTCCCACCCGTTCCCTTACATTACTATTATAATATCATTGGCTGTGTTCCTTATGCTGTGCTCTGCATTTTAATAACCCGATAGTATTCCACTGCATGTGCATACCATGATTTTTTAATGACTCAACCATTATTGGACAGTTCAATCAGTTCTATTGGACATGACACCGAGGTGCCCGTTGTTGCACAAAGCATCTGTGGACATGTATGATGATTTCCCGGATAAATTCTCTGGAATGCAATCATTGGATCAAGCATTCATTTTTAAGGCCTTTAATATATGCTGCTAAACTACCTTGAGAAACTTCCTACGAGGGGATCTCATCTCAGGTCAGATGGAGACTTCTAAAGTCCGTGCACGCCATAGCAGAATTGTGTAAATTACACGCACAGACGCTATGCCTCTGTCCTAGCAAATTTCACTTCTGCTGTTATCTCCCCATAATTACCCCAACCAAGTTTAGACTGCTTTTTTTTTAAATCTTTGGGAGATTTCAGGCAGGATGTCAAATTATTGATGCTGTGGTACGCATTACTTGATCACTAGTAAAATGGGACATTTTTCCAGTTGACTGGTGTCCATGCCTCCGTCGTGAGTGACCTTCCCTACCCTCTGTAGGATTGGAATCTGTGCTCTGCCTGTGTCCTCCAAGGGCTGCTTTGTGCACTGTGTCTCCTCTTCCCGGCAAGTCACAACCTCTTCATGGTGGGACAGGAGGCCTCCCTTCCCAGGACCTCAGGAGCCAGACTGACTTATTCACCACTATTCCCCACCATCGAGCGCACCTTCCCATGGGCTTCCTGGGAAGCCCACAGTTGAGCGGCCACTGTTCAGCAGGCTTCGTACTGAGTGCTTTATACTTGTTACTCCATGTAATTCCCACAATCAGCCTATGACACAGGACCTGTTAATACTTACCATTTATGTGGGCACAAACTGAGCCACAGAGTTTTAGGGACTCGCAGACAGTAGGTGTGAGTTCCCTGTCTCACCACCTCTGTTCTGTTCCAGACCCAGCTAACTATACCCCTGCATTGACACCAACGCCCCACCACTCCCTTTGTGCTCCCAGAGTGGCTTTCAGGGGATCTGCCATGCTAACAAGCAGTGTGCAGCCACAAATGCCCACCCAGAGTCGGCCATTGCTTCCCGACCCCTCACTGCCCAGCCCAAAGAAGAATGGCTGCCAGACCTTCCATGTGAGGCCAACTCAACCTAAAATAACCTCCTGGACCTGTCCTTTGAGCTGGTCACCAAACTTCCCTCAGCTCCTTAGCAGTTTGAACCTAACTCCACGGTCTCAGCTCAGCTGATAAAAACTAGACTGCCTTTTTCAGAAATGTTTCTGGACAGCCAAACTAGAAACTCTCAAGTTTGAAAATAGTGTGCAGATGGCTGTAAAGACACATCTAGGACTATGATTTATTCTTATTGGGGGGAAACTCTGGAGATGATGGTTGGATGGATGGATGGATGGATGGATGGATGGATGGATGGATGGATAGATGGATGGAAAGATGGATGGATGGATGGATGGATGGATGGATGGATGGATGGATGGAGAGATGGACGGATGGATGGAGAGATGGATGGATGGATGGATGGATGGATGGATGGATGGAGAGATGGATGGATGAAGAGATGGATGGATGGAGAGATGGATGGATGGATGGATGGATGGATGGATGGATGGATGGATGGATGGAGAGATGGATGGATGGATGGATGGATGGATGGATGGATGGATGGAGAGATGGATGGATGAAGAGATGGATGGATGGAGAGATGGATGGATGGATGGATGGATGGATGGATGGATGGATGGATGGAGAGATGGATGGATGGATGGATGGATGGAGAGATGGACGGATGGATGGAGAGATGGATGGATGGATGGATGGATGGAGAGATGGAGAGATGGATGGATGAAGAGATGGATAGATGGGTGGGTAGATGTGTGGGTGGATGGATAGGTGGTAGATAGATTTTCCTCAACAAACAAGTACCAATATAGGCAGAAGTAAGGCAAGTGGCACAGAAACATCTTTTATTTGGGGCAGAAAGAAGGTTCTTGCAAGAGCAAGGTCAGGACCTGTAATCTTTGGGGCTCTTACCATCACCATTTGGGAATTGGCAACAACTCTTTCAGCTTGCTTATATTCCCTTCTCTCATGAGGACTTAGTAAAGATTCAGGCTGCAGCAAGAAATTTTCAAGCGACTCCTTAAAAACAACTTTTGGAAAGAGTCACTTGATAATGGTAGACATAAACTCAGTAATAGGAAAGAATCTTTCCCTGACATTTATTCATGCAAAATCTTTAATGATCAATGAGAATTTATTTATCACGAGCAAAATGGCCATGGAGTGAGAGAATTCCACCTCTCTTTGGAGAAGATTTTTAAAGGAAGAGACACATTCATGCTTTTTGAGTTTCATGGGCCTGGTGGCTGGTAAGTTGTTCAGATGACCCTGAGATCTGTCCCAACTTTCTGGTGCTATAGAAGAAACAGTGGTGGGGAAAAGTCCTAGATTTCTCTTTTTAAACATTTCTTTTAATCTTTGAAACATTTAGTAACACGTTTTCTTCCAAAATTACAGGAATTTTCCTTTAAGACTAATAGGGAAGAGCAGAAAAAAAGTTAAGTCTAAAATGCTCCAAACATAAATTGGAAACAGGCAAGAGACCATTATTGCTGGTGTCTGTCGTCAGCCATAGAATCATTAACATGAAATGCCTTTTGATGAATGCATTGAAAAAAGTGATTATATATTAAAGTATAAAAGTCTCTTCCTCCATCATTTAAATTACTTTACAATGCTGATTAAAATAAGAGAACATTATAGCTTGCTTAGCTAAACATTATATTTCCAAATCCATTTCCAATTGTTTCCCTTCAATTTGAACAATTTTTGAGCAATTTTATTGCTATTCATACCTGCTTGATTTTTTTATTAGAAATTAAAGTACACACTTTTTTTTTTTTTATCAATGTTGCAAAGTGCTGCAAAGCTTAACTCTTTTTATGCCATTCGGAACCTTAAATCACAGGGAGAAACAGCTTTTCCCTCTCTTCATCCTGAGGGCTTCTCCCTGACAGAAAATATTTAGAAAATATCAAAACAGAAAGGCATTTGAAGTCATCTGAACAATTTCTCGATTTACGTAAAGAGAAACTGAGACTCACAGAGAGGAGAACCAACGTGCCTAATATCAGGGTGGAATTTTGCGATAAATCCACAAATTGAGCTAAGTCTCCTGATTCTTCACTGGGGTCTCTTTTGACCCTAACTGTCCCTCATGAAGTCCTCATAAAAAAAAATGGCGGACCAAGTGGCTGGACGAATGTCTGAGGAAATTGTTCTCATGCTCTCAAACACCCGATACTTGTCCACACTCCAGTTTAGGGCAGTGAAGGTAACCATCAGTTGACTGATACTTGAAAAATAAGTGGACGAAGCAAGCACTCAGGTCAAATAAATAGTACAATATGTGGGGTAACCTATCTTGACGCCACACCAAGCCATGCAATAGTCCTCTGTGTGCCCCAGGACAAGTTCCCTGGTCTAAACACATAATCCTGAGTACGGCAAATGACTCCCCTTGGTGATCACAGAAAGTCTCTCTGTCCCCATCACAGCCACGCCCCAAGCACCCAGCACAGAGCCGTGCTCAGACAAGATGGTCAGGAAGCCTCCGCTGGCTGGATAGGTGAATGAATGAAAGCCCCTCTACCCCACAGAGGTCTTGGGTTTTGAGCAATAGAAATAGACTTTGGTCAGTGTGAAGAGGATTTGGGTCACCTAGGTAATCAAACATAGGCTGAGCAGGGAGGGGTCTTGGAAAGGATGAGGACCAGCGATCCCCAGGATCTAGGCTGTAGGAACTAATGCTCTGTCCTCTGGCACGTAATGGAATGAACCAACACCACTCATCTTTCATTTCTCTCTCCCTCCTCTCAGCAGTCAGACCCCCAGGAGAGAGTCCAGTTGGCCATGCCTATATCACATGCCTGTCTCTTGGCAAGGAAAGGCTTGACTGTAGTTCCACTAAGACTGCGTGGAGGGAAACGGGTGTATGCTAAGGGACATCGAAGTGCTATTACCAGAAGAAGAAGAAAAAAAAAAGAAGGATTCAGGCAGACAAAAATAACACACGCCTGCCATGCTCTTGGGTCTCCCTTCTTCTTCTGCAGAGTGAGGGGAATATTATGTAACTTGCCAGGTTGGTATGGGAATCGGAAATTGCCATAGCACCGTGCCTAGCATATGGCAAGCACACCTTGCCCAGGGTCTGTCGTGGCTGGCTTTCTATGGGAGCAAGGAAGGCACAGGCTACAGCGAATCGTGGCTTTCCTGATGCTGAACCCCAATCTGCGAACTGTGGCAGGTTCGCTCTCTGTTTTGTCTGACAACACACACTTCCATGTGCAGACCTCTGCCCGGCCACTACCTTCACGAAAACCACGTATTCGGTGCCCCCCGCCCCATGACTTGAGTTATTGATGGCTCAAGGCATGCTGAGATTTGAGGATGACTTGGAGTTAGAATCAGGTGGAGGCGACAGAGGCTGGCCCTGAAGGGCCCCGGGCAGTCAGGATCCTGATGCCCAGAGCACCCCTGCTTATCAGAGGGACCCCAGCTTACCAGGGACAAGGTGCAAGGCACTGACAGATTTCCTGGCAGAGTTCAAACAGACTCAAGAGCCCAAAGGCGGAGACCTGAGGGACTCCATGCGGAGAGCCAGGGACTGAGCCGGCCCTTAGAACTGAGACCCTGGGTGCAGAGAAGCCAGGGGAAATGAACGGCTATCCTACACCGAACATGGAGATGGGAGTCCCGAACCGCAAACGCAGCAGGGGCAAAGGAGAGAGGAGCGTTCCTTAGGATTCGGTGCGACAATGACTAGCGATCGGACACTTTCTCTCTGCTGGATCCCCTGCTGGAGAAGCAGGACAGAGTAGGGGTGAGGGACACGGACCAGACCTGGAATCAGGTCATCTGGGTTCTGATTCTGGTTTTTCCCTTGGTTGGATGACTGGACCAGCCCATAACCCGTCCTAAGTGGGGTACCGGGAGTCGCTGCATTTGCGCAGGTTGGAGAACTGAACTGTATGATTCATGTCATGTGCTAAGTACTGAGGAAGTGTTCAATAAGCATTAGGGACAGTTACGATCACCCTGTTGGTCGTTAAGCCCTCCCACGTCTCGGCTCACCGAATCCTGAGGGTCGGAGGCAGCTCCAGGAAGGTGCCGTGTGAGGTAGGCGTCATGCGGACCTGGCCTGCGAACCCGCAGGGATGATTCAAGGGCGGGAGGAGCGGGAATGGTGTTTGTCGCCCAGAGGGACTGAGCGGCAGTGCCCCTTAGGGACAACAGGGCTGTCTGGACTCCAAGGTGTCGGAATCAAGAGCCTCCCGAGGCGCCTGGGCAGTTCAGTCAGTTAAGTGGCCAACTCTTGGTTTTAGCTCAGATCATGATCTCAGGGTGGTGAGTTCCAGTCCTGAGTGGGGGCTTGAGATTCTCTCTCTCCCTCTGCCTCCTCCGCCAGCTCTCCCTCTCTCTCTCTCTCAAATAAATAAATAAATAAATAAATAAATAAATAAATAATAAGTTTGTAAATAAAGAAATAAAATAAATCAATCAATCTCCTGGCCTGGAGAGAAGGTGGGGACTTGCTGTTGGAGTAGGCGGCAGGACACAAGCCTTTTAAGGACATTTCGTCTAAGAGTCAGCATTCAGTAGCTGGGGTGGGGGAAGGAAAAGAGGCGAGAGGAAGAGAACAGGAGACAGCTGAGAAAATCTAGCCGTAGGGATGCCTCACCCCAGGGAGAGAAGTGCAGGGGCCGTGGGGACGGGGCTGGCCAGGCTATGGATGCTTAGGTCGAGGTTAGAATGACCCTCAAGGAGAGCAGGGGTGGGAAGTCTTATACGTAATGTCACCGAGGGGCCTTTGCCCATCTTTTCCTTCTTGAAATCTCGTAGTTGCCCCTCTTGTCCTGCTTATTTCCAACCCATTCCTTGGAATTCAGCTCAACTGCTTCAGGGAATCCCTCCCTGACACCACATAGGTGGACCTCTCTGCCCTAATCTCCTGCAGCACCAGCCTGGCTGTGTGGAAAAGGAGTGTGTGAAAAAGGCAGCCCAGAAGCCCACAAGGGGAACTACAGGCCACCAAGGGCCCTGGCTGGTGTGGGCTGTATCTCCAGCCCTCAGGCAACTTACAGTCTCGGTAAGACCCACTGCACCAGAAACAGAATAAAAACTCAGCCAGGAGGCAGACAGTTACACCAGCTTCCAGCAGCCCAGCAGGTGGAAGGCTGCAGGGCCCCAGAGGAGCAGGTGGGGAGATGCGAGAGGGCGTCCTAAGCTCCCACTGGACCCCGCATGAGCAAGGATCCCAAGGAAGGAAAAGGAGGTGGAATGAGGTCCTGGGGAGCAGACAAGCGGTCAGAGATCTGAGCTGGCGCCCAGGGCGAGTGCCAGAGGCATTTGTGGGAGAAGTGCAGGCTGCCCACCCAAATTAGGAGGTGTAGATGGACATTGGAATCTCTGACCCTGCTCCTTCCTCCCTGTCTCAGGCTTGGAACGCTTTCTGGGAGCTTCTTGGGGTTGACTGTTGAAGAGAAAACATGGGGGGGGCGGCATTCCTGGAATCAACGTGTCAGGAGAATGGATCTAAGCAATGAGGAGAAGTAAGAAACCTACAGCACTCTTCTCACTGCCCCTGCACCCACACGCCGCCCTTCTCCTCTGCAGGAAACATCAACAAGTTGCAGATAGGTAATTTGAAAGAAAACAACCTTAAGTAAAATGCCATTCTAGTTGGGCCTAAATTCACATTTAAAAATATTATTCAACTAATTAAAGTGGAATTAAATGAATATAATGTTAACTGTGTCTACTGTTTAGCATAAAAAGTTGTTAAATATATCACACTCTGTGTTCCGAACTGGCGGCAGATTTTAGCAATGTTTAATTGTAAGAAATAGCCATGTACTACTTAATTGCATAACTAGGTGGATCATAAAAATCACAATTACATGAATTATATTAAGTAAAATATGTTAAAATAGTTTGTTTTTCGATGGTGGAATTTTATGGACACCATAATGAAACTGAAGTACATTTTTAATTACCTAATTATTGCTATTTTCAAAGTCCATTTACACCATAATTGTTCCTGTTTTCATAGTCCAAAGAGTCCTTGACAGAAAGACTCAGTAGGATCTAAAATAAGGATTCGTTCCTCAGACAGCTCCTGCTTGTGGCCCCCCCGTCTTTAAGAATCTATCTTGGAAGCAATCATTCATCATTTATGCAACAGGTAATTGTGTAGGCAAAGCCACTGGGGATATTAGAAGGACAGAGAGATGCAGGAGGAGACGCTGTATTTCCAGC
This sequence comes from Ursus americanus, assembly GCF_024610735.1. Lineage (NCBI taxonomy): Eukaryota > Metazoa > Chordata > Mammalia > Carnivora > Ursidae > Ursus > Ursus americanus. Next base: position 37,676,476 of record NC_142147.1, read on the forward strand.
CCTCAGGCAACTTACAGTCTGGGTGAACTTACTGCTTCGGAAGCAGAGTAAAAACTCAGCCCGCAGTCAGACAGTCACGCCAGCCCCTGGGAGTCCGGCAAGTAGAAGAATGTAGGGCCGGGAGTAGCAGGTAAGGAGGTGGGGAAGGGCGTCCCGAGCTCCCACTGGACCCAGCATGAGCAAGGATCCCAAGGAAGGAAAAGGAGGTGGAATGAGGTCCTGGGGAGCCGACAAGCGCGGCGGTGGCCAGCAGTCATGGGAAAACTACAGAGAGATTTTGTCGCCAAGCACAGCCAGGGCCAGACTCAGAGCCAGCAGGGAGATCCAGCAGGTCGGAGAAGCACAGATGTGAGGTTTCATTCAGCTCTTGGCGCTAAGCAGGAGGTGGGGGTGAGGGGACGGGACTCAGAGCACGTGGGACACAACGTGGCCGGTGGCAGAAACAGAAGACTCAAAGGAACTAGAGTTTCCATGAAAAACAATACCTTTGGTTCTAGACTGGGGCGTGTTGAGGCTTTAGAAAGACATCCATGGGGGGTGCAGGACCCAAGTGTTCTCAGTAGATCTGGGCTCTTAAAATGTTTATTTTTCTTTTTTAATCTTGAAGGAGCTTCCAAGCTTTCTCTTCTAATTTTGGGGGAGGGGCACACAACTACACATAAGATAGGACTTTTTTGAGATGAAATTGTGAGATGTGGGAGCACTTCCTTACCACACACCTGGAGTTGGTGTGATTTTAAAAAGTCACCTAGGAGAGAAGCAAACTACATCAAAAGAGCGTGTGCAAGGGCACAGGGCAGGCCCAGTCCTCCCTCTGGGTTCTCCTTTCTTTGCCCCCGCTGTTCCTGCAGTTGCGCTAAATGATCTTGTCCCGAGGGTTCAAGAAAAGTCTGTGAATTGCAAACAATCGTCGAGTGATTATATTTCTTATTTTATCTCTCTTTTTCACACCTCACTCTTCCTTCCTGAGCCTAGAACTACAGCCATGTGCTGAATGTCAGCGTTTGGACATCACTGCAGAGCCCTAAAGGAGAAATTCTTGGCCGTGGTCAGAGAACAGCGGTCCTGATGGGCTTGGACCAACTGGGCTAAGTTTTGGGACTCCTGACTGGTCGTTCCACATCTTTCCAAGCCCTCCGAGAGCTCTCCGTCACTCACGTCATTTAAAATATGTCTTCCTGTTAGGGAAATGGGTTCCAGCCACAGAGTAACTGGAGACTCCATGAGTCACTGTGGTTAAGACAGATCGTTGAATTCTCCTCAGATGCGACTCCGGAGCTAGGAGGCCACGGAGTCTGAACAGCCGCGGTGACACCAGCAGAGAGGAGCCAGCTCTGGAGGTGGCCTGGCCCCAGCAACTGCCTTTGTTCTCCTGGGTCCTTTCCTCTTGGGGGGACGCCGAGCGCAGATGGCAGAGCTCCTTAAGAAAGCAGGACGTCAAGCTCTATGACACAGAGTCATTAACGATTCCTGAGCTTTCTTTATTCCAGGCCAAGGAAAGGAAAGTAACTTCGTAACTGCAACTGGGTAAGCCTCTTGGCCTGGGTCTCCAGCGTCGCTGGGATAGGCGTGGGTACCCTCAAGACTTGTCTTTCTCTTTGGGGTGCCTGGGTGGCTCAGTCGTTAAGCATCTGCTTTTGGCTCAGGGTGTGATCCCGGCGTTCTGGGATCGAGCCTCGCATCAGGCTCCTCTGCTGGTAGCCTGCTTCTTCCTCTCCCACTCCCCCTGCTTGTGTTCCCTCTCTCGCTGGCTGTCTCTCTCTCTGTCAAATAAATAAATAAAATCTTAAAAAAAAAAAAAAGACTCGTCTTTCTTTCCTACTCAAAACTCCAACGTTGCACCATCAATGCGGCAGGGGATTAACTTTTTGTTTTTGTTTTTGTTTTTAAAGCAAACCTATGGGCTGGTACCAATCACTGATATGGAAATTAAGAAATCCTATCATTTGGCATCAGTGTCTGATATGCAAAGCAGTTGCCCTGAACATTGCTCATTTGCATACCACGTTTAGAATGGGCGAGTCCATGTTATGTCAGTACCACCGTTTACGAATTTTTTTATGAGTCAGATTTTAACTTAAGTTCACTTAAAAGGAAAATATCTATCACTAGACAGAAATCAGCTGCCACACGCTGTGGCCATAATAAATGAATACGAGGAAGACATCGCCATTAAATTAGAGGTGTCTGTGTACGAACCCCCTCAAATTACCTTACACAGCAGGGGTATACGTGTATATGAGAAATATCAGAAATGAAATAAAGTTGCCGGCTTTCAAAAATTAAAACTCTGAAGATAGCTGGTTACAGTTGCGCTGTTTTAATCATAAAAATGAAAGGATTTTTTTTTTTTACATGAGTAGAAATCTTTATGGGAAAGACTCTAACATGTTTCTCAATTTTCCACACATTCTGAGATAAAACGTGCCATTGTTTTGTATAAACTAACCCCGTGTAGGCAAAATATTCATGATGGGCTCGGGTCAGTGGCTCATTCTGAGGACAGCTGAGAAGAAAACATACACCCTGGTTTATACGTTGGCCGTCTTCATATCTGAGACAGTGTCACCGGAGTCGATAATTGAAAACTAACTTAAATAGCAGCCTATGGAATGCCAGCGTCGACTCAACACCGTCTTTAGAGGGAGCAATTACATAATTAGGTTGTATTAATTTTTTTGCGACGAAGCAATTAATCACCTTTGAAAGTTTAAGTACATACTGTCACACTCACGAGGTGCTATTCCCCAAACTCAGGAGCCCACAAGTCAATAGTCTTTTCTTTTCTTTTCTTTTTTCTTTTTTAAGATTTTATTTATTTATTCGACAGAGAGAGAGACAGCCAGCGAGAGAGGGAACACAAGCAGGGGGAGTGGGAGAGGAAGAAGCAGGCTCCCAGTGGAGGAGCCCGATGTGGGGCTCGATCCCAGAACACCAGGATCACACCCTGAGCCGAAGGCAGACGCTTAACCGCTGTGCCACCCAGGCGCCCCGACACAAGTCAATAGTCTTAAGATTGTCTCACGTACATGGCTACATCCGCGAACCCATATGTTCCCCCACAAGACACACTGCACAATTGTCATGCATTTTTTCTAGTTCTAGAATCTACAGTAAAAGTTGCTAATTTGCTACCGACTCTCTAATTATTTTGGAGGAAAACAGTTAAATTCTCAAAGAAAAGTCTTAAAATGTAATTCACTATAATTCACATTCTATGTAGAATATGTATGCCTGGTCACCAAATGATTTCGAAATATTGGAGTTGTCTACTATACTGGAATATTCTGGAACTCTATTCAATCCCTATTGCAGGACTTTCCACTCCCCACTGTGCCTAGACCTGTGTACACACGATGAGCCAGAGAAACGAGGTTGTTGGCCCCATGAGGCCTCATGAGGGCACCATTTTGTACAAGAAGAGGGACGTAAGGACCAGACTAAAGGGTCAGTGATATACAGAGTAATGGTGGTGGATTAGGTGATCAGAAGGGAGTTCTGAGGAAATGACATTTGAGTGGAGATATATATGATTAAGAAGCATCCAGCACATGAAAATCTGTAGGTGTTGCTGGGCGTGAGGGGCAGGGAGAGAAAACGTCAGAGTCTTCTGAACAGAGGAACCACATGGGGTAAGACCCAATGTGGGACCTAGTGAGGTATCTTAAAGGAACAGAAAGAAATCCTGCAGGGCTGGAGCACGGTGACCAGCTAAGCGAGGGAAAGAATGCTAAGAGATGAAGTCAGAGGGAAGGGCAGGGCCAGATGATGAAGGTCCTGAAGGTCATTCCAAAGGATATGAATTTATTCCAAGTGCCACACAAACGCTACGGACTGATTTTAAGAACGGGAGTGTCATGTTATAACTTTATAATGCTGCGTGACCCATTGGGAATTTCCACCCCCGTTGTCTGAGATATGGGGATTACGATCTGGCAGGACTGCTGCTTTTTAAATTCATTTTAAAGGCACCTATGCCCTGTAGATGTCAGGAGCTCCCTAGATGTAAATAAGGAACACGCAGAAGTGTGTTCATACCAGCGCATCGAGAAGACTGCGTCAAAGAACAAGATATGCCAATTCTCTGTCTCTAAGTAAAGTTCATCGAAGCTGATAGAAAGTCTTTGATACTGTTCTCCACACTGTGTAATCAGTGTTTACAGACTGGCCCCTGACAATTCATTGGCTCTCTACTTGTGGACAAGACAGTTTTACAAAGGGGACTTGTTCTCCACTGTCTATTGAGAAAGAAGTGGACTAAATGATTCAGTATATTAACACATGATGCCTGTATCAAATAAGGGGTCACTACCTGCTGTGACTAATAATCCTAACCTAAAGGGCTCAACACAACAGAAGTTTATTTTTTCTTATCAAATCCCATCTGCGGAAGCAATTGGGGTGAGGAGTCTGCTTCATGCATTATTCAGGGACTCAGCCCCTCTCTCTCTCAGGACTTTAACCTCTTCTAAAGCAGCGCTAGCCAATAGATCTTTCTGTGCTGATGAAACTGTCCTATACTTCCCTATCCAATATGGTAGCCACTAAGAACATGTGGCTACGGAACATTTTAATTGTGGCTGGTGAGACTGCGGAACCGAATTTTAATTATATTATTATTTTTTTAAAGAAGAAAAGAGTTGGAGGGACCTTTGTTACCTAGTTTCAAGACTTATTTTATAGTATTTAAATATAGCTAATGTAGTCAGGACTGTGGTATCAACATTCCAAGAGCCTAATAGATTGATAGAACGAAATCAAGTCTGTAAGTAAATTCACATGTTTATGGTCAATTAATCTTTGGAAAAGATGCCAATGTCAAGGCAAATCAATGTTGGGAAAGCTCTTCGTTTCAAAAAAAGAGTGCTAGAACACCCGGATACCTGTCTGAAATAAAAATGGAGAAACAGATCTAAGACCATGACTCTGCCATGTCTATGTGTTGTTTTCGTAAAATTGATTCGTGAAGGTAGGAGCGTAAGTTGCCATTTTAAGAAGAGGAAATTGAGGTCCAGAAGCATTAAATAAAAAGACTATGATCACACAACGAGGAAATGCTGAAGGCAGGATTCAAACCCAGCCATCTAGAATCTAAAAGCTGCTCTGAGATGTTAAGAAGCCTCGGTGTGAGTGCTGGGGTAGAGAGGGTGAGAAAGACGGCAGGTTCCAAGGCAGCTGGGAAGCTAAGTTCGCTCACTGTCTCTTTGCCTCTCTGTTTTTGGGTTCCAACCAAGACCTAGGCACAAGGCAGAACTAGAGGACCCTCCAGTTCAATTCCTCCCCCCCTCCCCCCCCCCATTTCATTGGTTTTTGGGGAAGGGATGGTGTCCCAAGCATATGGAACTGCAATATTTCCTTGTTCCTCATTTTTATTTCATTTCAATTAATTTCAATTCAAATAGTCACATGTGATTGGTGACCATTTGTGACTAGAGCCTTACATCCTCTCCAGTCAGCTGGCAGATGAGGAAAAAGAGAATGGTCCTGTGGGAGGTTTTTATGGGCTGTCCTAGGAGTGGTGCACTCCACTTCCTCTGTCTTTCCACTGGCTAATACTAAGTCATGTGGGCACACCTGACTGCAAAGGAAGCTGGGAAATGTAGTCTAGCAGTGAGCCCAGGAAGAGAAGGGAACGGATTTGGTGAGTATATAGGAGAGTCTGTGATTCTCACACTAGAACTTCAACGAAGGCCAAAACATGCCCTTCTCCTCTTCGACGCAACTACAGAAAACAACAGGGAGAGCCACCAAAAGGAGTTACAGAGCAGCACCATAAATGCTAAACTAGTTAGAATGCCAAACTGCAAATGCGGATTATGCCCAGTGGTAAGAAGATGAAGATTTGAGGGACTTGCACACTCACCTATTTTTATTCATTCAACATGTCCCACGTGCCTACGCCAGGCACAGGGGATGCAGGGGGCAAGACAGCATCCCCCGCAGTTAATTATTTTTAAGATTTTATTTATTTATTTATTTATTTATTTATTTATTTATTTATTTACTTAAGAGCATGCGCAACGTATGAGTGGGGGGAGGGACAGAGGAAGAGGGAGAGAGAGAACCTCAAGCAAACTCCTCACTGAACATGAAGCATGAGGCAGAGCTCGATCCCACAGCCCTGAGACCGTGACCTGAGCCGAAATCAGGAGTCAGCTGCTCAACCGGCTGAGCCCCCCCAGGCGTCCCCCACCACAGCTAATTTTCATCTACCAGGCAGGGGCCGCCTTGGAAGTAGGGATACGGAGCAATGAAGACTCAGGGTATGGACACTGAATTCTTTCGGCAGATTTAGGAAAGGATTTTCAACAGAAACGTGTATGAGTACAGATACACTTTTTTTTTTTTTTGAGACTTCATATCATCAAGGAGTGGGTGGTGAAGTGTCTTCAAATAAGAATCAACCAGGAACAGCTGTCATTATTCCGATAAGGATGTGGAATGCTTTTTATGTGAAATCGGTTGCTAACCTGAATCCCTCCTGGGCTCCGCTGAGTCTATGAGATTGTCAGATACACATTGTGTTCCTTTTACTGCAGCACCTGGTTTCATCCTGAGCTTAGCTGTACGTGCATGGGGCACAAACCAGGTACATACTTCTTGGAACTCCTTCTCCATCTCCCCAGTCCAGCGGCACTTGCTCTTCTTCCTTGTTCTACGGTGAGTTATTTACCCTCCAGTGCTAAACTACGCATCCCTTTGCTTCACTGCTCATGGCGTTAGCACACTGTTCGTTCACTAAAAATGGCGGACTTCATTGTGCCTTGGCCACCCAGTCATTGTACCTTACTTCCAAGAAGGGCATCCTGGTTTCCTTCTGTGTTGGGTCTTATTAGGACTGTAAACCAAGGTGCTGAGAATTAGCCCCTTGACTCAAGCCAGGGTGACCACCCTTTCTACCCCCAGAACATTGAGTTTGGAGAAGAGTGACAGGTGGGTGGAGTTTGGAGAAGAGTCAGGCAGGTGGGTGGAGTTCAGCATTCCAGAGACGACAAGGTGCCCTGACGGCACTATGATCGAGTTTGCCTGGACCCTGGATATCCCTCCGTTCCTGTCTATTTTGAGTCAGGTTCGTCACCCTTCCCATCAATTCTTTGAGTCCCTGAGAGATTTCCCACAAAGTTCCGGGATGTACATCTGTAAGTACATATGGAACATGTTACTAAGGAACGTCACAGAAGACGAAATGTAAAATCCCTCTTTATGGGCGAGTCTAATCTGTTTTACATAAAAGAAAAATGAAACACATCCAGTGTGTATTGGAGCCCACAGTAGGAATGGGCTTGGTCAAATACATGTGACCAGCTGTTACTTTCCACATGCTTGGAGGTATTTTCATTTGATTCTTGAAATGAAAAGAGACAAGTAAGATTGAGACCTGGTACACACCCCATAACCTTTCTAGATTTGGAAAAACTCTGACAGGTCCTGGAGGAACGTCCAGGTTCCCACCTTTCTGCTCCCCCATGCTTATCAGAATTAACTGGTCCTTCCTTGAGGTCCCCCTGTCCCTCTCAGTGCTACCTTTCTGCTCGGAGGATTATTTCACCCCTAAATATCTTCCCCTCTAGACTGGGACTTCAAGAGAGAAAATTGACGCTTTTCTACATTTTCTACAGGGCTCAGCACAGGGCCTTCTTTCATAGGAGGTATCAGAAAATATTTGCTAAATTGAATGGAGTCTATTTGAATTATGGAGTCTAGGTAAGCGGCTTTGGTAAGTCCATTAGCTTTGCCCTGGGAATCTCGGCTCTTGTCCTACCCCATTTCTATTTGGCCAAATTAACATGACACAGAGTGATTCAGTAGTCTTCCTTACTCACTTCAGAGGGCTGGAAATGAGATGTGGAAATGACAGCAAGGAGACATGTCAATAAATGCCCGCGTGGAGTCAGGGCGGGAGAGTGTCCGGCTGCCTGCCCAGCCTTCACAAGAGGAAGGCTGTCAAGGCCACTTGAGTGGATCTCACAGAACGCACTTGACTCGAGATGACCAGACTGTTCTGGAAGTTGACATCCGGTTTTTCTGTGGAGAGAAACTTAGAGAGTCGGTGCCCCTCATGCTCTAGGAACCCACTCTCCCTTTGGACATCTGAGCCTGAAGATAGCCTCTGCTTATCACATGGGGCTGAATTTATTCTTGGCATATCCTTAAAATATTAGGGTCAGCTCATAAAATGATAAGCCTTGAAGGTTTATCAACTAATAAGATCTTAAGCTTTTAAGGTTCATCTGATTCTGTAGAGACCTCAGTGTTTCTGGGTCTGCATGTGCATATCTTCTCCCAGGTAGAACCCTGATTTTAATTTTCATAAGTCCCTTGTGCACGTGCATGTGTCTGTCCGTGTGTGTGTGAGAGAGAGAGAACTCAATGTATACCGTGCATCTGAAAATCCACTAAAGACAAGGGGGAAAAAGTACATATTTAGCCAAGTGTTTTGTGGATTATTTTTCTTCCTGAAAAACTCCAGTACAAGGGTTCAAGCCAAGTAGGAGCCTTTCACTCTGGTTATTTATTTATTTTGCTCTCTTCTTTGGAAAGCGATGTACATGTATTATGAAAAGCAAATATTATACTCTTTATTGTCAAACAAAGTTTATAAGGTTCATGTGTCAATGATGAGGCCAAGGACCTCACACAGAAAGTTTCCTGTCCCGGAAGAATTTCTCATGAAATATAAAATATGGGAAATGAGGGGATCCCTTACTGCCAGAAAACAGAATCAGCCCACTCCTAATGGCACCCAAGGGGTCGGATGAGCTCAGGCCTTGACTGTCCAAGCATGCTTCTTTGCAGACAAGCATGGGGGGCTCAGTGAGGGGGAAGGACCACAGTGGAAGTTGAAGGGTATTTACTCAGAGGAGGCTACTTGTGTCCAACTTCATGCAGGTCTGACATCCAGATGCATGAGGCAACAAGCCCTGTGGGGACACAGGAAGTGGAAGCTAGGTGATGACAAATGAAAGGCGTTCTCTGGCCTCGGAGCCCACAGGCATGGAATCCGGTAGGAGTACAGTTACTATTTACAGGAAACTGGCACAGACTTATAACTTTTCCTAGACAGGTTGGTGCCATTGTGTTCTGGCACCATGAAAAGCATTAAATAAGGCTTAGCATTTGTCTAAACCATGCTGTATGTACGATACTTTCTGATATGTATTGCTTTCTCCGACTGGGAGTTTCACTAAAGTCCCTCCCTGGGGAGTAGAGAGCGGGAGTTATAGTCAACCATGGTTAATTTGCGCTTTGTGCTTTGTTTATCCAAACCATATGTCTAGATGGTTGTAATTCTGTGTCACTGGCTGTGTAATGCTCTCTGTGCTAAGAGCTCTGTAAATAGCAACAGCTCGATGCATAATCACGTTGGCATTCTGAAGGGGGGAAAGGGAAGTTTCCAGTGACGTTTGTGGTGGAGACAACCACCCCGAGGATGTCTCCATCCATGACTTTCAGGCTGTGATCCCTTGTGCTTCAGTCAAGCAGGTCCCTGTGCAGCGGATGGGACCTCACAGAAGCCAGATGTGGTGGGTCAACCCTACCTACGGTTCTCCTTCTCTGGCTTCAGGGCCCCAGAACGCCCCAGATATGAGATCAGGTCATGGCTATTTAGCATCCCCAGCAGTAGTTCACGTATAGAAGAAAGATTCCTTTGTTTTAATGCCATAAATAAATAAATAAATAAATAAATAAATAAATAAATAAATAATAAATAAATAAAAAGTGACTCCATCAGTTTCCTTTTATAGCATTTTCATATGAAAATTTTATTTAATTCATCAAATGTCAATCAAGAAAAGACACTGTGCTCAAAGGCTGGAGGTGATAACACTCAATGTGAATTTCCTAAATGGCGAACTACCAGCTAGGATGAAAACAAAGGCTTCAACTTCCATAGGGGCCAAAGGCTCAGTGTGACTGGACATCTAAACCCATCCATCCGTTCAGAATGGGCTCCGGAGTCCCCCACTCATTCAACAAATATTAAGCGTCTTCTATGCGCCAGGAAGAGTGTCAGTGCCCTGGAGACACACAGTGATCACCCCCGCCCCCAGCATTCCTGTTCTCAGGGAGCTTCCAGGAGCAACTGCCGACCATGGCAATTTACGCCTGAAGACCTCTGGAGAAGGTCTGGACAAGTGAATTATGGCGAATTCTACCTTGCCTCTGTCTTCAGCAACTTCCTAACACTGAAAAGATGGCTCTACAAAAGGTTTCTCCTTCATGCAAATTCATTCAGGAGTGGGGCCGCCTTACTTAAGGAGCTGGACCATTTGGCGTGTGGAATTACACCATAAGAAATCTGGTCCCGACTCAGTCTTAGACCGTGGGGATGGGAAAGGTACTGATGTCTTTAGCATCCGGGAGAATGAAGGGAGTGGTCTGCAGCCATCCCTGTGAGGATGCACTGAACATATTTCCCCCAGCCGTACCAGAGTCCGTCACTGTCACATCCTTAGATGTCTTCGTCAGAGAAGAACTCCAAGGACTGTTCTCATCCATTGCCGGCCTTGTCTGGGCCCTCCACTACGGCTGTACAGCAATCTCAGTATATTTTTCTCACCAACCCACTTGTCACAGAGGCTATTTCAATCCCTCTCGTGGCCTCAAACTCCAATCTGGCAGGTGGTCTTGTCTTGTACTTCATGCGGAAATGAGAAGCCATGACATAGGAGCTTCCCATCTGCCCAGCACAGATTCTCTCAGCTCTCCTGCTCCTGCCCCCCTTCCCTTGCTTCTCTCCTGTTACAAGGATGAAGCTGGCCCTCCTCCTTCCTAAGGACCCCTCCTCTCCCTGCCTTCTCAAGGCTTCCTTCAACGGTTACTATTTCTCCCTCCAAAAATTTTCACCAATCCCCCATTCTTAAAATTCATCTTCCTTGCTACCAAATATTTTATTTCCGCTCTTCCCTTCCCTTTCTACTGCTCTTCCCAATGTAGTTTAAGAGAAGTGTGTTCACATTCTGCCCCACTTTCCTCACCTCCCTTCAATCTTCAACCCACTCCAAACTGGTGGGTTTTTTTCTGATTCTTCCATCAAGACAGCTCTTGCCAACTACTCCAAACCCTCTGCCCCATCCAGGCCTCTCATCTGAGCACCATCCACTAGTCAGCCTCTCTACCGGGATGTCCTGTAGCCACGGTGACCACGTATCCCCATTTGCTCAGGAGAGTCTCTGTTTGCACTTTTGTCCTGGCATAATTATCCATAGCACCCCTTTCGTGTCCAACCATGTCTTGGACAACAAATTACAAGGTCGCCGATCTATCGGCAAATAGTAGGCATCTGTGATTTGCCTATGCGATCTATTTCTCATTTTGGTCAAAAGCCAGTCAAGAACATTCATATCCAACAATGTTGTTGGTGCTTTTGGGGGGGGGGAGAACCATTTCCCCGCAATAGGATTGGTAAACTGATAGAATCTAAGCCTGAGATATAGCTGAGCCAATTTTGCCACATATTTGGGGGAAACATGCCCGAGGGGGAAGGTAACACAGAAAACATATGAGAGAGAGAGAGAGAAAAGGAAGACGAGGAAAAAGGAGGAAGTGGAGGAGGAAGGGGAGGTAGAAGAAGAGGAAGAGAAGGCGGACAGCAGAAGAGGGGAGTGGGAAAAGAAAGGGGAGAGAGATTTCCGATGACAACATTGGGTGCCTGGATCTGGTAGCCAGCCCCATGCCTGCATTTTTCATACATAAGCAAGACTTTGCTTCTTCACTTGGGAGAGCTGGAGAAAGCGAGTTTGTGTCACGTAAAGCCAAGAGAGTCTGGACCTATTCAAGTCTGGCCAGCCCTATTCCCACTGCCCTCAAGACTTTTACCCTAGCCTTCAAATCTCAGCAATCACTCAGCTTCTTCTGTCAAAAGCCTGGGAGTCATGATCCACCTCTCTAATCTCATGATCAAAATCTATTGGCTCTGTCATCAAAATGGACATAGACTCTGTGACCTTCCCTCCAACAGCACCCCCCCAACAAGTCCATAATCCTATTATGTCCCATTTGAACAGCTGAATTGTCTCGCAGCTGTCTTTTTCTCCACAACGTTCTCCATGGAAGGGGTCATCTTCTGACACTTAGAATCTTTTCATGGCACACAAGCCCATACTTCATTGGGGAGTTGGAAAGACCATAGAGGGGGCCCAGCAATGCCCACAAAACAAGCAAGCATTATTGGAGCAAGCATAGTCCCCATATTTACCAATGATACGAAAGACAATATTGGCATGTTTCTCAGAACAGGTGTTTTGCTTTGTTTTGTTTTTTCATGATTGTTTTATGTTGTTTCAGTAAAAAGTGTAAGGTCAAACTTTTCTTCCTTTACTTGGGATATTTGAACACTGAAGCTTTCAGCCCCTTCCCATGGACAATTTCTAAGAGTAGTGTGCAGAGTTTAAGCTATGATCTTTAGTGAGGCCGCCAAGATACTGCATAGAGCATGCGCAAAAACATCTCCCAGGGTCTGTGAACATAGCATCGTTCGGTGTGTGAAGTTTTCTATAGAACCTTCCCGGAAGCGAGCACTCACAAAGGAGAGGCACAAGCATTCTTGTCACCCTCACCTTGAATCTTAACCTCTCTCCATCATCTTCTCTCAGAGACCTTTGGATTCCAAATTCAAATGAAAGAGGATCCAATAATAGCCAGCGATATCTGATTGGGAAGCTATCCTGACCTGGTGCTTTTGGAAGGGAGTAGAAGGAAAAGTTTTCCTAGGGTAGATGCAAGAACACTGAAGTAAGAGGTGAACAGTGCCATGTTTCTGGAAGGGAATGCTAACGATTCTAAGAGTGTCAAGTCACTCCAAATTATTGATCGCGCTGTTGTAATTCCAATCCAAATCTTAATAACTTGTTCCTTGAAACTTGACAGAATGATTCTAAATGCTGTCTGGAAGAACAGAGGAACAGAATAATCAAGAATTTTACAAAACAGAAATATTAGGAACCTGGGCACAAATAGATATCAGAATAGATTCTAAAACCACAATAATTAAAATAGAATGGTACCGAACCCAGACATAAGCAGGTAGAAAGAACATATAAGAATTTAATTCATGGTAAGAAGGGTATTTCAAGTCTCAGGGGGAAATGATGAGGAGACGATAATAAAATCCCCAGAATAAACTGATCACGACTTCACACGGCAGCCCAAAATAAATTTCAAGTGGATTAAAAATGTTGAAGTACATATACAAAAGCTAGGTAGGTGCATGTTTATCTAATCTCATGTTGGGAAAATATTTTAAATGGTATTTTACCATAAAGTAACATATTGATAGAATTAACCACAAATAAATGAAAGTCTTCTGCCCCAAGCAAAACTTAAGAACAAATGACAAACTGAGAGCAAAAAATATTTGCAACATATGTAACAAAGAGTTAATGTTCTTAATGCTCTGAAATGTCAATGTGGACAAAAGACATGATTAGGAAATTCACAAAGGAAGTACTAACGGCAAAAATATGAAAAATGTTTAACTTTGCAAGCTGTCAAAGATGTGCAAACTGAAACAATAGTGAAACACAATTTTTCAGCTATTACACTGACAGTTGAAAAAAAGAAAAAAGATTGTCTAGAGCGTGGGGAAATGGGCACCCGTAGATTGCTGGAATGAGTTGCAAGCGATAACAAGCCTTCCAGAGGGTAACTTGGCCAAATTCTTTAAAATGCGCACAGCCCCTGTACAGAGTAATCCTTCTTCTAGGAATTTACCCTTAGAAAATAAGCATAAATAACTGTGGAAATTTATTTAAAAGATGTTCCCCGGAAGGTTGTTTATAATAGCAAAAAATTAAAAACAAAATAAATGCCTGACAATATGGAACTGGTTAAATAAATTATGGTGTGGTATAATCCACAGCCGTAAAAAATCAAACTGAGAAAAGGTTCACAATATATAGTTAAATGTGTGTGGGGCGGGGCGTTGCAAGACAACCTGTACAGCGGGGTCTTTTTTTTGTTTTGTTTTTTTTAAAAAATGTATGTATGTAAATGTATGCATAGAAACAGACTTTAAGAGGATAACCACAAAGTTATCAGTGATTATCTCTGGGTGGCAAGAGTATTGGTGATTTTCATTATTTTCCAAATATTCTGCAATAAAAATGTATTACTTTTGTAACAAGCTTCTTAAAAACATTAGCTTTTATTTAAATTCTGCATGGAAGTCAAGTCTCAACAAATGGCCATGAGGAACCTTTTTTGAGGAAGTGCTTGCAGCCAGAAACTGGGGGATACTGGGGGAAACAGTCCTGCCCAATGTCACTGGGAAAGAAGGGCATAAGCCAGCTTCCAGGCTCCACTGGCCTTGGAATCAACAACCCCGTCACAGCCCCTGCTTCCAACAACTTCCTCTTTGATGAGCCTTAGAATGGGAAACTGATGTAGACTGAAAATAATAATAATAATAACAATAATAATGATGAATTTGATAATATATCCATAGGTGACAATGAACATTTTCCAGACCCTGAGCTCATTGCTTTACAGATATTATCTCATTTAATCCCCACAACAATCCTGTGGCAAAGGGATTATTGTCTGCGATTTATAGATGAGAACTGAGACGGGGATGAAATTCGCTCCCAGGCTGCCGGGGGAAGTTACACATGCCTCTGAGCCCATGTGTAATTCCCAGAGCCCCTGGCCCATCTCTAGTGATGAGGGGGACAGTGGAGCATTTTTCCAAACCCCATGTCCTCATCCCGACATCACCACCCGGGCCTCAATTTCCTTTGTGATTCAGCCTTGTATTATGTAGCCTGACTCCAGTGTGAAAGATTTGTGGCAATTGCATGATGTATGAGGTGCCATTTGTAAAAATATTATTTAGTGTAAAACATGATGTTTTTTCTGCTGATTTACAAGTTGGATTTATAAATCTGCACTTCTCACTCTCTGAGTTATATATCTTGCCGCTGATTTATAAAACTTGCCTGTAAATCTTCCCAGCAAAGTTTTGATTCAGAAATCATTATTTTAAGAATTAGATTTAGTTAAAACATTCCACTGCTTTATAGGGGAGGCAATGGATTTACATAACTCCGATCGGGGCTTACAGATCCTACAGCGGCTTTACAAGTCGTGCCCAGGAATTCCTAAAGAAAATGCTCTGATTTAAGGGCATTCCCTTCACACGTTAGATACAACTGACTGATTTACACAGCCAAAGCCATACAATAATGATCCATTTTATAAAATCTCACTTTTCTTTAACTCCGGACCGTGATTTATATGCCCTGATTGGGTTTTCTATAATTTGACCTCAGTCCCACGCTCCTCCGTCCCAGAGCTGATGGTGGGGAAAAGGCCCAGGAGTCAGGGATGGTCAGAAGAGAGTGACCCTGCCTCTCTCCTTCATGACCTTTCTCCCTTATTCCAAAAACGCCAAAATATGGGACCCTGACCCCCTGAGCTAAAGGCAGGTAAGCTCCGGGGAGGGTCTGTAGGTATGGCCTTGATGGTAATGTTGTAAGCTCACTCTGTCCCTGGGAGCTCAGATGAAGAGGACAGTTGATCTCAGGGAGAAGAAAGGGCCAATCCAGGGGACAGACAATATATACGATGAACAATTGCTGGCTGAATAAATCAATGAACAAATAAACACATTTTTTAAAAGCAGAGACCAAAGGGCATTCAACAGATAGCAAACAATGGCAGCATAAATGAATGAGGAGGCAGGGAACCTGTGGGGACCTGAGAGAGATGCTTGTCCATCTGAGTCGAACAGCCACAGCTTAGCTCCACCTGTTTGTTGAGATATGGGAACGCCTGCCCAGGTCTGGCTTTTCAGGAGAACCTTGAAATTCAGATTTTAATTTTTTCAAGTTTTTTTTTGTTTTGTTTTGTTTTTTAATTTGACAGAGGGAGAGAGCACAAGCAGGGGGAGCCTGCACGGAGCAGGGAGCCAGATGCGGGACTCGATTATGGGATTATAACCTGAGCCGAAGGCAGGTACTTAACCAACTGAGCCACCCAGGTGCCTCAAAATTCAGATTTTTATGTTAAATGCGCCTCTAAAACTGGATTTAATTCAGGTCTAGTTTCTCATAGTAAAATGGGCACAGGTTACATGTAGAGGTCAATGATGTTTGACCAAAGTATATGCCCATCCAACCAGCAACCTAATCAAGTTATAGAACATTTCTATCTCTCCGGAAAGTTCCTTCCTGCCCCTTGAGGTCAATCTCCTCAGTCCCACCACAGCTCCAGTTAAACACTGGTTTGGTTTTTATCCCCACAGTTAAGTGTTCCCTATTTTGGAATTTAAAATAAATGGAATCCTACGGAATCATTTTTTTTCTGCCTAGCCTCTTCCACTCAACATAATGTCGGTGAAATCCATCCATGCTGTTGTGTGTAATAATAGTTTGTTTCTTTTTATGACTGAGTAGTATTCCTTTGTATACATATGTCATAAGTGTTTATTCATTCCCATTTGGATTCTCTCCAGACCTGAGGTATTATAAATAAAGCTGCTGAGAAACAAACTGAGGACCTCAGAGGGGAGGGGGTGGGGGAATGGGATAGGCTGGTGATGGATAGTAAGGAGGGCACGTATTGCATGGTGCACTGGGTGTTATACGCAACTAATGAATCATCGAGCTTTACATCAGAAACCAGGGATGTACTGTATGGGGACTAATATAATGTAATAAAAAAACATGAAAAAAATAAAATAAAAAAAATAAAGCTGCTGTGAACATTTCTGGGCACGTCTTTTTAGGAACATGTATTTTCATTTCTCTCGGGTAAAAAAAACCTAGGAAAGGAATTGCTGATTTGGCAGGGGTGAGCTTAATTTTAAAAGAAGCTGCCAAACAGTCTTCAACAATGATTTCACCATTTATACCCCCCAATCCGCTCCACTGGCCCAGTGATTCAGGGGAGTTTCAGAGGAGCAACCCTCTTACCAACACGTGCTACTATTAGTCTTTTTCATTTTAGTCATTAGCCATATTAGTCATAATTTTAGTCATTTGAAGGTTCTCTAGGGAGTGGTATCTCCTATTAATTTTCATTTTTCTAATAACTAACGGCGCCTAGCAACATTTCTTAAACTCATTGGCCATCTGTATATCTTCTTTTGTGAACTGTTTGTTCAAATCTTTTGCCTGTTATTTATGGGTTGTTTGCTTTGCTATTACTGAGTTGAAAGAGAGTTTTATATAATCTGGATACAGGATACAAGTCTTTTTCAGATATATGTGTTGCAAATAATATTTCCCAGTCTGTGGCTTGATATTTCCTTTCCTTGTCAATGTCTTTTAAAAGCAAATAATTTTAATTTCAATGAAGTACAATCTGTGATCTTTCTTTAACTAAGGCATTCTGTGCCCTTAAAAATATTTATCTGCAGGGGCGCCTGGGTGGCACAGCGGTTAAGCGTCTGCCTTCGGCTCAGGGCGTGATCCCGGCGTTGTGGGATCGAGCCCCACGTCAGGCTCCTCCGCAATGAGCCTGCTTCTTCCTCTCCCACTCCCCCTGCTGTGTTCCCTTCTCTCGCTGGCTGTCTCTATCTCTGTCGAATAAATGAATAAAATCTTTAAAAAAAAATATTTATCTGCCTCTAAGTGGCAAATTTTTCTCCTATGTTGTCTTTTATAATTTCTATAGTTTTAGGCTTGATGCTCAAATCTATGACCCATTTCAACTTATTTCTTGAGAACAAAGTATGGAAAGAATTGTAGTTTACTTCTGTTCCATACAAATACCTAGTTTCTCTAGCATCCCAGAAATCCATTAGCGTATGTCCTCCAACATTGTTCTTTTAAAAAATTGTTTTACTCCTCAACAAAGTAGGGATAAGATGGAACATACTTCAACATCACAAAGACCGTACCCAAAAGACCCACAGCTATTTTCATCCTCAATGGGGAAAAACTGAGTTTTTCCTCTACAGTCAGGTACAGGACAGGGACGCCCACTCTCACCACTGTTGCTCAACATAGTACTAGAAGTCCTAGCCTCAGCAATCAGACAACAAAAAGAAATAAAAGGCATCCAAATTGGCAAAGCTTTCACTATTTGTAGACAACATGATACTCTGTAGAAAACCCAAAGACTCCACCAAAAACCCGCTAGAATTAATACGCGAGTTTAGATAAGTTCCAGGATATAAAATCAATGTACAGAAATCTGTTGCATTTGTATATACCAATAATGAAGCAGTGTAAAGAGAAATCAAAGAATTGATCCTGTTTACAATTGCACTGAAAACTGTGAGATACCTAGGAATAAACCCAACCAAAGAGGTAAAAAATGCATACTCTGAAAACTATAGAACCCTCATGAAAGAAATTGAAGGGGACACAAAGAAATGGAAAAACATTCCATGCTCATGGATTGGAAGAACAAACATTGTTAAAATGTCTATACTACTCAAAGTAATCTACACATTTAATGTAATCCCTATCAAAGTACCATCAGCATTTTTCACAGAGCCTGAACAAACAATCCTAAAATTTGTATGGAACCACAAAAGACCCCGAATACCCAAAGCAATCCTGAAAAAGAAAAGCAACACTGGAAGCATCACGATTCTGGACTTCAAGCTATATTACAAAGATGTCGTCATCAAGACAGTATGGTACTGGCACAAATCAGACACATAGATCAATGGAACAGAATAGAAAACCCAGAAATGGACCCACAACTATATGGTCAACTAATCTTTGACAAAGCAGGAAAGAATATCCAATGGCAAACAGACAGTCTCTTCAATAAATGGTACAGGGAAAATTGGACAGCAACATGCAGAAGAATGATGTGGAGAAAGGGGAGCCCTCTTCCATGGCTGGTGGGAATGCAAACTGGGGCAGCCACTCTGGAAAACAGTATAAAGTTTCCTCAAAAAGTTAAAAATAGAACTATTGTATGACCCAGTAATTGTTCTACTAGGTATTTACCCAAAGGATAAAAAAAAAAAAAAAATCAGATTTAAAGGAATGCATGCACCCTGAAGTTTATAGCAGCATTATCAACAATAGTGGAACTATGGAGAGAGCTCAACTGTCCATCAACGGAGGAACGGATAAAGATGTGGTAGATATACATGATGGAATATTACTCAGCCATCAAAAAGAGTAAAATCTTACCATTTACAATGACATGGATGGAGCTAGAGTGTATTGTGCTGAGTGAAATTAATCAGAGAAAGACAAATACCATATGATTTCACTCATAATGTGGAATTTAAGGAACAAAAAAGGTGAATATAGGGAAAGGGAAAAAAGAGAGCGAGAGGGAAGCAAACCATAAGAGACTCTTAACTATAGAGAACAAACTGAGGGTTGATGGAGGGACGTGGGTGGGGGATGGGCCTAAATGGGTGATGGATAGTAAGGAGGGCACTTGTTATGATGAGCACTGGGTGTTACATGTAAGCGACGAATCACTAAATTTTACGCCTGAAACCAATATATTACACTATATGTTTACTAACTAGAATTTAAATGAAAATTTGAAACAACAATAAATATAAATAAATAAATAAATAAATAAATAAATAAATAAATAAAAATTGTCCTTTGCCTTTTCAGATAATTTTTAGGATCACTTGTTAATTTAAACAAAAGAAGAAGCCTGCTGAGATTCTGATCGGAATTTTAATGAATCTATAGGTCAGTTTGGGGAAACAGATATCTTACCACTACCTAATCTTCCAATCCATTAACATGCATATAACTTCATTAATTTAGATTTCCCTTAAGTTCTTTCAGTAATGTTATATAGTTTTCAATGTAGAAATCTTACATGGCTTTCATTAAATTACTTCGTATTTTATCTGTAATTTATTTTCTAAATATTTAATACTTACATATAAATACAATTAATTTTGCGTATTCATCTTATATTTTGCAACCTTGCTAAATAAGTTTTGAATCTAGCAGGCTTTTATAAGTCCCTTAGGATTTCCTATGCAAATGACCATGTCATTTCTTAATAAATAATTTTTTTTATTTCTTTTCAATATTTATGTATTTTGTTTTGTTTTCTTTCCTTATTGCTCTGGTTCAGATATCCAGTATACTATTGAACAGAAGTGATGAGATGAACATCTCTGCCTTGTTCCCAATTTTACAGTGAAAACATTCAGTCTGTAACCATTAAGAATGATGGTTGCTCTATAATTTATATTTATAGATTCCCACCATTAGGTTGAGAAAGTTTCCTTCTGTTTGTGATTTGCTAGGAGTTTTTATGGCTTTTATAGTCCATCAAGTTCTTTTTCTCATCTGAGATAATTATGTGATTTTTCTTCTTTATACTATAATGTGTTATTAAATTTATTATTTTTTCAGTGTTGGATTATCTTTGCAATCCTAGGGTGTAACTTACACAGTGCTGAATTCAGTTCACTGTTATTTTGTTGAGGATTTTATTTTATATGTTCATGAGACATATTGGTCTATAATTTCCTTTCCTTCTAATGACATTGTCAGCTTTTGATATCAGGATTAGGTTGTTGGAAAATAGTCCCTACTATATTATCAGAAAAAGTTTGTGTAATATTCTAATTATTGCTTTTGTAAATGTTTGATAGAATTTAATAGCAAATCACTGTGACATGGAGTTTTCTTTGTGGGAAGGTTTCTTTATAATAAATTCAGTTCTTTAAATTTGTATAGGATTATTCAAATTTTTATTTCCTCTTCATTATGTTTTATAAGATTGTTTTTTAGGGTATTTGTCCATTTCATATAAGCTTTTAAATGTATTGGCATAAAATCCTTCATAATATTTTTATTATTATTCATTATTTTTCTTATTTCTTAATATCCTTTAGGGTATGTATTTTTTATTATTTTGGATATGTATTGATATGCATAGGGTAGATATTCATATCCCCATTTGTATTTCTGATGTTGGTGCTTTGGCCTCTTTCTTTCTTCATCAATTCCTCCTGCTATAAGTTTATCAATTTTATTAAAGTTTTCAAAGAACCAGCTTTTGGCTTTGTTAATTTTCTCTGTGTGTATGTTTCCTGTTCATTGATGTCTGCTCTTATATTTATTAATTCTTTTCTTCTACTGTATTGGGCTTATTTCACTTTCCTTTTCTCTCTTTCCAAAATGGAAACAAATAATTGATGTTAATCCTTTTTCTTTTCTAATATAGACATTTAATGGTATAAATTTTGTTCTAAGTATTGCTTTAGCTGCCCCTTACAAAATTTTTAAATGTTACATTTTCATCTTCATTACATTCAAAATATTTTTAATTTATCTTGGAATTTTTATGAATGAATTACTTAGACATGAATTACTTAGAAAATTGTTATTTTGTTTCAAAATATTTGGAGATTTTCTGGATATATTTTTATTGATTTCTAACGTAATCCCATTATTTTTCAGAAAGTGACTCTGTAAGACTGCAATATTTTAAGATTTTGTGACTTATTTTATGACTTAGAATATGACCTATCATAGTGACTATTCCATGTATATTTGAAAAAAAT
Organism: Ursus americanus; assembly: GCF_024610735.1. NCBI lineage: Eukaryota > Metazoa > Chordata > Mammalia > Carnivora > Ursidae > Ursus > Ursus americanus. Next base: position 37,697,936 of record NC_142147.1, read on the forward strand.
ATGTATTCTGCAGGTGCTTGGGTGTATTTCTATACATGTCAATTATATAAAGTTTGCTGATATTGTTGTTTAGATCTTCTGTATCCTTATCAACGGTTTGTGTATTTCTGTCAATTACTGAGAAAGGAATGTTAAATTTCTCTATGATTGTGGATTTGTCTATGGCTCCCTTCATTTCTGTCAATTTTTTTCTTTATGAATTTTCATACTCTCTGATTAAGGGCGTACATATTTAAGATTATCCTATCTTCCTAGTAAAGTATTCCTTTAATCATTATATACTGTCTTTCTTTATCTCTTATAATATTCTTTGTCTTGAAAGCTAACTGTCTGTTACACACAAAACTATTCTTGCTTTCTTACGTTTATTGTTTGCATGGCATGTTTTCTCCATCCTCAATCTGTCTTGTTCTTTATATTTAAGATGCATCTCTATGGAAGGCATATAATTGATTCTTGCTTTTTTTGGTCCAGCCAAATTCTCTGTCTTTTAATTGAGGTACTTAGTACATTCACATTTGATATAATTATTTATCAGTTGAGGGTGAGGTCTTCCATTTTGCCATTTGGTTTCCATTTATCTAGTCTGTTGTTGTTTTTTTTTTCTTTTCTCTTTCGTTGCTCATGCCTTGCATTCTTTGAGGCTTACCACATATCTTAGGACTCCATTTTATTTTCTCTATTGGCCTTTTATTTTTTGGTGATTGTCATAGAGCTGATAAGATGCATCTATAAATTATCGGTATCTATTTAGAGTCAATATTATAGCTCTTTGTGTTTCGTGCTTCATGTCTGACACTTCGCACTCCCTATATTACAAGAAAATAACCCCATAATAGTATAACCTCATTTATTCACGCGTATCCTTTTTGCAATTGTCTTTTATTTCTCCATATGTTAAATGCCACCCTGTAACATTATTACTTTTGTTTTAAATAATCAGTTTTATTTTAAGTAACTTTAAATTATAAAAAGAATAAAATATATAGACTTTATCTTGCAGATTCATTTCCAGCTCTGTTGCCATTGATTCTTTCCATGCAGATTTAAATTTCCATTTTGTAGCATCCCCTTCAGCTCGAATAACATTTTAAAGCATTTTGTGCAGTACAGATATCCTAACAATAAATTTCAAAAACTTTCATTTGTTAGAAAATAGCTTTATTTCATCCTCATTTGGGAGGTAATTTTTGATGGAAATAAAATCTTGGTTGACAGAATAGTTTTTTCTTTTCCATTTTAAAAATATAATTCAATTGTTGCTTACCCTCTGTTATTTCAGATGTGAAGTCAGCAGTCAGTTCTTCTTCTTATTTTCCCCTGTACATAATGCATGCATACATATATATATATATATATATATATATATATATATATATATATTAATCTGGCTGCTTTCAAGATTTTCTTAGCTTTGGTTTTAGGCAATTTGACTCTGATGGCTTACTTTATATTTATCTTTCTTGGAGTTGGCTCAACTTTTCTAACTTATCACATTTTATCCAATTTGCTAAGTTTTTGGTCATTATTTCTCAAAATTTTGGTCTGCCATTATCATTGTCTTCTCAATCTGGGACTGCAATTCCATGTTGGAAAGATTAGTAGTACTTATTTTTTGGTCTCAATATTCCTTTACATTATTTGAAAATTCCAGAAACTCCAAAGAAGTGGAGTTATACCCATTGATATTTACTATATTAGAAATTACAGCTGAGAACTTCTTAATTATATTGACCTATTGACCTACTTATTGACTTATAGAGGAAGGAAAAGAGGAAGAGGAGGCGGAGGGGAACATAGCTCTTATGTGGTTCACATAAATAACATTCTTAAAGGAAAATCCATATTTAGAAAAACTTCAATAAGAAGAATGGCATGATTTAATATTTTCACAGAGTAGTTTTCTGACTTAATAAATAAAAGACAGGTGGGGTCTCATATCTGATTCTCCGTCAATCTGTTGTGGTCCAACACATCATGTAGCTTCTGGACAACTCCACTGTATACTCAAAAATGAATGGAAGTAGAAAGGCCAAGGAACCACACAAGACTGCTCTTGTACCATCACTATTCAGACCTAGTCTCTCTGTTCTGATTTCAATCCTTAGCAGTCGCTCTCTGATAAGCATTGGGCATTCTCCATGCATGTGAAGCCTGGCCTTTGGCCATGAACTTAGGTGGTACCCCCCCCCCCCCACACACACACACAGACACAGTTCCCTTTCTCCGATGTTCCACTGTGCAAACTCCAGGTACCTGAGCTGACCCAAACTCTGACGGGTGTCTCCTCAGCTTAGAAGTCCTGCTATGCTCTGTTCAGAAAACAGCTTACTGTACTATGTTTGTAACTCGTCCCCAGGCAGAAAGCTAAGTGACCAGGGGGCCTATCTCTTGCATTTCCTCTCTTTCAGGAATCACTGTTCTATGTTATCTATTTCCTATTGCCTGAAAATCGTTGTCCTATATTGCGTCTAGTTTTATAGCTGTTTGTGGCAAGAGAACCAGTCTGGTACCAGTTACTTCATCATGGTTAGACGTGGAAGTCTTGCATGTTTGGAATATTGCCCATAAAACTCGATGACCGTATATAGCTCATGGACCACCTGTGTGAGAGTCCTGGTCCCTATCCTTGCTTTTCAAACTGTGGTCTTTAAAGGAGCAGTACCAACATCAGCTGGGAGCATATAGGAAAGGTAGAAGCTCAGGTCCCAGCCCAAACCACATTCAGAATGTGCCCTTGAACAAGACCCAAAGGTGATTTTCTGGTCATTGACATTAGAAAAGGTCTGGTCAAAGGTTTCTGCATTAGCTGTCTGCGTTTCCCAAACTGAATCTAAGAATTACCTGGAATACTTGCTAAGATCTATTCCCAAGCACCATTCTGACCCACTGAATCAGAATGGCTAAGACAGTGATACTGATCACCAGGGAAGCTTGGGAAATATGGAGCTACTTTGTAAACCTGTGAGGCTCATTGGACCCACGACTTCTGCTTCCATTATGTGATCTGCCTCGTGGTACCACCTTGATTTGACTCCACCTGGGCACTAATTCAAAGGATATAACTAACCCACATAGATAATTACATGGGTAATCTCATTTTCCCAAGGAGCTTTCAGGCCATACTTTTTAAATGCCTTACTTACCTACTCAGGGAGCCAGTGGTCTCCTTTCACACATGACAACTCTGGTTTTCAAATCTTCACTTCAGATTTGCCTCTTCTAGAGTGCTCTCTGAAACCAACCTCTCTAAAGCTTTCAAGAAAAATAATAAGAATGTTCATGTAGCTATAGGTCAGGTTATCGGGTTATTTACTTTGCGTGTATGATAGTACTTTATACTCGTCACTTACCAACTTTCCTCCAGTACATTTAAAGGAACCACAACCCTAATTTGCTTAGTCTGATCTTAGCACAATTACAGTCTTGGCACCTAGCATATTCCTAATTCATGTTGTTCACTCAACCCATGATTATACTGTTACCCATTTGCAATTTCTAATTTTCTAATATAGTAAATATCAATAGGTATAACTCCACTTCTTTGGAGTTCCTGGAATTTTCAAATAATGTAAAGGAATATTGAGACCAAAAAAATAAGTACTACTAATCTTTCCAACATAGAATTGCAGTCCCAGATTGACAAGAGTGCAAACAGCACTCAAAACAAGTCTGTGGCATTTTGGCCTTAGTCACTCATATCATCTATGCACTCTCCCCTGGGTTAGGCTGGGTAGACTAGGTCCCACTGTATCTCACCCATCACCATATCAGGCATCACATCCTATACCATAGAATGTTTAGAACGCTGCTGGGTCAGCGGGAGGCGAGTAGGGGAGCCAGCTGTCGCAAGGGTGACCATCCAGCTGCCTGCATGTGGGATGAGTGATCTCAAATAGCAGAAACGGAGGTGACGGGGGCAGAAGCATGTCCACCCGACACAGGATACCGTCCTCAGGGGCTCCAGGCCTCCTTTGCCAAGGTCAGGCGTGTGCAGATGGTACGGGGGAGAAGCTGACTCATGTGCATCGAGCAGTGGGAATGGGAGCTGAGGCCCCTCTCTGTGACCTTAGGAGGCTTATTTCACCTTGCCAGCTCTGCTCTCCTCATCTGCATGTGGAAACTGGATGTGTCTACATGCAATCATGATTTCCTCTGTTTGACGTGTGAGGCAGAGCGTACACTGCTGCTTGTGCCCTCCTAGCGGCTGCCTTGTAACAGAACGGAGTCTCAGGTATTAAGAGCCTCCACACGTGCATGATGACTTCACTCCACTCTAAGTGATATTGTCAAGGATCTGCCTTCAGGGATATTATTTGAAACTTTACATATAACAATGATAACATAAAATTAACCTAAATCCAACTACGGACGATTGTCCAAATTATGATCTAGCCATGTGATAGGCTATTATATAGCCATTTGAACTCTTACAAAGAAAAGTTAATAACATTAGAAAATGCTCACCAAATAAAGCCCCCAAATAAAAAGGCTAAATAAGGTTGTTATGTGTATAAAATATATAAGAATATATTCTGGATGACAATGTTGATTATAAGTGATTTTAAAATTGTTTTCTCTATGTTCTCTCTGCTTCGTTATAAGTCAGCAGAAAAGGAAAAAAATCTTATTTAAAAAAAATCTTAGATTGGAATCTGAAGGTCTGGGTTTGAGTCCTGGTTTTCAATATAGGCTGTGTGACCTTGAGTAAGAGAAGTTTGCAAAGTGGGGGAAACTTGCCTCCCCTTTCTTACTGGGTGGGTAAGCAGCTAAAATAAGACAACGTGCAGGGAACAGCCCTGCGGAAGACAAATGGCGAATAGAAGGGCCATTGCTCCTGTGAATTAGATGAGGAAACAGGAAGATATATATATATATATTTTTTTAGATTTTATTTATTTATTCGACAGAGACAGAGACAGCCAGCGAGAGAGGGAACACAAGCAGGGGGAGTGGGAGAGGAAGAAGCAGGCCCATAGCGGAAAAGCCTGATGTGGGGCTCGATCCCATAATGCCAGGATCACGCCCTGAGCCGAAGGCAGATGCCCAACTGCTGTGCCACCCAGGCGCCCCAGGAAGATATTCTTATAAGAAATGTTGGTGCTGATAAGATTTCAAGTTGCCGTTGTCTTCTCCAACCCCACTTTCAAATAGGCAAAGAAGAAAGAGAGAGAGAAAGAGAGAGAGGAAAGAAGAGAGAGAGGAAGGAAGGAAGGAAAGAAGGAAGGAAGGAAGGAAGGGAGGAAGGAAGGGAGGAAGGAAGGGAGGAAGGGAGGAAAGGAGGGAGGAGGGAGAAAGAGAGGAAGGGCAGAAGGGAGGGAGGGAAGGAAGGAAAGAAAAAAAAAAAAAACAACTCATGCAGGTCTTTTTCCCTGGTTACAGAAGTGCCTCTGGGTGCCTAAGGCATAAGCCGCAGCTGGTAACTCTGTTCCCACACTACACGAAAAGAGCCCTCCTCTCACACACAAACCTGTTACCCCAGCCAGCCCCCTGCTCTAACGAGGGGTTAGATGGAGCCTCTGTTCAAAGCCTAATGCTTCATGATACCTGCAGCCTCAAGAGTGTATTTCCTGCCTTCAACCAAGGGGCAGGGGCCATCCCCCCTCCCTGGACGTCCAAGAAGACATCGGCATTCATTGCAAGCCATGTGACACCGAGGGCAGCCATTTTGAAATGTGTTTGCAATATTTACTTAACGGCAGACTGTGAATGCTCTAAGACACAACAATCCCACTTTGCTGCAGTGACCCCGGGGAGATACTGGCACGTGTGCGTGAGATGACGGTGCGTTCTTTGTAGCTACGGCACCACATAGACGGGGCATGCCACAATCACACTCAGACACCACTGCTCTTAGAGTTGAGCCGAATGAGTGAATAGGTGCTGACATCAAAATCTCCAAGAGCTTATTTATTTAGTTTTAGATGACCAAACTGACAATCAGAGCGTAGCCCACGAAACCATCTCTATAAAAATAACTTAAAACATCACCTTTCTAATTTCTGTGGGTGCATAAAGGCATAGAAAGCCTGGGATGCTTTAGACCAAATTGACAGGAGTGGTCAGATCTAGGGCTAGGAGGGATGTGTAGAGGGAAAAATGCACTTTACCTACATTTAAGTTGGTGTTTCAAAAAACAATATGTTCGTATAATACCTGTGTAATTAAAATTAACTTAAAAGTAAAATTAAGAGAGCTGACAAAAATAATCACAAGGAGTTGTTAATTGAAGAAATAAATAGACCACGGACAATTGGAGCCAGGTTTTTCATTGTTGGAGAGCAGGTTATAAAATTGGAAAGGGGAGGTGGAGATATACTAGTGTGTGATTGGAGTTGAAGTTATAGTTATGAACTCATGGTTTTAAAAAAGGACAGAGGGGGGAAGGGAAGGAGGAGAGGGAGAGAGACAGAGAAAGGGAGAGAGATGTCATACATTTACATACAGAGGCCCAGAAGCAAGGACATCCCAGTGGCAATGAGCACACCCAGCCGCCAGATCTTGGTTTCTAATGCCATTCTTCACTAAAGGGAAACAGGGCACCTTAAAGAAATGGCTGATTCCAGGTCTGGGACAGGGAAAATACAAGATGAGCCTTAGAACATCTTCTTGTGCCAAAAAGGGAAGGAAATGTTCAGAGAATGACAGGGACACATCAAAAGGACAAAGAAGCCAGTTTGAAAGGACTCCTACTGGTCACCTCTGGGACCATTCTAGTATCAAAATTAATAATGAGAGAACCATACCACACTGGATGCAACAAAAATCCAAGAGGTACACTGACATAAAATAATAAGTGGGAAAGTGGGGAAAGCTCTTGCTTAGAGTAGAACGGCAATTAGTTAATGTAGACGGAATAACAGAATCAGGGAAAGTACCTTCAGACAAGCCTCCCACCTGAGAGCCATTGAATCAACCAAGAATCCTCAATGGCTGCTAAAACAAGTGAATGAACATTTGAGGGTAACTGGATATATTTCCATAGTCTCAAAATATCTCCCCCTAAGCGACTTACTAATTACAAAGGGAAGAGTGTAACTTAAGTATGGAGAGACCCCGCAACACTGCTATAACCCAGGGGTCCGGGTCAGCGTGGCTGACCCAGGACAAACCCCCAACTGTGCCACCTGACAGGACCCCCCAAGAGGAACAAAGCACCTGCCATGGTATTTCTGCCCATAATGCATTACCTGAATCCGATCCTAACAAAACATCAGACAAACCCGAACTGAGGACAGTCTGCAAAGTAACCGGCCCGCGGTCCTCAGCTCAGTGGCATGAACACAAAGGAAGCCTGAAGCACGACTTCCCTGTGAAAGGAGGCTGGACACATGTGAAAACTAAGGACCGTGCGTACTCTGGAGTTTCCTTTCGCTGTACAGGACATTATTCAGATAATTGGCCAAATGAGACTAAACCTGTGGATTAGACAACAGCATTGTATGGATTTCAATTTCCTGATTTTTGTTTATTTTCAGATTCCTGTGGTCACACAAGTGAACGTCCTTGCTTTCAGAACATCCGTGCTGAAGTATTTAGGGGGTAAAAGAGCATTGTACCTGCAATTCATTCTCGAACGGTTCAGAGAAGTTCGAATGCATGTGCGTACACATAATTACAGTGTGTGAGAGAGAGATGGGAACGAGGGGAAGAGAGAGGGAAGAAGAGAGAAGAGGATAAATCTGGGAAAATGTGAACAATTGAGGCATCTGAGGAAGGGAATATGGGGATTCTTGCAACTCTTCTGTAAGCCTGAAATTACAAACTTAAAAGGAAGTTTAAAAAGAGAGAAGGAGTTAGACAAAATAACTTGCAGCAGACAGCCAAGGTCTCCGACCAAGAGTCAGGGTCAAAAGCTCACTCGGCCCGTCCTGCAGAGAGGCTGAATAAACAGAATACTTGAGAATCTGGGTCCGAATCTGGCCAAGGGAGAGGCGATAGAGAGTAAGACCTCTAGGACTATTAATCCTGAATTGTGGGGGTATTGGGGCAGCAGAGTGGAAAAGTACATGAGCAGGTGACACTTAGCAGGGTCCCCCAAATATGCTCAGTGCACATGAACCATGCCTGGTCCCTGCTCTCAGCCCCTGCCCCCCCGCCCGGGTCCATCGCTGAAATATGATGCAGGTGAAGTTCCCCGGAATGCCTAAGAAACAAAGAAAAAGCACAATGGAGGTCACGAGCCTCTGCCCAAGGCCGCCACTGCCCCATTTGATTGTAGAGAGCTTTTTCATGAATAAAGTTAAAATATGTAAACCACCCAAGTGCTTCTGAAAAATTATCTGAAAAATGCTTTGCCCCCACCAGAGGATGCGGGGAAAGAGGTCCCTTATTTAAAGGAACAGGCTATCCCAATCAATGCCTGAATGTCCCGGGCCTCTCCGGGGCCTCTGGATCGAACTGGGGAAACTGAGAAGTGAAATCAGGACGAGCCCAGGCTGCTGCAGCCTTGGGCACTAGGGGGCAGGCCAGCGGGTTCGCTCACCTGCAGTGGCCAGCTCGGTGGGGCCCGGGCACAGAGAGCAGCACCGCGAACTTCACACGCAGAAACACACTCCAGTGCACCGTCATAGGTGTGTACGCACGTGTGCGTGTGTGCGTGCATATGTGTGTGTGTTCGGGGAACCTTGATCCATAGAAATCGAATGCAGAAAATCAAAGTACATTTAAATTCTCGGGCAGTTTAACTCTTTCTTTCCATGGCAGGAGAATTTTCAGTGTTTGCAGAACCCTGAAAACACCTCCGCAGAGCTCTGCTGTCCTCAGCACAGAGTCTAAACACCTGCAGGGCGGGATAGAGGGAGGACCCAGAGGTGGGGTCAGGCAGCCTGCTGCCCCTTGTTCCAGCCTTGTGACTCAGGGCAGGTACTTAAACTCCTGACCCCAGCATCCTCCTGGGTGAAGTAAAGACAGCAGCACCCATGTCCTCGTGCCATCGTGCAGATCACGGGTAACCTGCAGCATCCCAGAAGACGTGGTCAATTGTAGCAGTGACGGTGATTTTCATTACCATCTGCTTCCCAGGCAAGAGCACCCGGAAAACATCCTCCCAGAGCCTGCTTCCCTTGGTCTCAGAGGGGAGAGCCGAGCCATGACTGATGCTCGAACTTCCGGGCTGCACGCATCGGGCCACCCGGGACACGCTCGCCAGGCTCTTGTTGGGGCAACGCATGGACGAGCACACCGCAGTTTTCGGACATCTTCAAGGCACTGAAGGAACTTCTTCTAAGTTCTCTTAAGAAGAGTTTTTTCAACGCATCTACGAGCGTGGATTTCCTCCTGTACCTGCAGCATTGTATTACCCTTGAGTCTAAATCATCTCTTCCGTTTTCCTTGCAAAAATCTTCCCTGACAGCCAACAGAACATATTCTTCTTCTAATTGTTGATTTACCTTTCACAAACGCCGGTGGATCTCCCCATCTCTAATCCTCTTCCGCTCATTCATTAGCTATCAAGTGTGGCTTTTTGGAACGATTATATTGTGCCCCACTGTCAGCGCTCTCTGTGCAGGTAGAGGATACGTCCTGACTCCTTACACAGGATGTAAATTATTGCTGGCACACCAGTACCTGAAGAATGATTACACCCAGCGCACAGTTAAATAATGGATGCTTAGCACGGTGCATTGTAATAAGCAAAAGATATGAAATATCTACTATTCTAAGTGGAATATGCTAAGTATTTTTTTTAATAATAAAACCGTTTTGGGGAAGACAGACTATTGAATCATGGTCTCCGGAAGAGACACCCCAGGCGTCAGCTCTTTTGCAGAATCTGGCAAGCACTGTCACCTCATCTGTGAAATGGGAACAGTCATCACACCCTTCCTTGTGCAAGGGGGTTGCAGGTGAAGGCTTAGCACCGAGCCCGGCACGGAGTAGGTGCTCAGTCAACGGCCGTAGCTGCTGGAGTCTGAGGAGCGGGCAGGCTTGTGGGAGGTCCAGCTGGAGCACCTGTTACCTGGGCTGCGTCAGGTTCAGCGTCTGACCCCAGGGAGAGGCCGACCCTTTCCCTTCCACTGGTCAGTGGAAGGTGAGACCTGCTTTGCCACCCAATATAGTGGAAGGTTCTGGAACATTGGGAAGAAATGGAGTTGAAATGACACTTGGAGCCCTCTCTCTCCTTGTGAAGCCCAGAAGAAATGGAGCTTCTGGCACAGCACAGTGCTCAGACTCTCCCCTGGGCCCTGGGCTTTAGAGGGCCCTTCCCTGATCGCCATCACTTGGCCACCTGGAGCCTGCACCCTCCCCGTCTTGGCGCATACTCCTGGAACTGGGATGCTGGCATCCTCGCCTGCATGACATCGAGCCCTCATCCAGGGTTTACAGGGTCCTCACCCCCGGGGCCTGTGCTCCTGAGCGTCAAACACGTCACTGGTGTGCACTGAGCCCCGGGGAGGTGAAGTGCAGAGACTAGATGCCCCAGGGACAAGTTAGCTGGGATGGTCACATACACCCATTGAGTGTGGAGGGAGCAGACAATGGGGAGGCCCCGCTGTAGCTCCATGGAGACCTGTACTGAGCTGAGCACGAGGGACACGTCTAGGAGGTGACTGATGCAGAGGGCCTCGGGCTGTGTGGTGCGGCTCCAAGCCAGACTATGCATCGGGTACTTCGGGCACTTTTTCTCACTCGTTCCCCTCCTAGGACCGCGGAATGGGGCTAAGAACATGGACTCCAGGGTTGGGCAGCCTGGGCTTAAATCCTGCTTGGTCTTTTCCCCAGCTCTTGACCTCGAGAGTTAACGCCTCTGTATTGCAGCTTCTCCATCTATAAAACAGAGAGAAGCCAGGTACTGGTTGAAGGGGAGAAGCACCAGCCACCAGCTTAGCTGCGGCCACGCTCCAACACGTTTCAGCCCCCTTCTTGTTAAGCCCATTTTGCAGAAAATCGAGCCGAGACTTGGAGATTCAATGACTCTCTGGGAAGCAACAGTAGTGGTCCTTCTACTCCCAGAACTGCTCCTCGTTCTGCCCTCTCCCCCTGGGACATGAGTGCCCGGCCCTTCGCACCCCTCCAGGGGTCACCTCTCTGGCCCTCTAGACTAGCCATCTGGTGTTCCTGTGCTGAGAGAGAGAAAGTCCTTTCTGCTCGAATTCCAGCTGGGCAGGGGAGGAGGGGCTGACACTGAGGCAGGGCTGAGCACAGCTGGCTTCTCAGGCTCTAGAACCTTCTGGAGCCATCCCCCCACTGCGTTCTCCCACCCACTGCAGCGCTGACGCTGGAGCACGTCTCCGTTCTCATGGCTTCTCACCAGCACTCCGTTCAGAGCATGCCCTGGACGAAGCCCACCTCGGTCCTTGGAGGAGGCTGGAGTGCAGTGGGTTCCTCCGGAGCTTGAGGCTGGCGAGTCTCATTCTGCTCCGAAACACCCTGGGGCACCGGGCGCATAGCTCGGCACTGTGCTGCTGGGAAGCCTGCAGGGGTTTCTGACGCCTCCAAGCCTCCGTGTCTGCCTCGACGAGTTGCCCGAGACTCAGTGCCTTAAAACCACAGAAATCTGTTCTTCCACAATTCTGGAGACTAGAAGTCTGAAGTCAAGTGTGGGCAGGGTCGTGCTTTCTCGGGACGCTCTGGAAGAGGGTTTGTGTCTTGCCCCTTCTAGCTTCTGGTAGCTGCTGGCATTCCTGGGCTTGTCGCCACGTCACTCCAAGCTCGGCCTCTGGCTTCACACTGCTTTCTTGTCTCTGTGCCTCTTACTAGGACACTTGTCATTGGTGTTAGGGCCTATGGAATAATCGGGGGGGGGGGTCTCTTTATCTCATGACCCTCAACTTACTTACATAGGCAAAGACCCTTTTTTCCAAATAAAGGCACTTTACAGGTGCCAGGGGTTGGGATATGGACATATCCTCTTGGGGACCACCATGCAGCACACTATGGCGTCTTCATCTATAAAGCAGGAGCGATCATTGTATCAGCCGCAAAGCACTGGGGTGGGGATTGAACAGGATAATGTATATTAGGCAAGCGACAATACTAACCGTATTTACTATAGTCTCCCTACACACAACAACACGTGTAGGTAAAAACAGTCGATGCATCTTTACAGAGTTTACTTGTTTCATTGAATAGAACCAATCCTTAAGTGTCATTTGCAAACGGGGTAAGGACGTTCACGACAGAGATTCATGGGTCCCCCCGACAGGTCCCAGCACAAGGCGTTCGCAGGGGCGGGGAGACTCACGGCCACTAGAGAGGTTCTGCTCTCATTCGTGGGCTGCCTCCATCAGACTGGCAACATACGTCGATGGGATACAACAGCTGAGGTTTATAAAACACACATGCACTTTCGGAGGACCACCTGGCAGTGCCTCAACACTTCAAATGCACGTCCCTTTGTTCAGCTCCACCCCCATCAGGGAAGTGTCCTACAGGAAGACGAGCAGGGCTGTGCAGAGATATGTGTCCAAGGATGTTTGCTGTGCCGCTCGCAAATGTGGGGTGTGGGGCGGGATGGGAAGAGAGAGCCAGCAGGGAGAAAGGGAGCAGAGGGATAAAAGAAAGGAAAACTGCAGGAATGTCCTCGGTGGAAGAATGGCTGAATGCCCAAAGATGACCCCAAACTCCATGCTTCTCTGCAGGGGTTAGAGGGTGAAGGCCTGAGAAAGTGAATCATCTACTCGGGGCCAAGGGAGCCGCTGCCCCTGCAGGGAGGAGATGGGGCTGAAGAAGGGGTTTTCACTTTCTGTTTCTGTTGAGGGTCGATATTTCCCAGCAAGGATGGCAAGAGAGCTTACCAGTGTAATCACAAAATGAAGTAAATTTCCTTACCCAGATTTGCAGGCAATTCAGCTGTTCAACTGCATGGGACCTGGAGGCTCAGGGAACAGCCGGAGGCGACTGGAGCAGAGAGCCCCTGCCCTTCTCCGAGCGTCACTCCTAGACCCCCAATCTGTAGCACAAAGGGGCTCAGGAGGGTATCTCCCTCGCTAAAGCTGCTGTCAGGGTTTGGGGACTTCACCAGGCAGGTCCTGGGCTGCTGGTGGATCTTGACTGGGAAACTGAGTCACCCGCCAGGAGACCCGTGAGGACAAACGGAGGGCTGCGAGGCCAGGCCTGCTTGGGGGGTATGCTTCGCACCGGGGCCCCGTGCTCAAGGGTGCGCTCCCCTCGGGCCGGGACAGAGAGAGGCCCGAGGAGGAGGCAGGAGTGAATCACCGCAAAGCTATGCTAACAGGTGCAGTGAAACCATGATACGCTGGGAACCGAGCCGGCCGGGCCGCTCAGCGCCAATCCCCAGGGAGGCTCGCTCCCTGCAAGAGTGGCCGAGGGCTGGCTTTCGTATTTTGTATTTTCGAGGCTTTGTTTCTCCACAGTGGAATCATTTCTGAGCTCCTGCCTTTGTAAACAGACACTGCTCAGCAACGGGGGTGATTCCCAAGCTGTCTCAGCTCTCTGCTTTCTCGGGTTTGAGAGGAGCAGCCTTCAAGTTCTAGGCGTTGCCCCACGCTGCTGTGGGACACACTGGGGCCAAGTCACCCACCGGGGCTCTGACCTGTCCCACGCAGACTTGGTCAAAAGGGCTGGCCCACCTCCCAGGATGGCCGGAGGCAAGAGTCCTCCAAAAAGCCACCCTTGAATCGGCTCACTCCTGCCCAAGAGCCAGCGGGGGCCCCTGCAGGCAGGAGGGCAGCTTCAATTTGAGTCCGCCAGGAAGGGCTATGGAGTCGAAGAGACAGCAGTCCTGGTGGGCCATGCCTGGATCGGGAGGGCATGGGGCAGGTGGTTCAGTAGGAGGGGCCGAGGGGGTTTCCATGGGGGGAGATGGGTGTTGGCCCAAATGCCTCCTCACGAGGGAAAGTCTGGGTTTCCTCTCCCGAGGCAGGGCCTGGGGAAACGCCGGCCCTGAGGCTGGGAGGGAGCCCCCACCGCTCTGCCAGCCACTCTGCTGGGCACGCAGGACGTTTTTCTGAAACCCCAGCTGCTGTGGGAGCAGGAGGAGCCTGGATCCCCCAAAACCCCAGGCCCTGCTCATCACTCACCGTGCTCCAGAAATGTGGTGTCTCCAGGACAACTTCGCTGCCTGGGGGACTCCTATCTCCCTCGAGATCACGTCTGGGCCTGTTTGCACTGCCCCCACCACTAAGAGCTGTGCCCTTTCTCGGAGGCAGGGCAGGGCCACGGGGCTGATGTGTCCACACTTCCCGCTCACAGCACACACCACAGCACCTGTCACCACCGCTGCTCCCGGGTGGCACTGTGCAGTCTGAGCAGGGGCCGCCTTCACTCACGAGCTCCCAGGCGTCGGGGTGTCAGGGCACCCTCCGACGGGCATGGTGGAGGGGTGCACAGAGAAACTCTGTGTCCTTCCTCCGGTGGACGGGGAGTTCCTTCTCCTGAGGAATCCAGGGGCAGACTGCCGCATCTGAGGGCGGTGCCTGGGTCCAGACTCAACACCTAGGAGAAGTGGGGACCCACTGCTGGGGGAGTAGCAGCGTTGCACCCGGCGGTAGCAGGGGCTGGTGCTGAGAGACGAGTAGTGCCATCCCTCCTCTGTTCACAGCCTTAGGAAGAAGTCTCAGCTTGGACCCGGGTACCAGGAGATATCGCCCAGGGCAGCAGGTGACAGCCCCTCAGAGCGTGACGGGGGTGAAGATGGGGTACAGGGGCTGGGGGAGGAGAGCCAAGAAGCAGCTCCAGATTCAGGGGCACCCAGATCTGGGTATGCGGCCATTCTCTACCACCCATGGCATGGGCTTTGACCCTGCTGTTCAGCCTCCTGGAGGCTCAGCTGGCCCTTCTGCGAAATAAAGGAGCTCCCACCTCATCGGCTTGTTGAGGGACGGCAAGAGTAACAGGTGTCGAGGGAGTGGCCCAGGGCCTGGCTCCTGCAGACCTGTCGCAGCAGCTTTGCTGTTAGGTCCTCGCTGCATGGGAGGAATCCCTTTACAGCTCAGAGCAATCTACACACGTGTCTTCCACACACACGCTCACCACCTTTGCCAGGTGCTGGAAAGAGAAAGACTCGGCCCCCAGGTGCTCCTGGGCTAGGGTAGAGACTTACCTGTAAGCAGATTGCAACACAAAGTAGCGACAGATGTTTGCCCAGGGGGCCTCAGGAGTGAGTGATTGTGCCTGGGGGTACCCCAAGGGCATTGAGGCGGCGGCACTCGGAAGCTGTAACAGACACAGCAAACAGGTAACAAGCGTGTTCTTTTTTTTTTTTTTTTAACTAGACGTTCTTTCATTTTCCATTCATTCATCATTTCTTGATTATCTCCTATGTGCCAGGCACAGAGAAGGTTCCCAGGATAGACAGAGCCCTCCATTCAGAGGAAGTCACATTACCAAAGGGACAGAGGCTTCCCTGGCACAGAGTCGCCCACTGCCATCTGCCCTCACAGCACTAAGACAGCCCCGAGGTGCTGCAGGCTAATCCAGAGGTAGCCTCCTATCAGACTACGGCCCTGCACCAGCACAGTTCGGGACACAGGGCCAGGGCCCAGTAAACACACGTTGACGCCGTGTCAGCTGCGTCTGTTGGGAGTGAGGGCACATGACCTTTGGTGGGGGGAGTGCTCCAGGGAGGGGGGTTGGCGGCTTCAGCAAACACTACCTAGGAGAGCCTAAGGTGGCGACCCAGACCCTGACATGCAGATGGACTGCAGACAGGCCTGCCCTCGGGGCGGGAGGGGAAGGACACTGAGCAGAGGAAGAGGCATGAGCCAAAGCCCAGAGGTATCCGAATGCCCGGGCCACTCAGAGTGGCTGGAAAGAAGTAAAAGGTTTTAGAGCCCTCAAAGCTGCATGCTGTGAAGCCAAGCCCAGACATGGGACAGCTGGCTTGGCAAACCCACCCGGCACCCATCGAGCGGCCCTCGCCCCCCTTTGGTGCCTTAGCCAGGGTTCCTCTGAAGGCAGACCTGAGACCGTGTGGCCTATGTGAGCAGTTTCTGTGGGAACATTACCCTGGGAGCGGAGCTGGGGGATCAGGGAGCGGAAGAGGCAGAGGCATTTACGGGTGCATAATCAACTTGGCCAGTGCTGGAGTGATGGGAGATCCATCCCACGATGGTCAGAGTGGCCCTATGAGCAGCTAACGTGCTGCAGTGCAATACTGTCAGGGACCAAGTGCCGAGGAAGTTCTGCGGGGTCACAAGCGGCAGCACCAGATACATCAGGGCAGGAAGCAAGGGGCCCGGGGTAAGTCCGGTCAGGCTGCTCCCAGGCTGCTCAGCGCCCATGCAGAGTGGCCCTGCAGGACGGCTGGCGTGTGTCCTGGGGCAGAGAGCTCTAAGCAGCGCCTGCAACGTGCTCTTACCCGCTGTTCAGAGAAAAGCGAGAACCGTCAGCCCCAGCTGTGTGACAAGGGTCTTTGCCTTGGACTAGATTTCCCGGACTCTGGGCTTAGGACTTAGGGCAAGTAGCTGGCTTGGGAAGGTGCAGGGAAGACAGGTCGGGGCTTGGGGAGGGAATGCAAGCAGTCATGGGTGCGTAAATGGGGGCAACCGACAAAGTGGGTACACCGAGAGCTTAATCCCATGGGAAGACTCGGGAAGACACGGCTCAGATTTGTCCCTCTCAGGGGTGAGGAGTGGAGACATTGCCACACCAATTCCTGTCAGTCACTGGCTGGGAGCCCCGTCCAGGAATATTAATTCCCTGCACTCGGGCCAGAGATTGGGAAAGAGTAGCTCTGAGGTTTTGGACAAAGCTCTCAGGCACAGAAATGCAGATTCCAACTGTTCTGTCCCATAATGCCCTTGTCCCAGGCCTCACCCCCAGGGCTCCAGAAACAGACGGCAGGCTCTTGTGCTGGCCAGGACCGGCCACCCTACAGCTGCCTGCTCAGAGTCCTGAGTCAGAAAGAGATCCCTTCAGTTCAGCAAACACTACATGTCTGTCTCTGCTCCCCTTCGCTTTCTTCTGAGGCCAGCATCACCCTCCCAGGCATGAGAATATATATTTATTAGCTTATTGGATTAAGGTCGGTCTCCCCCAGTGACATGCTAAGCCCCCCAAGCACAGAGACTCAGCCTAACCCAGGAGTCATGTCACGTGCCTAGAACCGTGCCTGGCACAGGGAAGATGCTCGGCGGTATTTGTGAAATAAAGGCAGGAAAGACCAATGCATGAGACTCAGAGAGCCTAGCCTTCCATGCGTTTAGTCTCCTGGGCAGAAAAGCAGGCCCCTAGCCACACATTAAAACAAGCGGCCCCTCTGGTGTCCCCGGGGGGTCTTGCGCTGGGCTTCCCGTGGCTGGTGCTCATCGCCCTGCTGGGGATTCCTCTGGGCACCATCACGGCCATTTCCAGCCGGGTGGGTGTCCTCTGCAAGTCCCTGCAGAACTGGGCTCCCTGCCCCGTCCCACCTCCGACATCTACCCCGGGACCGACGGCCTCCCTTACACACGGCCTTCCGTGTAAAGTCATGGCAGTATTCAAAAGGTTAAAGCAGAGTGAACTGTTAATTTTAATGCTTTCTCTAAGCTTCAGTTTTAATAAGCGAAAATGATGTTCTTATTTGCAGTAAAGTGGTGTTATAAAATTCTGTCTGTCAAGCTCATTTTAAAACCATGGAAATAAATGATCTGACAAAATCAGGCTATTAGACAAGTGAGGAAGAGTGATTTCCATAAAAGTAGAGGAGCTGTTCCTTAATTTCACACTTGGTAGTCTTTTGGGTCGACTAAATTTTTAAATAAGTGATAAAATTATATTAGCGCAATTGCATTTTTATAGATTTTTTTGGTCATTGTACTCTTTTTCATTCCCTTTATTTTAACTCAAACTGTTCTGCTGAAAGGTTAGTCTCGACTTATGTTAGCTCATAACAGTCTGCCCGCACGCCGTCCTGGCAGGGTCTGGCGGGGGCGAGCCGCACACGGCTGGAAGTGGCCACTCCCTGCCGGACACGTGGGGCTGTGGCCCCTGGGCCCGTAGGAGGGCGAGATGGATGCCCAGGGTACCTGCCAGGGTCGGGAGCATGCCTGCCCCTGGCATCTAAGCTCACTCGGTTTTTGCTCAGAATAAGGAAGAAAACCAGGAGATCGTGTTCTCCAGAAACCCTTGTCCTTGCCACTCAGGCTGCTGGGTGGGGACAGGACCGGTCAGGGTTTGCACAAGAAGCTGGAAACATAGGCAAGGGGCAGGGAAGGGAGCTCATCTGTGATTCTTCACGTGTCCCCCACCAAGCCCACCAGACCCCCTCAAATCATCAGATAGCCAGGGCTGGGCTCAGTGTTCTGTGTCAGGCCTTGGGAGAGCCCTCGGGGGAGGCCCAGAACCCAGGTCTCCTGTGGGGCTGAAACAGCCCTAGTAAGCCAGACTGGGCTCGGTTGGGGGAGGAGAGGGGATGACTCTTCTGATCGGATTTTTAATAATTAGAACAGCATGGGAGGTAGGAGTCTTTGGCATATCGTCTGCCCTGGCCTGTGCTCATTTCCCAGTTTCAGGGCTGAGAGCACAGAATTTTGCCCCCTGCAGACGAGGCTCACCAGCCTCTGCATTCTCTCAGGAGCAGAGCTCGGGGGCTGGGGTCCCCTGCTCTTTGTCCCTGGCGCTTGTGCCCAATTCTGAGACCCAGCTAGCCAGCAACTCATGCTCACCACTGCCCCCAACAAGCCTGGGTTCCTCGCTTGTCCTCCCCAGGCTGAGCCCCTGTCTGGGTCACGGTCACACTCACCAGCCTCGTCCACGTCCGGCTCATCTCTTGTAATGGCTTCTCTCGGGCATCAACTACGTACCAGCAGTCAGATGACACTGCATAAAGGTCCGGCAATGGGCTGCCCGTCCCCCCCTGTGGATAGGTCTGCGTTCAGAACCTGGGGCCGGACCGGAAGCTCGGAGCTCAGCCTCAGTACCCAGCTGGCCTTTGGGTGCGTCCTCCCAGCACGTGCTGCTCTCAGGGCACCCCAGTGCGGCAGTGTGTAAAAATGTGCCTTCACTTCCAGGTAGCCCTTCTTCCAGGAGGAAAATGAGCCTCTCTCTCATTAGAAGAGAGAGAACACACACTTGCTGAGCCTCTCCTGTGGGCCAGGCACCGTGCTGGGAGAGGGTGCAGACCCCCTGTCTATTTTGCTGTGAGGGGTGTGGCGCTCACCTGGGAAATAAGGCTCTTAGAACAAAGGAGCATCCTGCGATGGCCTTTTGTCGCTGAAGCCCAGGTGTCTGACAAAAGGAGTGGCTGGCTGTGAGAGCCCCCACTGAGGACACAGGGAGCTGGGGAATCAACTCACCCCATGCATTTTTTCATTAATGAAGCAAATGTTTAGTGGGTGCTTTCCGGGTGCCGAGCATTGTGCCAGCGCCAGTAATGGAAGGCTCCTTTCCCATGCAGGGAGGTGGAGAGGATGCCTGTTTTTCACCCAGAGGACTTTCCAGGCTGGATGCTTGGCCCAGGGGAAACAGAAGCAGCCTGGGAAGTTAGAACCTCTCCGTGCCTCAGTCTCCCCATCTCTGCAATGAGGCTCAAAGGTGTGCAGGGACACCCCCAGTCCTGGCACTGCATGGTGGTGGGGGGAGGGAAGGGGGGGACTGTGCAGGCTGTCAGGAAGTGACCTGAAGTGCATGCCCTCCGCCAGCCACGGAACATCTGTCTGACATCCAAGAGAGCATCTTCTGAGCATAGAAGTCAAGCTTGCCTTCTCCACGGAGCCTCCGAGAGGCAACGTCGTCGGAGCGCAGGGGAATGGTAAGTCAGAAGTGTTTCCTGGGAAAGAGGAGGAAGTGCCGGCGAGGCACAGCCTACAGGGTGGCCGTGGAGGGGCAGGGCTGTCTCTCCCTAGGAAGGAAGAAAGAAGAAGTCCAAATTAGTCATGTTGTATTACTTCTTTTTATGGCAATGCTCTGAAAGTCTGCAAATGTCAGCATGTTAATTTACTGTCACTCAGTGATATTATTTCATCCTTTCAAAAATGTGTTTCTTGCATTTTCAGTAGCATACTCCAAGTGTTCTCCATCTCAAAGTTTCTATAGATAGTGCGACTACTTTCACTCTGACCGGTGCCAAAATGTAGAAATTCATCGCTGGCTGTAGCCACATATATGTTACGAGTGGAGTCGGGGACTTGGGTTTCCTGCTTGCAGAGCCCGGGGGAGAGGTCTGATTTTTCTCTCTGTTCTCCTTCTACCACCCCTCGTCCTCCTAAAATGCTCTGGGGTTTCTCTCTCAAGGAACGCGCCGAGATAAATCGAATAGAGGGAAATTTTAAGGAATCAGTCATGGCTGGGTTTGTATATTGAAGCCTGAGCCCTCCCCGTCTCCAGACGCAGCCCACCCCCACCCGGCTGGTTCTTCTATGGTGGCAAACTTATTTCAAAAATTCTGATGAAACACTTGGTAAATTTTGTTATTCTGTGATGATAATAAATCATTATAGCCTTAAACACTTCTCTAGCTTGGAGCCTCAGCCACAAATTATCTTGTCATTCTGACCAAAACATTCTCCAAAAAAGCTTGACAAGTGCTAAAACCCAGAACATGAAACCATGTGTTGTTGTGAAAGCAAGATTCAGAAATGTCAATTAATTAGATTAAGAGGCTACTTTTAGCTTTACTCGTGTTGCCAAATAACCCTTAAAATACGCATAGCAGTGGAAATCTACCTCCGCGGTGCAGTACTTCTGTGCCGAAGGAAGACAATGGATCGGACTAATGGACGAAATTATTGTATCTGTCAGCCTGCTCGAGAGAATGATCTAGAAGCAAATGTCTTGCTTCTTTTTCCACAATGTGGCTTCCCGAGCTGGGTAAATCCTGCCATTTATGAATTCAAGTAGTTCCCTGCACCCCGCCCCTCTGAAATCATCTACAGATCTAGAAGGAAAAGTCAAGCCTTTTTTGTACTCCTTTACTAAGAAGATGGATTTTTAATGTCTTTCTGTGCTTTTTTTTTAAAATTTGCATTTGCATTTTGAAGTTCACTTTGTAAAAAAAAAATATCGTGGAGAAATTATTTAAATGTTTTTTTATCCCTGTTTCTTGAAAATCTTATCTTTAAATAATCTATATCCTCCATTTTATTTATGCCATAAACTGTTCCTATATTTTAATGGTCTGTTTGCTTTAAAAGGGGTTGTTGGTTTTAATAGCTCAGTTACTATCTTTGTAAACTAAACTCCTTCTGACGAAATTCGAGCAGATCATCTCTGCCTGTGTGTGGAAGGCACATTCCAACCCCTGAAAAGGAAATTTAAGCCAAATAAATGTTCTGCCCGAATTAAAATACATAAAATGAATAGTTAAGTTGGACAAGAGCTGATGGACGGAGCAGTTGGGACATGTGGGTGTTGGGAGAGCTGGCTGCCAGGCACGGCCTCAGGAGAGAAAACCCAAATGAAATTAATTTCCCGACCCCCTTTGTCCATTCCTCGGGGCCACTTGATTGCAGTGTTGGCGTGATGCCTTTCTTGGGCGGGCAGAATGGGGCAGGGCGGGTGGCATTGGGAAGGGTGATGTGAGGTCATTCCCTCCAAGGACCTTTGGGGTCGCAGCCCTCGCGCCCAGCCATGGCTCGGCGCCCTCTCTGCCCCCATCAGCCATCCTGGGGGAACGGGAGCTGAAAATTCACCTCCACGTTCTCACGGCAGTTGTGCCCACCTTGATTCTATTCTAATCCATGTGGATTCTGACACTAACTTTATGACAGGGCATTTTTGTGGAGGAAGGACACATCTGCTCACACAAAGAAATGGCGGGGGTGGGTGGGGAGGGCAGGATGGAAGATGTCTGAGGCTGAGAGAGGAGTCCCTCCCCTCTCTGGCACGCACAACCTCGCCACCCACTGCCCACCGCTACCCCCAGCAGCGAGCACGGGGAGCCAGAAAGGCATAAAGGCCAGCTGCTCTCTGAGCACTCCATCCCTGGCTGGGGCGGCCCACCCTGCTGGTCAAGGCAAGGTGTGCCCGGACCGGGGGGTGGGACTTCCTGTGGGCGGGACTTCCTGTGCGGAGCCATTTCCGGCAAGATGTCATTTTCTGCGGTTTCTGCAGCCGCTCGCAGGGTTCCCTCGTCTCAGGGTTCCTGCGGGTCCCCCCACTCATTGTACTTCCCTCCCCTCTCAGCCAATCTCACTGTTTCTAGCCAGCAATGAGGCAATTAATGAGCTGTACAGAAGCCCTAAGTTATCTCTGGAACTAGATGGGTAATAAACACATAAATAAGTAAATAATTAAATAACTAAATAAAATAAAACGGATGAGTGAGGCATCCAAGGCTCCAGGCTCCCTGGAATAAGTAGCACAGGGTAGTGGAAACAGCCGAGGGGGAGGGGGAGGCCTGAACTCTAGAGGCAGCTCTGAGGCTGGCATGGAGAGTTATCTTGGCCCAGTCACTCCCCCGTCATCGGGAGCCCTCCTGCTGGGCCGATCCACCCCGCTGGTTAATGCAGGGGCCAGACGGACACATGGGCGTTTGACGCCTCCTGGCACAGGTGCTGGCCATACCTCCTTCTCCCCTGCTCTGTACCTGCCAAGGGCTTCCTACTGTAAGACCCTGGGTCGCTAAGCCCGTGGGAGCACAGTTGTCCATGCCCCGGGGAGCGGGGCTCAGCCAGGGACAGTCGGGAGTGAAGAACCCGCATCTGCCTGACCCTCTGATGGGGCCACTGGGGTCTTTCCTGGCAGAAACCTACAGAGCTTTCCAGCCAGCTGGAGTCCCGTTGGCCCCGTGGCAGCCTGCTCTTTAATGTACCTGGAGCCGCCTTCCTCTCCTTTCCTGTCCCACCAGCCCCTGCCCCCAGCTTCCACCTGTGCTTTCTGGGAATCACCTGTCAAAGGAACAGCCTCCACTCTAACGCTCAACTCAGCCTCCACTTCCCGAGGAGCCTCACCTATATAAGACAAGCAGGCGGGGATGGGGTCCAACCTGAGAGCTGATGCTCTCCCTGAAACGGGGAGGAATGTGGCCTTTAGAGATCGGTCTGAAATCTCCCAATTTTCAAAATTTGGCAACAAATTCAAGTTTGTTTGGTTCTGTGTTTAAATGTGGCTCACACCAAGCAGTCTGCAGGTCATATGCAGTCCATAGGCTACATTTGACAACCCGTGCCAGCTAAAACATTCCGTGTTCAGTTCAGGTGCCAGAGATTCCAGCTTTCTAGAATTTACTTTCTAGTAAATTCTGGTCCACAGCCATACCAGGATCTAGGAGGTACAACAGAAAGAACCAATAGCCCTTGGGGAGGGAAGCCCACTCTCTCTGCAGGGTGCCGGGCCTCCAGCTCTACCCTGAGAAGAGAGTAGCCCGGAGCTTCCAAAGGCTAGCGGTGTCCAGGGACACTTCCGGCCCAAGGAAGAGGAGACGCTGCCCACCCCGTCCGTGCCTGCCATCAGGAGAAGCTGTCCCTGGGAGCCAGTGGAAATCCCGTAGCTTGGTTTCTCACCAAGCTTATCCCTATTGCCCCCTAGAAAATTGAGATCCTTAATTTAGAGAAGTCACCTCCTGAGAAATCTGAGAAGTTCCCTGGAGCTCATCACCCCCTTGGCAAAGCTGAGGCCAGACATTGCTCAAGATACAAAGAGAAACATCTACCAACCCGTAGACAGAGCCATCTGCATCCCAAACTTGAACCCCAAGTGTACATCATGAACCTGACCTTGCAACAGAGGAAGTACTGCTGCTTCGGGCCTGGAACCAAGTGGAAGTGAACCTGTGACCCCCCCACCCACCCCTGCTGAGCAGAATCACAGCTGTTGTCCAGGAAGGACCCAATCCTGACCACCCAGGGTGCTGGCTCCCACCTTCCCCTCAAGGTCGCTGAGCAGGACTTATGAGCAGGTCACACCTTGAGGGGAAAACTGCCCAAGCATGAAGCTGAGACAGGGAGGGAGGGAGCGAGGGAAGGAGGGAGACGGAGAGGGAGAGAGAGTGACAGATATGGAGAGACAGAGAGAAACAGAGAGAGAGAGAGAGACAGAAACGGGGAGGGGGGAGGGACAGAGATAAAGACAGAGAGGGAGAGAGAAAGAGAGAGACAGAGAGACAGGGAAGGACAGATTCCTGGGACATCACTTAAGCACCTACGTCCAGCATTTGCTGACACCACTATGCCCGGACTTCATGTACCTGGGCCAAACTTCCTTTTCGCTTGAGATCCTGAACCAATTCTTGCTAACAGCATCTCGACGAGCATTCCTGACCCCCAAGCCTGGAAAGGAAGGGGCACCCCGTGATTTACGAGTTCCGGAAGGCAGCAGGAGGGAGCCGCGCGTGCTAACTGGGAACCACCACCAAGGCCCGTGCGTGGACTTCAGGGAGTCCACAGCCCCTGTCGTTAAGCCGATGACCGTATGTGCCCACAAGCACTTCGCAAATACCCTTACATGGTCAAGAAACTGTGGAAGAAGTCCTAGAAAGACCCCCATATGAGAAACACTGGAATGGGCACAGGAGTGCTTAATTTCAGGTGACCAGTGGGCGTTTCTCAGGAGGTGACAGGCTAACGCCATTGGCCTCGCCATCTCTAAGCACAGCCAAAAGGCAGCCAAGCCACCAGCTTTCCAGTGG
Source organism: Ursus americanus (assembly GCF_024610735.1). Lineage (NCBI taxonomy): Eukaryota > Metazoa > Chordata > Mammalia > Carnivora > Ursidae > Ursus > Ursus americanus. The sequence goes on from NC_142147.1 coordinate 37,722,387, forward strand.
TTTCTCACAAAGAGGGGCCGTGGCCTCTGGTGCCCTCCTTTCCTTGCCCTCTCCAATCTTATCCAATCCTCAAGGTTCAGCCCAGGCCTGCCTCGCCAAAAACAGGCTCCCTGCCAGGGCGCCTCAACATTCAGGGACCAAGCCTTGTAATCCCACTTTGATTGCTGCCCATCCTCATTCTTACTCGGACGTTTGACATTTATTTGTCACCACTGTTTTGTCTCCTTCCTCCAGCTTGGCTCCAAACTCATGCAAGTCTAGCACCGGTCGGAGGCTTGTTTCCCTCATTCCTGGTGCTGGCCCAGGGTGGCTGGGCTGCCCTCTGGTCTGATTGTCCAGCCCCTGGGGAGGGGAAGGCTCAGCCCCCCTGGGAATTGTGCAGGGTCCAAGGAGGCCTTACTGGTGCCCCCACTTCATGTCTCAGGCACACAGAAGCTCCTCAGACCTTTCCTCAAGACAAAGTCACGGGTCCACATGTTTAGGAAAACCAACCCCGACCACCAAATGGGCCATGGTGTAAAGTCCCCTACACAGACTGGGTAGTTAGGACTCCCTGCAAGTCTGGACACCCTTCACCATGCTCCCAGAAACTTCAATGAGCCCTTGCCCCAGGCACCATGTCCTTCTCCTGCCCCACTCTGTCCTAGCCTTGTCTCTCCATGGTAGAGGAGGGGGGCTAGCTTTCCAGTGGACGCCTCACATCTCTGCCTTGAGTCTGATTTAGCAGAATGGGTCCATCTCTTTGACAGCCTTGAGAAGATTCCCCTCCCCTCCCCAACCCCTGGATCAGACTCTGGCAGGGGTGGGGCTGGAGGGGGTCTAGAGAGCAGAGAAAGCAGCCCAGACCCCCGAGCACGTTCTCTTCTGGGATCATTTTTTCCAGGTTATGTGCTGCCTTATTGATCACGTGAATATTGACAACCTCGGAGAAGGCTATAGTAGGAAGCTGGAGAAAGCCGTTGAAGGCAGGTTCTGTCTGTTCCATATGCTCGTCCCCCGCCTTCCCCACTCCTCAGGCCTGGACCCACCCCCTGGCTTGGTACCTGCCCCCCCTGCCCCAGGAGAATCTGGGGTATTGGGCAGCCCATGATGAAGCTGCAGTCCCCTGAGTCTGGAGACCCAGTCCCTGACTGAGGCACACCGGCCCAAGGTCAAACTCCTTCCAGAACTACGGGCCCCTTTGGAGGTAAGGGATTGAGTCTCCGGAGAGGAAGCAGGTGACTCGGTTTATGCTCGGCCTGCATTTCTAGTGTTTCTGCAAACAGGAGCCTGGCTCACCTTCCTGATAGCGACAGAGGGCCCAGGGAAGGCGGCACCTCCACCTAGTTCCCACGGGAACCCCAGCCTGCCTCCCTCCCCGGATGGCAGGGGTGAAAACAACGTGGGAGAAGGCCTTTACTTCTTGGAGGGTGTCCAAACAGGAGGACACCCACTTATCTCAGCTGGGGGCCTCGAGCCACATCCTTGGCTCAGAAGGTGGACCATCCCAGCAACTGCGTCCACGTGTCACTTCACCACGGAGAGGGGAGAGCCACTAGGGCCTCGGCTGGACCTCGGCTGGACCGGCACAGCGCCCCGGGCCTGGGGCTCAGGACTGCCCCAGGGTTTGGGGGGTGGAGGTGAGGGGCCCGGGGCTGCGGACGGACTGGGCTGAGCAAAGACCGCGTCACGTGTGTCCCTAGCCCAGCCACGCCGCCGCCGCCTAGCAGGTCCACGGGCCAGTGGGAAAGCCTCCCTTCTCCCCCCCTGCCCACCCCCCAGCCACATCGACTTCTTTCTGAGGGCTGTCACTGCAGCCCTTCAAACCCATTTGACTGGGTTGGAGCACATCACACTGTCACCAACTCAGTTTTCATTAGGCGGCTGCTTCCCTGTTAGCCTAGCCAAGCAGAAGAACTCAAACACATGCACAAATTAAATCGACATCCAAACTCCACCAATATACAAAGCAATTTAAATGATATTCATTAGAGCGATGACAAGCCCTGATGAGGCTTTCAGGAGCTGGGTCCTTCAGCTTTTGCCGACTAGGTTTCATGGTCACTGAGGCGGAACTCCCGCCACTGTACCTCCATTTTTTTTTTTTAAGCTAAGAAAATGACTCCTTCCTGACACACCTACCTCATTCTCTCTCTTCTCTCTCTCTCTCTTCCTCCCCGCTCCGCTGCCACCCGAGTTTGGCTGGCCCTGGGTTCCGGACGCAGGGATCGCCCTGAACCGGGGAGCCACAGAAAGGAAAAAAGCAGCCCGTCTGACTTCTTTTTTCCATAAATGCTCCAATTAAAACAGATTTCAGTTTCTCGTAATTTCATTTCACTTGGCCTGGGAGATCTCTAACTCACAATTATGATGGTCGTAAATGTGTCCCTGGAATCCTGCAGTGGGGAAAAAAAAAAAAAAGGAATGGAAGTGAGATGTTGAAATGTAATAATTTTAAAAACGTAAACCGCCCCCCTCCAAATTTAAAAAGTCATTTCCAAAGTCCTATTTATATATTTTAATTTTTAAAGAGAGAGAACGATGGACCCCACCCCCCCCATCCCCGCTGCTGCTACCTGGGGCTGCAGCAGAATGGCTGGGGGCCCGGTGGGGTCACGGGACTCTCGATCCTCATGTGTGGGGGCTAGGAGCTGTGTCAACCTCCCAGCCACGTCTGGGTCTCCAAGCCCCAGAGAAGGATTCGAGCCCACTTGGGCAAAGAGAGCAGTGCAAGGACTGCGGGATTGTTCGCCAGCTAAGGGCAGAACAAGGTCACGGCCGCATCCATCAGTTCTCTGGGCTTTGGAGTTTGCAGCCCAGATAATATCCACAGCAGGGGGAATGATCAGCAACTTCACACACTGAAGCCTGCACTTCTGTTTATAATTTTATGCTCAAGGTTAATTATGTGTGTCCTTGGCTTTGATCAGAGATATTAGCACGTGAGAATGTTGCCTGTGCCCATATTGGCAAAGGAAGGATTCCTAGAAATACCCAGGACTGGAGGCATACTTTCATCTTTAAGCCCCGAGCTCTTACTTGGGAAAAACAGCACTGCCCAAACCAACTTTCTGCGAGGACGGGGAAGTTCCGTATCTGGGCGACCCCCAAAAGTGTAACCACTAGCCGTATGTGGCGACTGAGTGCTTGGAATGTGGCTGGTATGACTGAAAAACTCAGCTTTTCATTGTATTCAACTTAAATATGGGTAGTCACACGTGGCTGGTAGGCACTGCATTGCATAGCACCGGTTAGACAGTAAATAAGGGTGTATCCTAACTCCTGAGTAGCTAATTGTGGATGTTAATCTCTGGAAAGAGGTCACCTTGCTTATCATCATTATCATCAGGAATGATTTATTAAGAATATATTAGTACATATGACATTATACAAAGGTGGTGGAGAAGCAGTTCCTCTGATCTTCTATCATTGGGATTTAATTTTGAAAACACCTGCCTCTTTGGACCCTGAGCCCTGAAAGCTGAGCTCCAAGAAGCCTCTAACTTTGTCTTAGATCCCTCCCGATGGCCAAAGCTGTGCCCTGACTGAGTCACCATCTGTTTGTCCGGGACTGTCCAGACATCATGGACCGTCAGGCCACTGACCAAGAATTTGGCACATCCATTGTCTCGGCTGGGCAGGGAGCAAGGTCCCAAATCAAAGGTAGTTCAGGATACCCTTGGAATTGTCAAAGCCCGCCCTGGATAGAGTTTGCTTGCCTTTTAAATCATCCTGGGGTGGCCTCCTGGCAAATCCTCAGAAAGAGAAAAATGGTGCCTCTAAGTCCAGCAGCTTCTCCCTCCGGCTTGGAGAAACCCAGTGGAGTTCGAGGAAAACCAAGCACGTCCCTGGAAACAAGACCTTGTGTTGGATCGCTGCTCCGCACTGACACGGGAGGGGTCCAGCCCTCGGCTGCCACAACACCCACCACACCGCGCACGCGAAGATGGGGTTTGTCAGAAAGGAGCTTTTCTTCCCAGAAGCTTTATGCTGAGACACAGAGCAGAAGCCTTCCCCAAAGGAGCGAGATTGTTCCCGAAGCTAACTATAGCATATTTTGCAAAGGCCAGCGCACCCTGAAATTGTGTGGGCACACGGGCATGAGTACCTTTTCCGCGGCTCCCGAGGTCAGCTGCAGGCTGAAAGGCATCGACTGGCACGGGGTCCCACAGGAAATGCATTTTCAGGTTTCCTTTTGCCACAGATTACACGTGCTTACTAATAAATCCCTAGGGAGAAAAAAGGTTAGTGTTTCTATTACCAAAAGAATAACTATCTGGCAGAGTAAAAATGGTAATTTCTCCATTAGCTAAAAGGATAATAGCTATTATTTTAAAGTTAAAGTATTTATTATTAAAGAGTGGCGCTGGGGTTTGTGTTTTCATTTTTATGATTGCTTCCTATAATACGAAGTGTATTGTTTTTGTGCTCAATAGTCGACAGAATAAAATGCCATTGCAATTTTCCAATTGCAAAAGAACTTCACAGATGAATTTGAAAAAATAAAATCATTTACTTTTTTTTTTTTCCTATTCGATGACTTAGAAATCTCTGGAGACAACAGTTTTAACACCGGATTTGCGAAAGGCAGCCTTGCTTCCCATCCGCTCCTGTCCTTCCCTCCTGTCAGGGTTCTGCTCTCAAGAAGGCACGCGGCTCTCCCCAGCACTAGGAATAGCTCATGGAGTCCCTTTCCTTTGCAGCATTTATTCGGTCACTAGGCCTTGTGGCACGGTCCGTGGTCAGGGCTTGGGGGCAGCGAAGTAGACCTAGCTGGAGTGGTCTGAAATTGAGAAAAGGAATCCTTCCAGGTTGGCAGAGACCACAGCCCTGAATTCCCCTGGGGAGGCTCACACTTCCACCTGAGCAGAGCACCCTTGGGGGAGGCTCCTCTTTGGTGGCTATCAATATATATATATATATATATATATATATATATATATATATATATATATATATATATATATAAATTTTTTTTTTCCTTTTGCAGAATGAAAATAGAACGGAGATGCCAGGGAGATCTGGGTCCTCATCATAACCAACCCTCTCTAACTATGTACGGTTTTAGTTAATTATAGAAATCGTGCTGCCTAAAACTTAAAGATACATCACTGATATTTTTGCTAAATGTTGACTGCAGCGAATAGCTAAGATGTGGCATATTGATTTCTTGTTGTGAAGTGAGCTGTTCAAGCTCCATTTAAGATTTTCATCTTGCATGTAGCCCTGAGCACATCATAGCACCATAAATTAGTTAAATTGCACATTTATCACAAATGTTATTTTAAGATACTGTGTAAATGTGATGGCTAGAAGATATACAGTAGGACTGCAACAAGCCTGGGCTTGGGCGGGGTGAGGTCGGGGTCACCTACACACCTGTGATTAAAACCTCCCTCACTTGGCACCGTCCCTCCTCCTCCCAGGGCCCATTTAAAGACCTGACTGGGAGGCCCCATCCCTTCCCGTACTCGCATTCTCTACTAGCACCAACCGTAGGAAAGCCGGTTCACAACTACGGGAGATTCGGCACGTCCATTTAGATCTGCCAGTTTTATCTCCAGACCAGCGGGGTCATTCAGGGCTGGGAATGGAAGGCTCTTTCAGGCAGGGGCCCGCTCTCTGGCCAGGAGAGGGTTTGGTGACCTCTGGAACAAATGGCCCTACGTTTCCAAATGGGGTGAGCCCCTAGCCAGCTGTCCCCACCTCCTCCCAGGATGCGCGGTCTGGGGGACTGTCACTAGGCCAAATTAGGTTTGTGTTCTTGACTAGGGCCCTCAACTCCCGGTTGACTGCGTTTCCTCCCAAGATAACACTAATTTCTGGGCCCCGTTCTTGCGAGCATCCTTTCCTGGCTCCGAGCTCCAGGTGCCAAATGGGCAGTATCACCTGGTACCCACCTTGGCTCTAAACCCTCACTTCCACACCCAAAGTGAAAAGTCCTGAAGATAATCCTGGGGTGGGGTGAGGACGAGATGGGTGGAATGTAGGGTTCCTCTCCCAAACTGTAAAGTGGGGGGAGGAGGGGGACAGGCACCCTCACTTGCACAAATCCTATCTCCCTTCAAGCCACATGGGCCTGGTGGTGATGGAAGTGTTGTCAGTTTAATCTGTTAGACGCAGGACTTTGGATTCTAATAAACCGATGCTATATTTAACCTGTGAAAAATTCAAGAGTGGAAATCTGGGCTCCAGGATGTGAAGATGCGGGAGGCACGGGAGGGAGGGTGCTGTCCCCTGAGCGGGGTTCCAGGGGGAGCCGGTCCCCCCAGAGGAAGGCATCGTGCGCCACACTCCTCCCAGGTAAAGGCCCACGGGGCACACCCCTACTCAGAGAGGGGCCCAGGGCCACGGAGGAGATGAGGAAGGAGCCAGGCCCGCCGCCCAGAAGGGAAAGCCCGCTGCGCCCTGTCTGCAGGCGTAGAGCAATTGTGCGGCCAGATCACCAGGCGAGAGCAGAGCCAGCACAGCGCTCCCGATTTGCCAAAAACCCGTCTGAAACTCTAGTGAGGTTCTCTCTGAAAACCCGCAGAGACATGGATTGCCGAGAGAAAGTAGCGCAGACAGAAATTTTGGACTCATCTTGACAAAAGGGGTGGGGAGGAACGGGAAGAAACGTAGGCGTGTTGCCGAACATCTCTGAAAGGGTTTAATTTAAATTTTTAATAAAAGAGTATTTTTTTTAAGTTGAGGTGTTTTATGTATTACATGGATGTAATACATCTCTCATTTGTATAATTCTAGGTTAGGCGCTCCGATTCTGCATAACTGCAGGAGTAGTTTGAATGTAGTAATAAAGGTATTTTACAATTTTACATCATGTTCCCAGCGTTTTGTTGGCATGGCTAATAAAAGCTTGTGATTATCATATAAATGCTCTCCCCACTCCTCCCGTGTATGGGTTCAGTCCCCCCCCCCCCCCGCCCCACCGCCACCCTGCCCCTCGTTATCTGGGCACAGCAGAGAGAGAACTCTGGTCCCGGAGCCCACCTTCCCAGCGTGGCTCTGTTTTCTGCTACGTGAAAAGCCCGAATCCACAGGAAGGAACCGCCCTGCACCGAGTCCGAGACTTCCCCACACCTGCCTCCTGCAGGGCTCGGGGCCCTGACGCCTCACGCACGTCCAGAAGGGAGACCAGACCCCCGGCCCCCACGCAGGTCACCAGGGGTAACCCGAAGCCCCTCTCTCGAATAGTTTCCACCATCGCCTCCGCAGAGAGAAGCCAACCTCCCGCGAATGCCTTCCTTTCTTTAACGTTCTCTTCTCAGGGAAAATTCTGTCCACGCAGCCTCTGAGAAGAGGGCTCCCTGCTCTCCAAACGCCAAAGTTCACTAAAACTCCCCTGATTTACGGGCAGCTTCTGACTGCCAGCACCTGGCAGACACAGCAACCGACTCAGTCATAAACAGATCGCACACAATTTAATTTTAATGTGCTCGTTAGTCGTAGCACATTTCAGACAGAATTGTGAACGCAACACAAAATTATAGCAAAAAGACAATTTTAATGCTGCCGTAGAAAAAAGGGTTATATGAAGAGTCACATAATGGTGGTTCATTGTCAACAACAAAACAGGGCACAGAGTGCGTTACAATGTCTGTGCTGCGTACATGCCAATATTTTATACATAGGTTCTCGCATGGTGTCAGCTGTCAGTTACTTCTGCAAATTAACTGCCAAAAATGGAGAAGAACAGAATCACTTGGAGAGCCGGTAACCACGGGTTACCTTTCATAAGCCTAAAGATAAAGCTGCAGTGTGGGATCTAGGGAGAATAATTAGGAAGAACAAAACAGAAAGTTACCCATCGAAAGAAAAAGGCATCCTACAATATGGAAGAGCAACCGAGAGGGCTTATAAATAAGTGAAAGAGGTTGTATCACAGAATGCCTCGTGACTTTTAAGCAAAGTATTACAGTACGAACATTTTAAAGGCGTTATCAATGCTTAGGAGATACAGTACAACTTCTTTTTGTTGCTGTTGCTCTTTTTTTTTTTTTCTTCTCAAATAGACTTAACCCTTTGAGCACTGAGTTTATTTTGCGCGTCCTTTGCCTTCTAATAAATGCCTTTAAAAATCATGTGCAAATAGTTATGATGCCTGCCATGGATGTCGTTTCCTGGCCTCGTGTATTCAGACTGCTCAAAACAAATGATAATACGATGTTAATAAATATGTATAATTTAAACATGAACCTCTATCACAATAGATGTACTGTATAGCAAAACAATCATACTTTGCTTTCACATAATGTTTCTGTATACTTTATAAATGCTATCTGTGGTATCTTCTGTATAATTTACAATGTTTGCATGTAAAAAAAAAAAAAACCCAAAACCCATAGACCTTAAAAAAAAAAAAAAAAGAACAGAAAAAAGAAATATACACTATACATAGGCACGGCTTATGCCCGGAGCATAGCAGGTACATAAAACACTGTCGCTATAAATGCAGGAAAAAAGGTCATTTAAACCACGATCACATTTTTCATAAGAGAGTCTGAAATCTATACAATATATATACATCTATGTTTCAATGTGAAAATAATATTCTTTTAAATTTCAAGGCGTGTTATACCCCTGCAGACCTGCATAAATGGAGGTTCATATTATTAATTTTAACTAAGCTGGTAAGGAGTTTAAAAAACAGAGCTTCATACATTATTATTCTTTTCTTTTATTTTTTAACCAAAGTAATGCAAAAGTGCTTCAAAGGACTCAGAGGGCTAAAGATGAAAGGGTGAGAAATGCCGGCACACTCGAGCCGCGTGGAAAAAGTGTGCCCGATTTCGTTATAAATGCTTAATTAAACTGTCTGTTAATGCATGCAGCTTGAAGCATCGGGGGGACGCTCACAACTAAATCCCATATACACAAAGTTCCAAACACTTACCACTGCGTTTTAACCTTCATATTTTACCAGTAACAACAGCCGAGTATGCATCTCTATTAAACACTGTACAGTCATACAAAACAGTCCAGCCCAGAGTGGTTCTCCTCAGTTAAAAGAAGAACATGTGCCAAGAACAAGACAGAGGGGCCTTAAGGTGCCTGCAACAGTGTCCCTCAAAGCAAATGACAGTCATTCTACCCAAAAGCAAACGCTACTGCTTCTCTAACTCGGAAACGTACAGAAGGTGGTCTTCTGGGGACTTCCCGTGTGTTTTGCTAAGGTGAAGTTTAACCGCATGCTTGCTCGCAAAGGTCCGATTGCAGAGTTTGCACTGGTAGGAGGTCCCTAGGTCCTCCTCGGGGGAGGACGTCACCAACTTTTCTGAGGGCGACTTGGTTTGTGCTATTTGAGTATTAATCTGTTCGGTGGACAGTTTGGACAAGTCCCGTAGCCGGAAGCCCAGGTGTGACTCGAGGTGACTGACGTACGTGGAAGGAGTCCTGATTTGTGACGCACAGTCGTTACAAAAGAACACGGGGTGGCCGGTGTCCAAGTTTTTGAGGAACTTTGTTCCACCTGTCCTTCGCAGCTGGTATTTCACGTTGGCCAGCCAGTGGCTGATGGTGGTCATGGAGAGCCCGGTGAACCTCGAGATGTGCATGCGCTCCTGGGGGCTCAGGTCTGACATGATGTACTTGCCCTCGGACGTCTGCCGGAGGCTGGCAGCAAACTGGGCCTGGAGAATCAGCAGGTGCTGGGGGTTCCAGTTTGACTGGCGGCCCTTCCTCTTCTGCGCGGGCGTCGCCTCCTCGGCCTCCTCCAGCGTGGCCCCGTCAATGTCAGACTTCTCGGAGATGCTGGAAGGAGTGGAGGACTTTGACGTGTGGCTCTCTGTCAAGTTCTTCAGCATATCGGATATATCTGACAAGGCATTCTCGCGTAGCGGCGAGTTGGACATGAATGATACGACGGCAGATGTCTTTGCGGTTGTCACCGTGGATGAGGAGGTTGCCGGGGATGTGGACGTGGGTGACAAAAGCACTGAACCCAAAGAGCAGCCCTTGTCACTCTTCCCTTTCGTCAAGTCTATGGGCTGGTCGTTGTTGACGTGGTAGAAATAGCGGTCGAGGTGGTCCGCTTTCTTGGACTGCAGGGGCGGCGGGGTGGCCACGGCCGCCTTCTCGGCCAAGCTATTGCTCATCTTGAAAAGCATGCTCATGGGGTCCAGGGCAGGCAGGGAGGGCTTGGCGGCCTTGCCCAGGTGAATGTTCATGACCGACTGGAGGGCACTCAGAGGGTTCACGAAAGGCTGTTCGGGCGGGTGGTCGGTGATGATGGCCGTGCTGCCGCTCAGGCCGCTGCTCATGGGCTTGGCCAGCTCCTTGCCGTTCTCCACCGGCTCGGCCGGGGGGCTCCCCTCCTTGCACCCGTCCCGCTGGGGGCTGGGGCTGCCCTCCTGGCTCTTGAAGCCGCCGTCGCTGGCCGCCTCCATCTTGATGGGCTCACTGATGTCGCTGCTGCATGGGGACGGAGTGGCTCGCTTCGGCGGGGACAGCTTGCCCTCGGGCTCCTTCATCTTCTCCTCCACCTTGGCGACTTTCTCCGTGACTTTCTTCACCAGCTCCTCCATGGCGTGGAAGTTGGTCTTGGGCATGGGCGAGGTCTGGCTGCTGGGCGGGGAGACCAGGGTCTGGTTTTTCGTGGGAGACACGATCTCGCTGTTGCCAAACATGGGCTTCAGGGGCGTGCTCTTCCCCGAGGAGCCCAGGGACAGCTTCATCATGTTGGGGAGCTGGTAGGCGGCGTGGATGCTGGGGTAGCCCCCCCAGCTGGGGGTGCCGTTCTGGGCCTTGTTGATGGCGGACGTCACTGTGTTTTCCAGGGACTTGAGGATATCCAGTCCCCCCTTGGGGCTCTCCTCTAGGTCGTTCTCAGTCAAATAGTGGTACTTGGAAGAGATGTCGTACTTCTCCTCTTCCTCGCAGGGCTTCTCCTTTTCCTTGGGCTTCTCGTCGGGGGCCACCTTGTCCTTGTCGACCTCCTTCTTGACCTCCACGCTCAGCTTCGGGGAGATGCTCGCGGGGGTGTTGGCGGGCGACGTGAAGGTGGTGGCAGCCAGGGGCACGGACTGCACCTTCTCGTCCAGCAGGGTGGTGATGGTGGGCGTGACGGGCGTCTCCATGATGGGCTTGCCCTTCTTCATGGCCGAGTTGGTGACCTTGATGAAGTGGCCGGTGACCATCATGTGGGCGGTGAGCTCCTGCAGCGTGTCGTGGGAGCTGCCACACTCCATGCACTTCAGGATCTGGGACTTCCGGGCTTCAAAGTGCCAGGCGTAGCTGGCCCCGTTCTGGTGGCCGTAGCGGTTATTTGGCGTGATGTAGGGGTTGGAGTTCTTCTGAAGCACGTCGTTGGTGTCCGCCATCGCAGCCTTGGGGGTCCCGCCCGTGGAATCCGGGGAGCTGGGCAGCTCCAGCTCCAGCGAAGCTTTCTTCCGCGCAGCGGGGAGGATTTTGGCTGCAACGGGAGTGACGGGTTCCTTCAGAGGCACTTTCTGGTAGTGTTTCGTTTTGATCATGTGGACGCTCAAGTCCTGCAGGGACTCGAACGAGTGGCCGCAGTACATGCACTTCAACACCTTCTGGGCGTCCTCCTTCCCCTCCATCTCCAGCAGGGAGCGCTTGCGCGGCTTGGACCAGCGCTTGGGGTTGTTGTTGTCCGTCTCGTGGTTGTCGTCGCGGTAGTGGCCGGTCTCGTTCATGTGCACCGTCAGCTCCACCAGCGTGTCGTAGGCGGCGCTGCAGTCCTTGCAGCGGAACTTGCTGGCGCCCGTGAAGATGGAGCCGTAGAGCTTGCTGCTCTGCCGGTACAGCTGCACGGTGCTGAAGAGGCTGGGCTCGGGCAGCACGCGGCTCTGGGACACCTGCTGCAGGGTCTTGGCCATGGCGCTCTGGTGCCAGTCGAAGCTCCCGCTGCCGCAGCTGCTGCTGCTGCTGGTGCTGCTGCTGCTGCTCCCGTTGTTCTTCTCGGACGACGGCTGGTGCAGGTTGAGGTGCAGGTTGGACCAGTAGGAGTTGGACAGGAAGTTGTTGTACACGGCCTTCATCTGCTCCAGGCTGTCCGACACGGTCGTGTCCTCCAGGGGCACCGCCGCCTCCTTGGCCTCCTCCTCATTCTTGATGGAGCCGCTCTCGAAGTCGGCCATGCGGTCGCTGGTCTCGCTGATGTGCGACTCGCTGTCCATCTCGTGGCTGGAGAACTCAGCCGCCGGGGAGTTCTGGTAACTGGGGCAGGCCTTGCTGAGCTCCTTCTCGGGGCACAGGTACTTGGCCGAGGGCTCCCCATCTGCCGTGCTCTCCTCGGGGTCGATATCTTCTTCGACCAGGGCGGCAGCCTTGAGCTCGTCGGACACATAGGCTGCAGGGACGGCAGGTGGGAAGGCGGGGCGGGCAGGACAGGAAGCACGGAGACGGGGACAGGGAGGGGAAGAAAGGAAGAAAGAAAGAAAGGAAAAGCGTTAGTAAGTGCTGGGCTTACCTAGAATATTTTCTCGACTCTCAGGAACACACAGCAAAGTAGACGGGCACGTGTATTTGTAAAATTAAATAGTTAAAATGTGGTGTTTCTTTGGAGCAAAAAAAAAAAATCTGCTCTTCAAACATAATTTGCCACCTTATTCTTCTCAAGGGGCAACAGCTTGAAATTAAAACTAAATTTGAAATTAATGAAGCACATTCTGGAGGTGGCATTCATTTCTAAAGTAATAAATTACTTGTATCAACCTCAGAGACAGCAGTTCCTGTCTGTCAATTAATATGTCTTCTGCTTCTCCTACCCCTAATGCATTTCTTAACAGACAGATTCACAATTTAAATTAAGCAAGCATTTTTTACTCATTACATTTTTGAGGCTCAATCTTTAATAAATATAAAGTACGAAAACATCAATAAAATTTTTACAAAGTAAAAAGAAAGTACATCAATTGCCATAAATTAAAAACAAGGTTTAGTGGATTTTTTTTTTTTCTTTCTCTCTTTCTTCTGGAAAAGCAGGTCTCATGAAAAGCTTGCAGTAAGTTTTCCTACCAGGGGACAGGCACTGGTTTGTTCCAGATGGGAGAGGAGACCCTGACCCAGCCCTGGCCCCGTCCTCTGCGTGTATACTCAGCCGCTCTCTCAGCCACCTGCACACACACCATCCATGCAGAATTATGTCAGAACAAGTTCAGGAAAATTGGTATGCGGTGCTCATTCCTGCTGTATAAATATATACAAGACCTTCCAGTGGACCTTACAAATGTCAAAGTGTTTGCTCTTTAGACTACTTTGTCAATATTTACGCAGCATAAGCTTCATGGGCATCCAACAGGGATCTTGTCTTTCTGGAAGCAATGTGACTGGGGATGTAACTCCAGTGTGCACTTCCTGAGCAGGTGGAAGGCAGGGCTGAGCAGCCGGGGGCTTCTAGAACCGGCACAACCAGAGACTCAACGCCGGGAGAACAGTCGTGTTAATGGAATACAGGGTTTTTGTTTTTTTGGTTTTTTGTGTGTTTTCATTTCTTTGCATCCAGTGACGCAGGTTGCTCCTTCCCGGACCTTGACCTTGCCTAGTTGGGCTGGTCTTGTGAACCATCAGGCATGGCCGGCCTTTTTAAGGCAGACAAAGGGGAAAAGGGACCACTTCCTGCCAGCTTCTCAGTATGTCTGCGTCAGAAGGCCAGGGGCTGAGTGCGTTTGGCGGCCGGGATGCTGCAGTGCTAACACTCTGGGGGGACCCACACAAAACCCAACTCTCAGAAAAGAAAAGGAAGCTTCATTGGTGGAATTTACTTCCAGAATTTTAAAGATTTACCTCTTACCAATTTGACACCAGGAAAGAAACAAAAAACAAAAAACAAAAAAGCAAAAAACAAAAAAACAGTGAAAGGACTCAAATAAGATTCCTGGAAGACACAGAGACATTTCCCTTCCCTTGCTCTTCCATGCTGGTCAAGGGTCATTCTCTCCCGTTCCTAAATCCCCCTTTGAGCGCCAGGAATTCTAAGCCGAGGCAAGAGTGACACCCCAACACTGATGTAACTGGAGTTTGTGCCCCAGGGACACACCTGCGTGTGGGCCGCCGGCCCAGGGATACGCGGACAGCAAAGCGAAGGGCTGGGGTTTGAGCCACGGAATGTGCTCTACGGACCGGCCAAGGAGAGGGCCTCCACGCAGGTCAGCTGACGTATGAGCAGCTGGGTGGGCCTCAAGTTTGAGGCCGTGCAACTTGGAGATGATGCGTGAGAATGGCAAGCAAGCTTCCCCCCGCCCCAACCCCGGGGCCAAAACGAATAGGAAAACAGTGTGCTGACCAGGGGACGCTCCTCTGCGGGTCACGGCGGGGAAGGTGAATGCCTTGCTTGGAAAAGGAATAGGATAAGAAAAAAGAAATAATATCTCCGTCTCTCCCGACAACCTTCCTCAGCCAGCAGCACATCCTGGAATGTGGCTCTCAAACTCCACGCGGGTTGGCAGATCTGGGGAGGGGGGGCCGGTAGAGTCACAGCTTGCCTGCAAGTGCCCCTGTGTTAGCATGAAAGTCTTGCATCCCGAGAATTTTCTCGGACCCGGGCAAACCCGGGCAGCCGGTCGCCCTAGCCAGGGACACACAGCATGAGCCGGTTCGAGCGTCCAGGGCGGGTCTGCATTCCTCTTGGAGAGGAGCTAGAGTGGGGCGATGGGGATCTAACCAGACACAGCCCACCATCTGCAGAGACGCCCCAGGGGCCCAGATGCATTATGTTTCCATCCAAGGGCCTTCGTTCTGAACATGGAAGGGAGGAGGAAACCACTTGGCTTACATCCCTCCAGCTGAGACACAAGGAAAAGCCTGGCCCCGTGGAAACAGAGATACACCCCAGAGTCCCTTCTCCCCTGAAGGTGGCCCTCTGAGCCACAGCCTGCAACCGGAACCTGCACTCTGGGTACTTTGCTCTTATTATGGCTCCCACGGAACTAAGTCTGCAAGAGGCAACGATCCAGAAATGGCCCAGCTGAAGCAGCGATGGGAGGACACCGGGCAGCCAGAAGAAGCCAAGGCCAATGGCAGACACAAACGGGCCCACTATGGCACGCGGACCACCAGTTAAGAGAAAAATCTAGTGGCTCTGCCCAGCTACTTCCCACCCAGGAGCACGGGGCCCCCCGGGAAAGCCTCAGCACAGTGCTGGTTATGCAAGGGCTGTCTGGAGCACCCCCACAGGCACCTCACTGATCTGACTGGCTCCTGACCCCCGCGGGGCCCCCGATGCCCCCCGAATGCCCTCCAATATGCTCTGTAAATCACCCAGCCCGATCAGAACGCCACCAGTCTGACGACTGAAGAGGAAATTAATATTGAAAGAAAAGTAAGGCCAATCTCCCTGGTGGGAACAGAATCCTGCTCTGAGGAAAATTAAAAAGCTTCAGTGCCAAGAGGTGCTGGGTCGTGGGGAGACCTGGCGTCACCCCACACACCACCGCTGGCCTCGTCACGGTTTCTGAGGCTCCCGGTGAGCCCTCTCGCACACGGCCGTGCCAGGGACCTCGCCATCTATTCAGACTGCCGCGTCCTTTCCAGACTCGGCGGGGAGGACTACCTCCCTAGGCTGAGCCTCGGCCTTCTGCCCGTCGGTCCTTCCCTCCATGTTAAAATAAAGGCCAGAGCACGAACTGTGGGGCTCCTTCTCGCAATCATGGCACTCCTCCCAGAGTACCACGGCCACTCTTGCCACTCAATGTGGTGAGGGAGGGGGAGGAGAAGGAGCGCTGGCCCATGGGGTTAAGAGAAGGAAAGGGGCATTCACTCCACAAAGTCGAACTGAAGACCCGCACACGCCCGGAGCGGGGGTGCACGCCGAGCGGTATATGGCACCTCCTTTCTCTAGGCCTCAGTTTCCCCCTCTGTGTGAGACGGGGCATTGGCTCCTCCCCTGTCTCCTTCCTTGATTAATGACTTTTCTGAGTAAGGGGTAAACTGAGGTAGAAACAGGCTCACTCCTCCAAGCGTGGGTTCCTCGTGAACGTGCTCAGCTGAGGTATTTCTCAGGCCTTTCTTCTCCGGATGAAGGAGCAAAATCCCTGGTCTCCTGGACCCTGGGACAGTTAATGTCCCAGTCAGGCAAGGAAGGGAGGGGAGACTGGGTGTCTCCAGTCAGTCAGAGGGGACTGTGGGATGTCAACTGGGGGGCAGGTAGGTTGGGTGAGAAGCTGGTCCCCATCCCCACCACGCTGGCCTTTAGGGGCCTCTCCTCCCTGAGAGCCAATGGCGGACACCATCCGCTATGTTCTTATCTGAATTCTCCAAGGCAAGGACCCCATTCCACATCGTCCCAGCTTTGCCCATAGGAGGTGAGCAACAGGTAGTCACCGTCTCCTCTGGAAAGAGAGTAGTTGGAGACTACATCCAGCAGCAAGAGGCTTGTTACCAGCCTTTGTAACAGGACTTGCCCTTCCTCCGGTTCCCCACCCGCCCTCTGCTCAGTGAGCACCCCCCCTCCAGCCCCTCCCCTCTATTCTCCAGGAAGAAGCCACCCAATCCGATCCTTACATCCTTACTGATGCAGAAGCCAGTCGCTGCAACTCACACCCTCAGTGACTTCCCATCTGGCTTGGGAGGAAGCTCAAATTCCTCAAAGCAACCCCAGAGTCCTCCCCTGTCTTGGCCCTGCTTCCTCCCCAGCCCAGCAGCTTCTAGTGTGTGCCAAGAGGCCTCTCACTGTCCACTGTGCACCGCTGTGTCCTCTGCTGGAAACCCTAGGGCGGATGCAAGGGGAGCCAGTCTGCCCTTCCCCAGGCCACGGGTGAGAGGTAATGTCTGGGGGCTTCTCTGACCCCACCTTTTGTTCCCTTAGCGTCCTCTCCCTTCTTATGACAAGGCACACCACTGGAATCACTGGCTTATAGCCAGGTGTTCCAGGATGTTCGAACAGACTGTCAGCTTCATGTGGTCAGCAGCCCCTACCCCCCAGCGTCGGCTTATGACAACCTTACGTCTGGCACGCAGTAGCCACTCAACATATACCCGTGAAATGAAGGAATGAATGAATGAACGGACACCATGAATGAATCTCCTAATAGCTGCCCAGACATCTACATGGATCCAGGCTCCAGCCAGTCCCAGAGCGGAACAGATGTGCTGGGGTCTGATCCCAAGTCCTTCCGGGACCAGTTCCCCCTGTGTGTGACTACTTCATGGGGAAGCGCCTCTGGGACGGAAGGACAGGAGGACAGCCCCCACCCCTGAGGAAGAGAGGAGGTGGTCTTCCTGCCCTGGAGCCACGCAGGCGGTGCCCACCCCCGAATGCGGCCCTCCAGGGATGCATTAGCCTGACTCTTCACTCTTGAACAAATGAAACTGAAACTCTCCCGCAGGACCCAGCAGTGGGGGTGGGGGACTCTTATTCAAACCAAGTCAACAGCTGCAAAGACTCAAAGACACACGCGGGAGTGGAGGCCAGCGAGTGAGTAAGGGGCGGACGGGGGCCTTGTGTTTCATTTTTCCCCAAGTGGCTCAGTGGAAAAAGTTTCTCTCCAAGAGGTGAGCTCTTCCAGATCTGCGGCCACTGATTGGCTCTGTGCGTCCCCACTCTTGCTCCCCGCAACGGAGGGCAAGCGCTGAAAGCAGCAACAGGCAATCCATCTCTCCCGAGCTCAAGGCCAAGGGCGTATGCGGGGGCAGGTGAATGAACTGCGGAACTTCATTCACGCAGAACCAAAGGGGACTCCGGGGTAGAAACGCATGTTCATGTGACACCAAAGCCGTCAGAATTACAAGCTCCCTGCAAACCCCCATAGCCCAGGACCCCTGCAATGTCAAGGTTGAAAATCAATGCTCTAGCCTAATACGCGCATGTCTATGAACCATTTTCCCATTCATTGCATTTGACCCCCTCTCCAGGGCCCCAGCAGGTGGATTCAACCATTCCTCGTCTGCGCTGGAGGAAGCTGGTGTTCTGACAAGTTAGATGGGACACTCCCAAACCCCCTCATCTGAGACCCTGCAGGAGTCAGTGCACGTGTGAAGGAGATTTGACTCCATTCCTGGGGGAACCACAAAGAAGGAGTGCGGAGTGAGGGCCTTGCTCCCGGGACATGGAGCAGGCTGCCACGTCACAGCCATCCCCAGCTTCCCATCACCAGGGATTCCATGCCTGCCCTTCCACGAGGGTCTCGAGGGCTCCTGCCTCCTGAGACGTGGCCACGGGGACAACGGACATGTCCAAGGGGATGAAGGACATGTCCAAGGAGTGAAAAGCCAGACGACCACGTAATCAGGTTGGGAGACAGCAGCTCCCTCATTAATATTTATTCTCGTCATTAACTAAACTCAACTACTAGGTAAAAAGAAATTAATACATTTGATAGAAATACAAAACAGTAAGCTGGGGCATAATGGAATTCATTTCTGGGCAAGTGGCAATTACCTTCATCACACTGTTGTGACTCTCTCCCAAAAGGAGGAAATGAAGGAAGTTGAAGTGTCCCTGTGGCTCTGTGCTCTCCAGCCATGGGGCAGTGGCAGGCAGGTGGGCAGGAGGGAGAAGGCACAGCAGCAACCTGCTCCCAGAGGACGCACAGGGCCGTGCCGATTTGCACATTTTCTGCACTACAAGGAAGGTTCGGAGTAAGCCCTCTGTTTTCAAATTCTGGAGACTCCTGGGGAAGGGGTTTTGCTTCTGAAAGCTTCCTCAAATTCCCCTCCCCAGTAAGGGCGGCCCAGAGGACTGCCTCCTGTAGCCCATGGGATCCTGTCATTCATCCACGAAGTGGCCTGGGCCTGGCATGGAGAGAGGGGAGCGGACGCAGGGGGAGGACAGACCCCATCCGCAAGTCCGGAGTCCTGTGTTGAGAAGGGTGAGGAGAAGGGGGGGGGGGAGCAGAGACAGGAGAATACCAGGAGAAAGAGGGGGGAAGGAGAGAAGAATCCATTAGGACTGGGATTTGGGGGAGACAGAGACAGACAGACAGAGAAACAGAGAGATATGGGGAGAGACAAAGAGGTAGACAGAGACACAGAGAGACAGCCAGCCAGAGACAGCCACAGAGAGAGGAAGGGACAGAGGCCACCGAGGGAGTGGGAGGCCAGCAGGGAAGGGAAGAAAACCAGTGACAGACATCTGAGGAGAGACAGGCAGAAGACATATTCCAGGGGCAAGGATGGAGGCTGGTGAGTTCAGAGAGGGCCTGAGCCCCAGCTGGGTGCAGGGCTGGGGAGGACAGGGGGCCCGGGGGAGCTGCCCTGGGTCAGTTCTAAGGCTGGAGGCTCAGGCCAGTCTCAGCCTCCCCCGAGCACTCAGATTTTCAAAAGACGCGGGTGGTTTGTTGTTGTTTTAAGAATAATTTCACCAGCTGAGGAGGTGACCAAGAAGTTGACTGCTCAGCTGACCCTGGTGAGCAGAACACGTGGAAGGCCTGCTTCTGCCCCAGCGCTGATGTGCCCCAGAGCTAGGGGGCTGCCTGGCCTGGAAGTCCCGGGAGGATGAGGCCCCGGAGGCCAGGGCCTCCGCAAGCCGCAGGGCTCCCTCTCAGGCCCTCCCACACAGGACCACCTCTGAGACTCGGAACTGCCCAGGAGACAGGCCCGGGCGGCAGGCCTGAACCGGACAGCGTGTGACAAAGGCTGAGGGCTCTGGAACCCGGCCCTCCTGACCCCTTCTCAGGGCTGCCGTGCACCTGCCCTCACAGCCAAGGCTACTCTCCCTGTTCCATACATCGAATTCAAGTTCAGTTTCAAGAACCCAAACCCGCAGCCCCCTAGTGAGGCCCAGAGTCCTCTCCCTGTTTCAGGATATGACTTAGACCCAGAAACACACAGGGTCACCCCAGGGTGTCTTGGCCACCTCGGAAGCTCCCTTCCCCCATGCCTGGGCCCACGACAAAGCAGACTCCTGGTCATGACAGGGGACAACTGGGAAGCCCCCGCCGCAGGAGAGCAGTCACTTGGGAGAGGGCCTGCTGATTTTGTTGGCGGTCCTGCCCTGCGTGATTTCCTGCCCCAGTGAGTGATGTCACAGACAGTGAGACCCTGGGCCTTGGCTCCTGCTCTGTCACGTGCTGTTCCTGTGACCATGAAACTGGCTTCAGGTCCTTGAGCTCCAAGTTCTTGCCCAGGCATGGTTGGGGAGAAGATGGGGAGCAGGTCCACCACCCGCACCTCCCAGGTGTTTGTGAAGAAGCAAGGTCTCCATAAGGAGTGAGGGCATCAGGGCTTTTCCAAAAGTTAAAGGGACTCTGCAGATAGAAGGAGGGCCCCAGGAACCTGCAGGAATGACCCAGGGGCCTACACTGAGGGATGGGGTTTGGGTCCGACCTCTGGGCTGAGTCCTGCTCTTGCAAACGCAGGCTTCCTAGCAGATGGTCTGCAGACCCCCAGACTTGCAGACTGCCTTTCAGGACAGGGGGGTTAAGGGGGGCCAGCAGAGCCCTGCTGGGTAAGAGCCCTCCACGCAGAACAGGCTCTGCTCCCTCTCCCTCTGGCCACCTTGTGTGCTGTGGAGAAGGAAGAGAGCCAGAGAGGAAGGAGAAGAACAGAGAGAAATAAAGAGTAAGGGAAGGAGGGGGAGGAAGGAAGAGACATCAGATGAGCATGCCCAAAATTAAAATCTCTGAGCACACGTGCTGCCCCCAGGCTTGGGTCATCCTCAGGACTTCTGGGAAGGAAGCAGGCAGGGGCGGCCCCAAGCCTGGCTCACCCCACAGCTCCGCCCACTGCCACCTGACTCGAGATTCCCAGGCTCCCGGAGCCATGGGGGCGATGGTTAGACCAGACACCCTTCCCTCGGCGCCCACAGAAGGGCCACCTCCAGCACCCAGGCCCCTCGGGTGCCAGCCACAGGCCGGGCAGCCTCCAGCCACCTGGTCCCGGCTCGGCCCAGCCCCACATCACGTCAGCCTCTGCCCTGAGCTGCCTTCTTCTTTATGGGGAAAGAGCTCAACATCCCCAGAAAACCTCACCTAAATCTCCCTCTGTTCGAAACACACCTAGAAAATCCAGGCAGACTGACCCATTTTACACAGGAATTTCTGCTCCACAAAGGAATCCCACAAGGTGCCCGGACACTGTGCCCTCAGGGTTATTTTTACACGGATCTCTCTTCTGTGGGTGCAGCCGGTTCTGCAGCAACTGCCCTGTCTGGTGCGACTGGATGTGGAGCCCCAAGTTACCCACAGATGTTCTGAGACCCCATAAAATGGGCTGCCGGGAGCCTGGAGGGTGAGGGGCAGGGACTGGCAGGGTGTCCAGGCCTGGGCTGGCAATGACAGAATACTTTCACCCTCCTTGCCTTTTGTGCCCAGAGAGGAGGAGATGACAGGAAGAAGTGAGTGATGGGAGTCCGGGAGAGCTTAGCCAAATGCGGGTATTCACACTGAGCTGTGGGCCTCTGGTACTGACTAGACAACAGAGAGAGAAGATTGAGCCCAGGGAGGAAGGATGCATGGCTTGGCACCCAGGAGGTCCCATCTCCATCAGAGAACATGCGGTTTCTCCAGCCATCCACCTGGGCACCTACAGTCACAAGGCGTCACCCAAACCATCTGCACTGATGGAGGTCACAGGCTCCGGGGACAAGGAGACATGGCATTCACGGATGGCACAGGGGAGACCAGGGGCCTCCCAGGCATCCCCGCTGGGTGCCTGGGCTTCCCAGGAACAGGATAATCCCCCAAAGGGCCAAAGCTGGGCCAGAGGAGCTAGGAAAGCATGGCTAGGCTCTGGGGAAGGACATGGTGGCTGAAGCGATCGTGGTCAGGAGTTCTCCAGAAGGCTGGCCACGCTGGGATGACAACCTCCCCAGATTGATTGTTCTCCCCACTAGCAAGGTCAGGAATATTAATTTTGTACAAGTTAATTTGATGTAATGGGCAAGATGAACGCGTGTTCAGTTGGGTATCTCTGTGCTAATAAAGCCGCGATGCTTTCATGCCAAGAAAAGCATGGCATTAGCTGATTGGTGCATAAAGTCGGCATGAGTAAGGCAACGTCACCATTCAGCAGAGCTACAGTGGCCGGAAGCAGTTTTTTCGGCCATCACAGGCTGCTGCTGATTCTTCAGGAGGCCAGCGACAGCCAGGTCCCGGGGCCGCCTCCCAGCTGCTGGAAACCCCAGCATCTTCCAAAGCCTGGGCACCCAGACCAAGGCCTGTCCTTGTAGAGGTGGCAGAGGACCTTGCCGAAGCCACACGTGCAGCTCCCGCCCCAGGGTAAGAAAGACACTTCGAAGGCTTCTCTCTATGGATTCTTGTGGCAATGACAGCCTCATTCGGCCATCTCAGCAGCCTTTCGGAACAACCTCCCTCCCCTTCCCGAGACCTTCCCCTGCGGGAGAGGTGGGTCAGATAATGAGGAGGCCAGGGAGTTTGGAGGCTCCCCTGGATCAGCAAGGGAAGCGAGTTCCCTCGGTTCTAAGATCACACTCCCCCCATTGCTTCTGGGGGATATGCTCCGCCACAGTCTGGGCACCCACCCTGCTGCAAGGGAAGCACACGGATCAAAGACACAGTCAGGTTCAAAGCAATTGCCTCAGACAATAAAACGTAAATAAATACTCGGGGGGGGGGACCCTCGGAGTCCCCTCTGTGCTTGGCTTCAAGCACACTTCATCCAAAGAAAACTCCTCGCACCTTGGTGGAATTTCAGACAGCAGCAAATAGGGCTTGGGTGAATTATTAGGGGCAAGGGACATGCGCAGATGTTTCACATGGCACACATGAGCAACGGTCAATTTTGCTAATGGCTAAGAAGAATCATGCCTCACACACCTTCGGCTCTGGAGCATGGGGTTTCCTGGAGGTCGGACAGAGAGATCCTCACAGGATAGCTTGTGGTTCCCAAGGAGGCAGCTACCAACCCCAGGAGAACTCTTGCCTATATGCTCACTCGACGATCTCAAAACCTGGGGGAACCACCGTTGAGAATAGGGCAATAGGTTAAGGAAATTTTGGGTAATCCTTACAATGGGCCTCTTCAAAGTGGACTATACATGTACAACTCAAATTCTTGCTGGGCTTTACTGGCTGTTCTTCATGGCACCAAAAGAACTATATATCCAGGGAAAAGGTAAATGGATGGCTTCCATGAAAGAGGAATGAAGACTTACACATAAGAGGAGACAATTGATTCATGCAACTGATCTATCCATCCATCCATCCATCCATCCATCCATCCATCCATCCATCCATCCACCCAACCATCCATCCATCCATCCATCCATCCATCCATCCATCTATCCATCCATCTATCCATCTATCCATCCATCTATCCATCCATCATCCATCCTCCCATCCATACATCCATCCATCTACCCATCCACCCATCATCCATCTATCCATCTATCTATCCATCTATCTATCCATCATCCATCCATCCATCCTCCCATCCATCCATCCATCCATCCATCCATCCACCCATCCATCCATCATCCATCTATCCATCTATCCACCCATCATCCATCCATCCATCCATCCATCCATCCATCCACTCATCCATCTATCCAAAAACTCATCCTTTCATCCAACATGTATATGATATAAATACATATTCTAGATGCTTTAGTTTAGGAATAAGAAGGTGTCGAATAAGTCAGAATCATAGGTTTTACTTTTATGGGGTCAAGACGACCTTGGTTACATGGATCACAGGGCACTAGAGGATCATACACCCTCATAAACTTCTTTCATATTCAAATCTCAGCATAACCAAGCTCCATCTTACCTTCCAAGTTCATCTTCCACTGCCCACCTGTCCTCAGACACACAAGCCACCCTTCCCTGATGACATTCCCTTGCCCTTCCTTGGTCTATGAGTTTCTTTCACTGTGTGTAACATGCTCCATCTTTTCATATCTTCCTCCCAGACCTCCAAGACCCTGCTCATTCCACCTCCCCCAGGAAGCCCCTTTTCACCTGTCCCTCTGAAAGCGACCTCTTTAACCTCAGTGATGACTCCATGAGTGGAAAAGTCCTCTCTAAACTCTAACTTCTAGAGAAATATAAGGAATGATTCTTAGCTAATCACTTGTACCAAAGTCTCTTCTGGCGTTTACCCCACGTAGCTTTTACAATGGCTAACCAGGGACACAAACGGCTCTCCGTGCACATTACAGAGGCGAGGACCCAGTGTTCCTTATCTATGCACCCTTCACACAGCCTGGGGGGGTCTACACTCTTACAGACTCCCGGTCCAATTCACAGCCTTAGGTGGGAGCTGCTTAGCCTAAGAACTGCCACAGACCAAGTGGCAGAATTTCCCACCAGCTCCCTTCCCACTCTCGAATGCAGGGCAGAGCAGCTCCAAGAGCCTTCTGACCTCTCCCACATCTCTTCATGTCCCCTCATTCCCATGTCACAGAACAGACCCACTACGCAGAGTCAAGGCCACAGTATTTCTCAGGAGTTCCTGACACAGGTGCTTATCGTATGATGGCAGAGAAAACCGGGAGGTGGATGCTCCCAGGGACCAGAGAGAAGCTCGGCCCTTCCCTCCCTGCACGGGTACCAGCATGGTAGCCACCTGGGTCAGGAGGCCTTCCTGAGGGAGGCCTGTAGCACTGCCAGTGAACAACCCATTACTCACCTAGCACTCAGCCAGCACTCAGCCAGTATTCAGCCAGCACTCACCTAGCATTCAGCCAGTATTCAGCCAGCACTCATTTAGCATTCAGCCAGCACTCAGCCAGCACTCACCCACTCACCTAGCATTCAGCCGGCACTCAGCCAGTATTCAGCCAGCACTCACCTAGCATTCAGCCAGCACTCAGCCAGCATTCACCCACTCACCTAGCATTCAGCTGGCACTCAGCCAGTATTCAGCCAGCACTCACCTAGCATTCAGCCAGCACTCAGCCAGCACTCAGGCAGCACTCATCTTGCATGCACTCAGGCAAGCACTCACCTAGCACTCAGCCAGCACTCAACTAGCACTCAGCCGGCACTCACCTAGCATTCAGCCAGCATTCAGCCAGCACTCACCTAGCATTCAGTCGGCACTCAGCCAGCACTCACCTACCATTCAGACAGCAACATTCAGCCAGCATTCAGCCAGCACTCACCTAGCATTCAGACAGCACCCAGCCAGCACTCAGCCAGCACTCACACAGCACTCAGACAACACTCACACAGCATTCAGATAGCACTCAGCCGGCACTTACCCAGCACTCACCCCACATTAAGGTAGTACTCAGCCAGTGTTTACCCAGCACTCAGCCAGCACTTAACACTATTAGCCTAGCACTCAGACAGATTCACACAGTGCTCAGATAGTACTTGCTCAGCACTCAGATAGCATTCAGTCAGAACTCAGAAAACATACACCCAGCACTCAGGCAGTTCTTACCCAACATTCAGACAGCACTCAGACAGCACTCAGCACTGGGACAGAACTCACTCTGCATATACCTAGCACTCAGCCAGCATTCACCCAGCACTCAGGCAGCACTTAGCACTCACCTAGCACCCAGCACTCAGCCAGCACTCACTCAGCACTCAGCCAGCACTCACCTAGCACCCAGTACTTAGCTAGCATTCACCCAGCACTCAGCCAGTACTCACCATGCATACACCTAGCACTCAGCCAGCACTCGGACAACACCCACCTAGCACACACTGAGCACACACCAAGTTTTACTAACACACACGTGATCACCATTTATATGGACAGGTCACATCCAGGATAGGGGACGTGATCATCCTAGACAGTTTGAAGAAATAAAGTTTCAAATGATTTATATTTATTTTTTATTTTTTTAATTTATTTTTTAAAGATTTTATTTATTTATTCGACAGAGAGAGAGACATCCAGCGAGAGAGGGAACACAAGCAGGGGGAGTGGGAGAGGAAGAAGCAGGCTCCCAGCGGAGGAGCCTGATGTGGGGCTCGATCCCAGAACGCCAGGATCACGCCCTGTGCCGAAGGCAGACGCTTAACTGCTGTGCCACCCAGGCGCCCCTATATTTATATTTTATTGACTGACATATATAAATACCCATTGATTTCAACTTCACTTGTATTTATTAAGATAGGTTAAAATAGGGTTCCCTAAACCAATATATAAATAGTGCCTATTGGCTTGTCGGCATCACATTACATGTTTCCCTTCAAATATCCTGTCTCACAAATTTATGCTGATGTTTGTGTAGTCTGACTTAGGTGTTTCTTGCACTAGATTCAAGAACACTCGACACCTCACCAACCTTCAAAGAGAGAGACCAACAGAGAGAGAAGAGAAAAATAAAAAAAAGAAACGTAAAACAACCCTCACCAACTGGCTAGTGCATCACATAATCAATTTATGGAGGCTAATTCAGCGGCATACACCAGATTTGAAAATATGTATATTCTTTGACCCAGCTAGGAATCTATACTTCAGAAATACTCACATATGTGCCCCCCCAATAAAAACCCTTTATGTTGAAAAATGTTCTCAGCCATATTCCATGTAATACAAAAAAAGGGGGACATCTATACCTTGAAACAATATGCAGCAGTTCATAAGAATAGAGAAATGCCAGCAAAGGTGCGGAGCAGCGGGGACGCTCATTCGCAGGCACAACAGTAGAAACCGGTACGACCACTCTGAAAACCTGCAGTCCCGACTTGGGCTACAGGTGCACCTGCTCTGTGACACCGCGATTCCCCGCAAAGATGCCTCCCCAGCAGAAATGCATGCAGAGCCCATCCGGAGACCTGGACCACAACAGCCTTTGGCGCATCATTCAAAATAGCAAAGAAACTCAAAGCAACCTAAATGTCCATCAACAGCAAATGGACGACTGTATCACGACAGAATGGCATACAGCGGCGAAGAGGAACCAACGATTATCCAAAACAACCGGAAGGATCTTACAAGCAGAACAAGCATGGAAAGACGCCATACACAAAAGATTCTATACTCCCTGGATCCCGTTATATAAATTTCAAACTCAGGCAAAACTGATCTGTGGTGTCCCACTGGGAGGGAGTGACTGGATGCGGGCACCAGGGACTCCTGGGGTCATGGAAATGTCCTGCTTCAGACCTGGGCCCTGGTGACATGGATGTGTCCACTTAGGGAAAACTCATCAACCTGTAACTTACATTTGTCTGCTGCCTTTTTGCATGTTACATTGAATTAAAAGATTACTTTAAAAAGAATGAGGTTAATTCTATAAATTCTGATGTGGGAAGATCTCTAAGACGCACTGGCAAATGGGGAACTGTTTTCTGTGTGAGCTGGGAGTGTGACAGGTTGTGTGGTGGGCATGGAGAGAAAGGATCCTCTCCTGAATGGCAACAGTGTTCTCCGGGTGCAGGAGGGGACACCGTTGCTGGGGAGGGAGATGGTAGGAGGAGGGGGAGAAAGGAGGTCTCTTCTGCATGGTTTGGAATTTTCACAAGCACACACTCATGAATGTATTGCGAAATTTTAACACATATAGAAGGCCACTTACTTTTAGTATCTAAAAGCACCTCTTATGTGTCACGCTCTGTGCAGGGCAAAGCCCCCTCTCAGAGCACTGACTGGGGAAGGCAGGCATAGGACAGCCGGTTCCTGGGGGGGCGGGGATGAAAAGCTGCAGGGGTCAGGGGCCAGCTCCATGGGACGTCCACAAGCCCATCGGCATTTCCAGATGCCCCGCCTTTGCTTCCCTCTGCCCATCCGCATTCTGGGTAAAGATGTCCCCCAGTGACAGTGGACTGCAGAAACACAGACAGGGATAAACTGTGTGCTGGCACTGCTGACCTTGGTGGAAGGAGGAAGGGAGAACCACTTTTCCACCTGCCGCGAAGGCTGCTGGGCTACCGGGCATCTCGCCTGAGGGATACCCAAAGCACCCATGGGCCATGGCGCCTGCAACCACACGTGGGGCCCTGTCCTCACTTGTGGAACCTGTGGGTCTCAGGCCTGCCCTTTCCCTTCCAGTTCGGCCCCTTCCCCTCACTCCTCTCCGACCGTGACCTGAGTTCACCTCACCGATTCTCCTGAGCCCCTGAGGTGGCCATGGCGGGGACAGAGGTCTGCAGGGTAACCTCTCTGGGCGTCCCCTCTCCTGCTGTCAGAGCTGAACGAGACAGCTGCCTGGTGCTGGGAGGGCACACAGTGTGGCCTATTACTCCTTCCTGGGACAACAGAAAGTTCTAGGGCCTGGGGTTTTGAGTCTAAAACAGGTGTTCGGGAAACCCCAGGCTTTGTGGGGGGGGATTAGGAACGGCCCTCAGAACAAATCAGAGCACCTGTCCCTTGGCTTCCCTGGCCATTCCCTAATGTGTTCTGATGACCCAAGGAATCCTGCTCCTAAAACCCAGTCATGAGCATGCCACCCCTCTGCAGAGAGACCCGCAATCAGGTCAGAGGCATTTCCCAAGATAGGCTCAGGGGGCACCATTCCTGGCACGGGGTCCTGGGAGCCAAGTGGAGCTCCCTGTGGCTGGGTCACTGCCCTTCCTCCGGTGGCACTCAGGGACCTTTGTGATCTCAGCACGCCCTGGCTTCCCTGGGAAGTTCCCTTTGGGCCTTTGCTCCAGTGACCAGGAACATTTCACCCCCGGAAACCAAGCTGATGCCCATCTCCCTGCCTGGCTGTCCCCTCCACTCCAGGCCCACCCCCCCCCACCTCTGTGTGCCCCAAACCCTTCAGGGATTCTGCTGCCCCCACGGGGGGCGGGGAGGGGATGCTGGGCTTGGGCAGGCAGAGATAAACTATCCTAACAGCCCCCCCCACCCGCTGCCAAGGCCTGGCACACTCTGGGGGCCTGACAAAGCTCTTTAAATTGCTTTCAAATGAAAAGAAGGCGGACTTCATGCTCACCCTTTCTGTTTGGTTTGTTTTGTTTCCTTGAGACACTTCAGAGCCAAGCAGCATTTCCATAAAGAACTAAAAAGCCAGAAGCAATGGCCAACACACAGGACCGTCCCTTCCCCCCTACAGCTGTGCCTCACAGGCCGGCACCACCCATGGAGAAAACTACCTGAGCACGACCTTCCCGAGCCATAGAACACGCCAGAGGAAGGGTAAGCCCACGTCCCAGGCCCACTGAATGGATGGGGAGACTGAGGCTGGGAGACAGAAGTTAGGGGACGAAGCCAGCCCTCCCAACTTGCAGAACACAGAACTAGGGCTGGCAGCCAGAACCCAGGCTCTTCCCTTCTTTCTCCCCCTGCGTCTCCCCTGAATGCACACTGACGCATGCTGCTTACGCGTGAAGACACGGGGCGAAGGTGCCCTCAATCTTGGAAAGTGTAGCACACATCCTTGGCCAAACAGGGTGACATCGCCTACCTTAAATGTCACCAAATACGCAAAGTAGCTAAAGGAGCACATGGCACATGGTGGGGGTACCCAGAGCCCTCTGTGGTCCCAGCTAGGGGGCCCAGGTCTCCTTGGTCAAGAGGGAAAGCAGTTTTTGCATCAGAAAATACAAACAGGAGGGCTGTTTCCTGGGACCAGCACAACCTGGAAGCCCCTGAATGTCACCTGCGACAAGCCTACGGAGTATGGGGCAAATGTGCTCTCTGTGTGAGCTCTGGAAAGAGGAGGGGGCAGACGCCCTGCTGCACATGTGGACGGAAAGCTTCCACGTCAACCTTCCGTGAGGGGGGGCCCAAACGTTGCTCCTGCCACGCAGCCCACCGGCGAGCCCGACAATGGGAAACTACTTTGCAGATCTGTCACCCAATCCCGGAGCCAAGGCTCAGGGCAGCCCTTTATCCCCGCTGCCTCTCCGAGGGGATAGTCTGAGCAGTCTGGAGCCACCACCACGAACATGGAATGTCACAGGAGCAAAGACACTTGTCAAATGCCTTTCCCTTACAAGCACCCTCATCATGACCTGTGTTAATGAAGTTAATTGAATTTAAGATCAATAATGGTTAATTATTGCAATTTGACATTCAGAGATAAATGGCTTTAAGACAGAGCAGTGTGTGTGCGTGTGTGTGTGTGCGCGTGCGTGTACGAGTGTGTGAGCGAGAGTGCGTGTGTGTGTGTGTGTGTGTGTGTGTGTGTGTGAATGCTCTCCAAAGAAGGTGAGCGCATTACAAGCCTAAGAGGGATCCCACGAGCCTTCCATTGATTCTGGTACAATCTGATCGACTTCATCCCCTGATGAATGTGGGCTTCTCAGAGCTACAAGTAAATGTTCTACAAGACTACTCTAACCCTTGTCACTGGCCAAATCTATATGTGCCGTACACCAGAAATCTATTGAGATAGATTAAAGACTTGCTGTAGAAATAAGAGCAGCTTCAATAAAGGTGAAGGTTTATTATATTGACTATTAATGTAACTTAACTGTATGCAGTTATGAATGCTTATGGATCAGGGCAGTTTAATTTGGGGCAGTTAGATATGATTATAATTGAACACCAATTTTTTTTTTTAAACCATTACCAAAGATGAACTGAATTCAACATGAGGGTGGGGGGGTAAGAAGTTCAGTTTGGAAAGCAGGTGACAAGGAACTTGCCCGAGGACGGCCGGCCTCTGGGGGGACAGGGACGCAGGGCTGCGGCGGGGACGGGCCCAGGTCTCTGTCATGCTGACCCCCTCCACTCGGGCCCCGCCCCAGGTCCCTCTGCCCTGCAGAGCCTGACACCCCGGAGGTCTGCAGCTGCGCCCGGGGCTCAGGTCAGGACTGATGAGTGGCTCCTCTGACTTCCTCCAGGTCTGCGAAAAGTTGACTTTTCATAGGGGTTTCTCGGTAGAAAGACCTATCCCCAAATGTGCGGGTAACGGTACTCCTCCCCGCTCGCAGAACCGGTTAAATGACCACTTACAAGATTTATAATGACAAAGTAAATTTTGCCGGGGAAGAAAGTCCTTACTGATTGCAGAGCACTGACAATAAAATGCTGCTGAGGAGTTCTGTCAAAATGTAAGATTATGCAAAAACACCGTTGAGAACACTGCTAATCATCTGCTTGTGTCAATTACTTGAAGGGTCTCTGACAGCATATTTACATTAAACACATTTCAGGAGCAAAATCCTTAATGCTATATCAGAATATTTTTCATTACCATTAGCGAATCTTTAAAAATCTTTCTTTTTTTCCCCCCTCGGCTACAATAGCGGTGGTGAGAAGGCTGGGGGGGGGAACGCATGGCGGGGAATTTCAACTCACCCAGCTGGAAAAGAGGCAGGGGCGGTGGAAGTCAGATGCGAGGGATCCCAATCCCTTTTCCCACCAGGGGCAGATGGCAGGGCCCTCTTTCGTCCCTGAAAGCCTCTACGGCAAGTGAAAAGCAGCACCGGCTTTCCCCCAGGCTGGGGTGACCAGCTTCACACACCCGATGTCACCTTATTTAACAAGAGGCAGGTGTACAAAGGCAATTGTTGGAATTAGAACCAAGGTAAAGCTGGGACTGGTGCCATCCCAACGCCTCGTCCTGGTCATGCCATCTTGTCCACAATTAGGGTGGCAGGGAAGTAACCACACGAATGGCACGGGGTCTGGAGAGGTGCGGCTGAGTGAGCCTCGTCCTGAGGGAAGGTACAGTCACGGAGCAGAGACAGCAGAGTGGGGGACACCGCAGGGTCCGCTGCGGGGGCTCTCCCGGAGGGGACAGCCGGCTGGCTCAGGACCCCGGGGTGCTTGGAAAAGCCTATCTGAATGCTCCCAGGAAACCATACCCAAGACAGCCCTGGGCTTTACCTGATGGACCACCATAGTGGCAGCCGCTGGTAGTGGTGTTGGAGTGGGGGGGGTTGTTGTTTTTGAGTAGTTTGTGGAAATCTTCCTTAAGCTGCCTCCTCTTCTCCTCGCACCCACCCCATGAGATAGATCTGGCTGTTGCCCCAATTCCCAGATTAGGGGACTGTGTCCCACCTCGATGCATAGCTTACCGAGTACAGAACCAGGATTAGAACTCAGGTCTCCCGGGGTGCTTTCTCACTCCACATGGGGGACATCTTAGTTACAGGGACAGTGAGATCCCAGCCCTGTAAGCATCCGATAACATTCCCTGCTCTCATAAAGTCAGACAAGGGGTCTATGAAATAACACCCGAAAAGCCAGGAGACCACCTTAATCTCAAAAAGTGCGTATGTACCGTTACCGCTCACAGGGCCACTCCAGGCTCCGGGAAGCACTTCTCAACACCGCCCCAGAGGAAGGACCCCACAGTTGCCAGGTTACTGCCCACAGCCCCCAAGGGCCTGGAGGCCTGCACTAACCCCTCTGTGCTCTGGAAAGTGCTGGCCTACAGCAGCTATGCTGGGGTCACCGAGACACAAGACTCTACGTCCCATGCACCGCGCTTGATGAGAAAGGCACAGGGCGCGCAGAAAATAGAAAGGACGCACACCTACTCAGTCATTCCAGGGGATCCAATATTTGTGGTGACTTCAGAAACTGGTGTTAAGTTATAGTTAAAACAAAATGAATTCCTTTTAAGAGTTTCTATGCTCTGAATGTTTTATTGAGTAAAAGCAGCCTTCTATCGCTTCTCGGCCTTTTGGCTAAGATCAAGTGTAAAAGCAGCCTTCTTCCCATTCCCAGACAGACACATTTCCCTAACTGATCTTTGTAAATGTGTGTTTGCTTTTACCTTAAAGTATGACATATGCTTATCACTTTTCTCATCAAAGCGGGCAAGATAAAAAAAATAATGCAAAGGGCTACACAGCCATTCTCAAATTCCATCTCCAGACCCTAAGTGAGCTCTGTATTGAGGAGGCCACAGGCCAAAACACGGCATCCAGAAGCCAAGGTTCTAGTCCAATGAGGCCCAAATTGGGATGGATTGTGAATGCCCCATTGCCTGTTTGATGGAAATAAGATGTCATGGATGAGTAATGAGACTTGGCTTCATTTGCATTTCTTTATATAGATTACACATACATCGACATGTGAATACACACACACACAAATGCAAAAACATAAACACAAGTGCACACACCCATCTACACACACACACGGACGTCTGCATGAATCTGATTGCCCTACAGAGTTATCCTTTAAATACATATGAACGAGTAACTCCACACCAACTTATACCGAATGAATACATGAGGCAAGAAAAAGTCGTCCCCACAGGCGGGGTCTGCTATTTAGACATCTGATTCCCGGCACCCAGGCATCCGTGTCGGGTGCCACCCCTGCAGCTCTTTGGCAAGAGTGCGCAAACCTCCGGGCCATCAGGTCGCAAAGCCCAAAACCTGTACACTGAGCCTTCTCCACGGTGCCCAGTAAAATGCCAGGGTCATGCCACTCTCTCGAGAAGACTGCACAGGACTGGCTCGACAGGGGCACCTTGTGTGCACGGGGCAGCCAGGGGTTCTGTTCATAATGTAAGTTTCCTAGGGTCCTAAAACCCCACGGTCCCCAAGGGAAGGTGGGGCTGGCGAAGGGAGAGACTAGAGCCCTCTGCCACCAGGGTGATAGGATTAGCGGAAGCAAACTGTATTTTGGAAGGATGGGTCTCGTGAGGACACAGGTGGGGCACCCTTGACCACAGGTAACATTCCGTGAGTCATCGCCAAGGGCCGTGTGCTCACCCAGGCCCCTCCACACACTCCCCCACGGGCTCCCCACAAGAATCTCATGAAATACGTGCTCTGATCCTTCGCGTTTCACAGATGGCGACTCTTAACTTGCTCCAGAGGCCAGAACTGTCATGCAGGGCCAGGCTTTGGACCCAGCCGCTGTGCCCAGAACGGGCTCTCCACCTTTCCGGTCGAGCTGAGCCCCTACGAGCATCTTCACTGTTTACAGAAAGAAGCCCCCTCTCCCCAAACTGTCAGACTGGGACCGTAACCAAAAAAATTAATCTCAAGTTTTTAAAATATCAAAACCTTAAAACGTATAATTAAATTAATCATCATAAATTACTTTTTAGCACTGGGAGTTGGATTTATAATATCATTTTCAAACCTCTCTGTGAGATTTAAATATTTTATAGCATATGTGAGTTAGAGGGAAATGTGTCTAAGGGCTTAAATATCGCTATAGAGCAGCAGACTTTGACAAAAACTGTAGCACAACTGTTTCTAAGGTAGTTTGTAAAAATTATTTATTTCCATACCAGTTAATTATGATGGGAGTCTTTGTTGAATGCACAAGCATTAAAAAAGTGCTGATATTTTATGCATCTTTAACTGGAGCGCGATTCCCCGCAGCGCACTGGTAACTCCTTGACATTTAGCATTCACTCACAGCAACTGTAATAAGGGGTTTGATTGCTTCCTTTGCAGATGCAGTAATTTAATAACTGTGATCAGTTGCATAAATTTACTATACAACCATCTTAAGTTAGCCACATTAAAATTAAGCAAAATTGTAATCTGTTGACAGATTATTGCTACTGAACAATTCTACTAAAAGCATTTCAGATTAGCAAGTGCCACGAGCATTTGTGTTTTATAAGCTTGTAAAAAATACGGCAGCTTCCTCCTTCCCCACCCCAACCTCCAGTCGCCCCCTACCCACAGACACACACACCGAAAATCGGAATAGTAGACAGTTTGGTGAAATTCTGTGCTTTCTGCCAAATCAGCGGAACCGCAGGTTTTGTGGTTTGAGATGTCTGGTGTGATGATTTGTGCCCTCTGGAAGTGGGGTGGGAGGGGTGCGTGTGTCAATTTCGTTCACCTCTCCTGCGGCAACTTTGTATCCACTGACTTAGGAAACCTGCTAGCATCGCAGCTCTGATGAATAAAAGGATTGTGTTCCCCAGAGCAAAGGAAAAGTGCTAATTTCATCCCTTAGTTGCATAAAGGTAAAGGATACCTGGCTCCCTCCGAATGAGGTCCTTGCAGCAGGCGTCCTAAATGAAGAAGACAACACACAGGACTTCCCGCTCACTTGCTACAGAACCCCTCACCAAGCCTGTAGGTGAAAAGGGAAGAGGGCTCAAGTTCCATGGGCAGGTATCAGCCGCAGCACGGCGATAAAGAAAGGAAAACAGCGCCCTTGCCCGCTCTGTTTAGAAGCAAAGTGGGACCCGAATCTCCTGCTTTGTGCCCTGTGCGTTGACTTTTCAGAGCAATGTTTAGCCAAGCAGGCAAGTCAGGAATAACTGTTTCTGATCCTTCCCAGCAAATATCTTTAACCATCTGTTTACACTTGCCAAATATGCTTCCAAGTTTCCAATTTTATCAGTATATAAAAAGAATATCTGTTTTTAAAAAAAATCGTAAATATCTTGTGATGCATCTTTACATAATTCAAGAGAAATTAAAAAAAAAAAAACCTCACTTGAAAGCCAGCATGAGCACAGATTTGTTTAAACTTTCATTTACATAGAGGTTTGGGGTGGGTGGGAGCCACTAAAGGGGGCTGGGGCTTTTTTGTAAGGCAGGGTCAAATGTCAAAGGTGCCTGACTGCCTGTCAAGGGAGTGGCATGTGCCCTCCCCGAGCAAATGACCAGAAACACAGAGGACACGTTCTGGGGCTGCCCCGCATATGCAGACTGTCACTTCCGATGGAGTTACGGGGTTCCTCCCAGACAGGTGACGTGTGGGGCTGGGCTGCCAGCTTCCTATGGAGGAGAGACCACTGCTGAGCTTGACAAATTGGATGGGACTTCGCTACCAAATTTCCTGCCAAGAGGCCTAACAGTCAAATGTCTATCTTCTTCTCATCACCAAGGAGTGATACCACGACTCTGACATAGTGTCTCCGCTACTTAAAGATAGAGTTAATGCAAAATGATCGAGAAACGTGAGCTCTATGGGAAACTTTTAAGAGCCAAGCAAAAGGGACTTCCAGCACCGGCTCCTTTATCCTGAGAGGGTCCACGTGAGTGTGTGCACACACGTGCATGTGTATGCGGGCACGCGTGTGCAGAACCCTAACTCTCATTAGGCAGCGGACGACTCGGATGTCTGCCGCTGTCCCCAGTACCTGTGATTCTTTGTAGCAAATTGGAGATAGCCTGGGCTAGGTTTGTTTGCTTCTAATTATAACTAATTATGCTTCTAAATATGTTCTTTAGGGTTACCACGTGCGAAAGAATGGAGGTAGGAAAGAAAGAAAATTCATCGGGATTATTAAAAGAAAGAGAAACATACTAATTAGCTAACTAGTATACTCATTTCAATGTTTAATAATATTTTTTAACATTCCAGCATACGCTGCGGAATGAAAAATTACCCACAGCACCACCTGTGCGTCCCCTGGGACACGAGGATTTAGAGTTCTCTCCTGCAGTCTTGGAGCCCTCGTTGCTAAATATTTCTCTGACTATTTCTTTGTATTCCACCCTGTCCCACCCCCACAAATTAAAAACAAAAAAGATAGTAAATTCTGTTTCCCACCAAAGCCTTTTAAATAACATCTCCACAAAGCCCAACTTAATTACATAACTCAAGTGCTTGAGAAAAAAAAATAGCATTTATTCCCATAATTTTGGAAGCTGTCTCCACCCGTTTCTATATGTGCAAACTGCACCGACTGTGTGAACAGCCCCTGTCTGCCCAGCTCCCCCAGCCTGGCTAGGAACGGTGTCGTCGTTGCCCTCCATTTTTGCATCTGGTTGGGCCTCCCCTGGCCCTAGGTTCTGGGAAGGTTCTGGGGTTCAGGTGGGCGATGATGGGGCCAACTGCACGTAGCCGGGAACACGGGAGACGAGGGATGCCAGAGGGCGCAGAGGAACACGGGGTTGGGGGCCTGAGGCCGGCCCACCCTCGCATCGCACCTGTACGAAGACCCCACAATTAAAAGCGGGTAATGGCCAAAGCCAAGGGTGCCCCGCCAGCTCCTTGGGCTTGCTTCCTTCAAACTCCACTTCTGACTGCGGGTCAGTCCTCCACAAACAAAGCCTTAACAGAAATGTTACGGAGGAAATAATAGCCATTTCCAATGATAATACACAATTTTAGCACTGACGCTTGGCTGATTTAGGTGTTCGGCCAACGTGTCAAGCAGCCTGCCTTCCTTAGGCGGGCCTTTAATGGGTAACTGGCAAGTTCTGGCAGCCTTATTTCTGTTTTAGATTTGGTTTGTCATTGGGTATCCATTACCTGCCATTCATCTTTGATCTCTTTGGACAGGCCTGATCAAAAGATGTCATTTGACCTACTCCACTTGGCAGAAACTTGTATGACTCTCATAAAGGGGCCACCCCAGCTATAAATAAAATGACATTATTATTTTTCTGTCCTATCATGTAGAAGAGACAATTATGATAATGCAGTGTCTGTCATCGGGAGCCCAGCAAATTGCTAGCTCTCACGCAACTGTTTAGCTTTCTTATTTGTTTTTTGTCTGTTTTCCTCCATTTCAAGTTGAAAATAAAGCAGAATTGAAATCCCTAATGCTCTGCCTCCCACTCCGACAGTCTCGGGGCTCCTTCCCATGGTACTGACATGCAGGTGTGGCTAGCAGCTTGTGTTTGTCAATGGTGGGTGGTGGTTATGGCTGTGTTGGCAACGCAAGGCAACGGGGAGATCAGGTTAGTCCTTCATTTAGTGTTTTGAAAACAAGCTAATCTCTGAAATTAGAACCGAGAGATATTACTGAAAATAGATAAAAATCATGGCAAGGGTTTATTGTTTCCTTAACCAGGTCCTACGTGGGAAAGACGCTTTGGAAAGTCCACCTGCCACGTTAAAAAGAGACGGCCCGGGAGTCATTGCCAGGGACCCCCACAGCTTGGGGACACACTGGCCCAACTGTTTGCTACCTTCTTCAGTGTGGACCAACAATACGGGCTCCATCCCTATGAGGCTGGCTCTCAAGCCCTTCTGGAAATGGAGGTCTGGGTGATCCAGGGTCAGCTTCCTTCCTGGGTGGTTCCGCACGGGCACACAGAGGGAACATAAGGATAGAACTCACTCAGAAGTTGTCCTCTGTTGGCCAAATGCCCATGTGGACCACAGGTGGCCATTCTCCAGCGGCCGTGTGCCAGGCACCTGCCCCGCTCAGTAGCCTCCATCCAACCCGTGCTCTTGCTTGGGAACAGAGGGCAAGGGGACACGCCCCCAAAGCCCTCTGCTGAAATTCTGGCTGTGGCTGCTCAGAATCCTGTTGTCCTAGGGCTAGAGAGGTGGCAGGAGCGTGACAGATAGGTACCAAGCCCAACATCTCATTCGAGAAAGGGGCAAATGAGGCCCAAAGAAGAGGAAAGGCCACCCAGAGGCACCCCAGGGCATTAATGGCAGAGCTGAGACCAGATTCCAGACTTCCTAAATCTGCGGTCAGGGCCCACCCAGCCTGCCAGGCCGCCTGCCACTGTCTCCAGGCCAGCCTGAAGCTCTCCCTTCTGTGAGTGGATGACTGTTACTCCTCGGGGCCTGAAGGTCTTCCCCGCTGGCTCTGCCACTCAGGCTGGCCAGAGTTTTGCGTGGCACAAAGATACACGTGGTGATGTGGCTGGCCATTCCCAGCAGACAGCATGTCACTGGACATAACTGTACAGGGCCCTGTACAAGGTTCAGGACCTGGGCATCCCAAAGTCTCCTGCTGCCACCATTCACCCAGCCAGGGCAATGCCCCAGAGAGGATGAAGCAAGTGGGTGCGTAAAGAACAGAGGGATGAAAGGCAGAGAAAGAGCAGACTCTGAACTCCTTGCCCACAAGAAGGAATGTGGCCTCTAGCCCGGCTGACATTGGTTGACCTTTACCTTCTGCCACAAATGTGGACAGAGTATATTCCAAGTACAGGAGCCCAAGGTGGGTCAATGTCATCCCCTGACGCAGTGGGGACACCTGATCGGAGACTGTCTCACTTTGATACGTGACACTCATTTTGAGGAAGAACACGTCTGAGTCACTTCACGGCTTTGGGAACCATCAAATCGACAAGAAGGAATATTTTGGATTAGCAGATGAGTCAAGAAAGTTCTGGAAATAGTCCCCAAACTGGGAAGTCTAGGCAAGAAATGATAAGAGCAGGGAAACACGGCACTCCCTCAGTGATTCCAATGTAGCTTGTCTTGCAAAGCACTAGACAATGTGCCACAAAGACAAAAGATGGCTCTAAGGGCTATTGTTGGCATATTATTCCCTTAAGATTCAGCATAGACACCCCACTTCTGGGAAACTATTAATAGTTTTCTCTCACCCCTGGGATGAGTAAGGCATCCCTCCTCCACATTCTCATCCTGTTTAGTGTCCATTTCGGTCACGGTACTCACATCAGGATTACAACTTTCTGTCTATCGTGTCCCCCATGCTCTGACCTCCTTGAGGACCACCCCTCCCCGTGTCCCCTGCACCTGCCAGGGCCGGCTGGAGCAGGTGCTCAATACACGTCTGCTCAAATTGTTCCAGTCACTCCCAAACACATGCTCCAGTAACCTGGTGTCCTCAGAGGAATCCGTGATTACAGGAAAATGCACACAAGTACGTTTTCCTTCCTGTAGCCTGAGCAACATCTCCCTTCCCCATCCCCGGAACCCCGGTCCCATTCATCATGCTGTCACGTGACAGTTCGCTAAGCCGCTATTAAGTGCCCCAAACTTCTCGAGTCTTCCCCCACGATAATGAGCCTCTCTTTCCTATGAGCTACTTCTTACACACCAATGCATCAAGAACCGAAAACTACGATTTCGAAGAACCAAGGCAGAAAGTGTGGGGACAGACCAGAGGAAGATAAGCAGACGTGAGCTCCAAAGGAACGGGGGCCGCTTCTCACACATTTCCTCTTTCATCCCAGACACTGGCATCCAGGGTGGGTCTGCAAATATTTGCTGCACAGCGCACGATGGGTCTGTGGCCCCGTGCTCAGGGCCAGAAGGAGCATGAACATGGGGAAAAAGGTTTGGGTAAGGTGGTGGCTGTTGGAGGGGCATATGGCAAGCTGCTAAAGGATCCTGGAACCTTACAAGCCCGGGGTCATCCTCCACTCTGTCCTGAGAAGCTGGGCCACTTGGGCCAACTACAAAACCTTGGGAGTCTTCATCCATAAAACGAGAATGAAAGTGTCGTCTTCTGAGAATGGTTAGCAGAATTATGTGTATAAAGCATTTAGCACAGAGCCCAGCACATGGCAAAC
The DNA here is from genome assembly GCF_024610735.1 of Ursus americanus. Taxonomy (NCBI): domain Eukaryota; kingdom Metazoa; phylum Chordata; class Mammalia; order Carnivora; family Ursidae; genus Ursus; species Ursus americanus. The sequence goes on from NC_142147.1 coordinate 37,762,190, forward strand.
ATTCAACAAAGAACAGTTATTTCTGGCGGTAGAAATTATGCTTTTCCATCAGCAGGGAAGATCCTGCCATGACAAGAAAGGGCAGGACCTGCACGGTGCAAGGGTCGGCCCCATCAATGGGCCAGCCTTTGCCGTGGGGGCAGTCATTAAAGTCCAGGAAACTCTTGCAATCAGCTCAGCCTCTTGAGTCCCGAAGAGGTGGGACAGGATGGAAGCTAAAACACCATTCTCCATCTAATCTTCTCTCTGCATCTCGGGCCAAGAACTCCCCTGGCGGCAAGCCTGGTTGACTCCTGCCTGGGCACTGCCCTGTTCTTGCTACTCTTACAAAAAGCAAGTAAACTTGGAACAGGTAGGGATGGGAGATCAGGGGGCGATGTGGGGTAGTGAGGGCGAGGCATTGATGCAGCCAACATTCTGGCTGGGGATCTATTTATCAGCTCACTCTCCTCGCCCCCTTCCCTTCACCTCTCAGCTCCCGGACAGATCCAGAGCATCAGTGTCTGGGGGAGGTGAGAAAGAGTGAAAAAAAAAAGCAGACGGAACAGGTGCTCCGGAGCCCTTCTGCATTCTGGGAAGTGCCTTCCCCACCCAGGGATCTTCTTCAAGGCAAGAGGCAAGGGGGTAACAGACCGTGGCCTTTGGTTGCATGGGGTTGTTCCTTCTGGAGGAGAGTCCTGGTCTTACAGAGGCCCCAGTGCAGAGAACGAAACAGAAGAGACAAGGCATGAGCCTGTGAAAGACACTCGCTTCTCGGCACCCTTCATGCGCGGGTTCACGGCGGCGGTCCGGTCCCTGCGAGCATGCGCACTTAACCAGTGTAAGGTCCGCAAAGCCGCGTCACTGCCTTGGCTGGTGGGATGGATGGCACTGAGCGTGGCCATCACCTCTCCATTCTGGACCCTCCACCTCATTGCCTGCAAGCCTCAATTTCCTCAACTGCAAAAGGGGTTGGTGATGCCAACTCTTCCCTGGGTTGCTTTGTACACTTCTCTGGGCTCTGCACACCATGACTTTTAGAGAGACCAAACTTCCCTTCCATGGCTGGAAACTGTGAGTCGCCAGACTCTGGCCTAGGTCAGAGAGACAAGCACAGAAGAAAGATCTAGAGAAGAATTGTCCATGTGACCATTTAAGTTTAAAATAACAAATATTACATCAATGTAAATTTCATCTCCATGGCACTCACCACATTTGGAATGTGCAATGGCCACGCGTGGTGGCCGGCTACCATACTGGACACCTCAGAGCAGAACATTTCCATCAGGGCAGACAGTTCCACCGTGCTGGTTGGAGGGGTTCCCCCCTCCCCGGAAGGCCTCTCTCAGTCCTCTGGTTCTCTTAAGTGTCCTCTTCTTTCCTAGCCTCGAGAAAAGACCCTTTCCTAGAGGAATAGCTCTTAACCCTTTGGGGGCTAGAAACATCCCTGAGAAGCTAACAGCAATCAACATTCCCTGAGATCCAGAATGTCTCACAGTATGGGACAGATCCACCAGTGGTACAGAAACGTACTAGGTGCTTCACCTTGAATCACACGGCCATAAATCACTCCCTTGTCATTTCTGTCATTTTCCTTCTTTTTGCTTCAAGGAGAAAGTATCTGGTTGGTGCTATTGGTCTTTAACACCTCCCTAACACCAGCTGATCTCCCTTTTTAAGAAAGAGGTAAGGCATCAGACTCAGGCCACAGGCAGCCAAGAGAATCCAGCTAGAATTTAATGACATTGTTTGATTTCACTGCATTTATTTTTATGGTTATTTTCTCTTTATGGCAAGTGATTCTGGGTCTTCATTTATGGGAGTGACACACTTTCCTTTTAAAAATAAATTTATTTGAGTTAAAACGTGTGTAAATAATAATGTTTAGGCAACGCATGTGGGATGTGGACGTGTCAAATAGCAGGACAGGTCTGGGACACGGGAGGTGACGCCTGTTCAGGAGCAAGTAACAGCCACGGAATGTTCTGGAGGGGAATCTGTTTGAGAAGCTCTCTTTACATCCCCAGCCTCCAGCCCAGGATGAACGATCTGGTCTCCCAGTTACTAAGCAGTGTTTGCTCTTTAAGATTTCCAACACCCCTGACTCGTAAGGGAACTGGGCAAACTCCTATGTAAAAGATCTGAACTTCCACTTTGGGGAGGTAGCAGGATCAAACCTCCGTATCAATGAAAGACAGGATACTTCATCTCCAATTCATGGCTCCCCTGCCCGGCCACCAACCGGAGCCTGGCCACCAAGTCTGCGGTGCGGGGCAGGGGGACAGCACCAGAGTCTGAAATACATATGAGCTCGTCATCTGTGGATCCAGGGTACCTGGAAAAACACTGGCAGCGATGTTCCTAGTGTCACACGCTACCTGCCCGCTGGGCTGCAGAAAGGCTTCCTGTCCCCACATAGCCGCCAGAGGCTCTGCGAGGGTGACACGCGTCTGTCTCTCCCAGACACCCAGCAAACTGGCAGCCACATGTGAGACTGCCCTGACTTTGGGCGAATGCGCTGCAGGGTCAGATGAACGTCAGATGTGTGGCTGCGGCCGTCGGAAAGGAGGAGGCTCCTGGGGCCTGAAAGATCCCTCCCCATTGCCTGGACAGGCCGCCGCCTGAGTCATGATCAGAACTGGGACATCAGGAGGAACGGTATCCATCTCAGAGCCTAGACACCTGCTCCTGGTCCAACACTCACACTTACCCGCATGGAACTTGGAGTAAATGATTGACGTCCATGTGCCTCAGGGTCCACCTGTAAATCAGGTAATACCTTCATCACCCGGGCCCCGCTCTATGCCCACACCTGGGGAAATACACATTTCC